>NC_056750.1:198851856-199451856 GCF_019279795.1 Protopterus annectens
TCTAATTTGTAGTGAGAAACAAAGGTGTGTGAAGATGTCCGCGTGGCAGCCGCAAATGTCGCCAATAGAGAGCTTGGAATGAAAAGCTGCCAAGTGGCCATAGCCCTAGTAGAATGAGCTTTAACCGGAGCTATGAGCTCCTTGTTTGAGATGAGATGAGATAAGCGTGAGTGATGCAGTCCCTGATCCACTTGGCAATAGTGACTTTAGTGACGGCTTTGCCTAATCTATTATCCGAAAGGACACAAACAGTTGATCTGATTTCCGTGCTTTGTGTGTCCTATCCAAATAGAAGCGTAATTGCCTGTGCACATCTAAGCAGTGAAAAGTATATTCAGCTCTATTGGAATATTTGGAAAAGAAGACCGGTAGCTCCAGTGACTGTTGTAGACAGAAATTAGAACAAACCTTTGGTATAAAAGATGGGTTTGGCCTAAGAGATACTCTATCCTCGTGGAATACCAAGTAAGGTGGTTTAACACATAGAGCCTGAAGCTCTGAAACCCGTCTGGCTGAAGTAATAGCAATTAGAAGGGCAGTTTTCCAAGAAAGGAATTTCAGATCACAGGTTACTGCCGGCTCAAAGGGTGGTGAGGTTAAAGCACCTAATACCACGTTCAGATCCCACGGAGGTGCAGGTTGCGAAGTGGGGGTAAGTAGAAGCCAAGCTCCTTTAATAAAGGCTTTACAGAGCTTGTTGCTCATTAAGGGAGGTTGCACACTTTCATGAAAATTGGAAATAGCGCCAATTGTACTTTGATGGTAGATACTGAGCAACCTTGCTGGAACAGGGAGGCTAAAAACTTCAGTACTTCTGATACCGAGGCTGTCATTGGGTCTAATCCTCGGAGTTGGGCCCAAATAGCAAACCTCTTCCATTTACTGCTATATATCTTCTTTGTAGAAGTCTTGTGGGCCAAAGACAAGATGTGTATGACTTCAGGAGCCAAAGAGTGGCTCCTAATTATGGTTGGAAGAGGAGTAGCCAGGCTGTCAACTTCAACGAATGGAGGGACTGATGGAGTTGTCCTGACTGATGAGTCAAAAGGTCCGGAACTTGGTCCAGGAACCAAGGACCCTCCAATGCATACCTGTGAAGAAAGGGGAACCAGATTTGCCGAGGCCAGTATGGGGCGATTAATATCATTCTGCTTCTCAAGCGAATTGCCTTCTGAATCACCTTGGGGAGAAGGGGAACCAGTGGAAAGGCATATAGCAGACCGGAGGGCCAAGCGTGGACTAGAGCGTCCTTGGGAGTCTCCCGAAACTGGGGCCAGAGTGAAGAAGTGGTGACATTTCGCATTGAGGGGCTTCGAAGAGATCGCAACAGGGGACTCCCCATCTTGTGAAAATCTGTGTTATCACTCTGTTGTTCAAGGACCACTCGTGAGGAGAGAATAGTTCTGCTCAGTCTGTCGGCTATCACGTTGGATTTCCCGGAATGTGCGTTGCCATTAGGAAGCGCTTGGTAGCAATCGCCCAATCCCATACTCTCATGGCCTCTCTGCAAAGGGGATAGGGCCTGGTTCCTCCTTGCTTGTTTAGGTACCAGACTACCGACATGCTGTCGGGTTGAATGGCAATTGTACCCTGGGAGGTGAGCGTGCAGTGCTTGCAACGCTAAAAGCACCGCCCTCATCTCCAGGATATTGATATGAAGAAGACTCTCGTCGGGGTGCCACGTGCCTTGGACCAACCTGTCCAGATAATGACCCCCCCCACCCTGTCTGGGAGGCGTCCGTAGTCAGCGTGGCAGAGGGGAGTGGGGGAACTAAGGCCCTTGATTCAGATTGGGGGATAGAAGCCACCAACGAAGATCCTGTTTGCACGTGTCCGTGATCAGAATGCGGTGACTGAGGGGAAGGTCCTGATAAGACCACTGGACTGAGAGGAGCCACTGAAGTATCCTCATATGCAACCTTGCCAAGGGGACCAGAAGAATGGTGGCTGCCATGGAGCCCAACAGTTGTAGGACCATTCTTGCTGGAGCACGATGTCTGAGGATTAGGGCCCGGACCTGAGACTGAAGCGTCGCGATCCTTTCTGTAGGGAGATAGACTCGCATTTGCCTTGAATCTATTTCTGCACCGATAAACAGAATACGCTGAGACGGTTGCAATACAGATTTTGACCAATTGAAGGTGATTCCTAAGGATTTGCCCAGTGCGATAGTGGCTGCTAAATTTTCCAAGAGTAGATGCCTGGAGGCGGCAGTTAGGAGCCAGTCGTCTAGGTATGGAAACACCTGGAATCCTAGACTTCTCAAGTGAGCAGTCACGACTGCCAAACATTTGGTAAACACCCTGGGGGCTGTGGTGAGACCAAAGGGCAGTGCTCGAACTGAAATGACTGTCTCCTAGGCTGAAGGGTAAGTGTCTCCTCGACGCCTGATCCATCAGAATGTGATAGTAGGCGTCTTTGAGGTCTATGGAGCACATCCAAACTCCTTTCTCCAAAAGCGGGAGAATGGATTGTAAAGTGACCATCCGGAATTTGGACTTTTTTACAAATCGGTTTAGTTTGCTGAGATCCAAAATGGGTCTCAAGTCCCGATCTTTTTGGCACCAAAAATCTTGAGTAAGTCCCTAATCCGGCCTGGTCTGCGGGGACAGGTTGGATGACTCCTTTGAAGCAGCTTTGATACTGTTGGCTGCATGATCCCGTTGACTGGGTGGTGGGTCTGGGATTCTTTGGACTGGTGGGTGGTTGAACAAAGGGATGGAGTAACCTCCGGCAATGATTCAAGCACCCATTGGTCCTGAGTAATATCTTCCCAGGCCTTTAGGTGCTTGAGAAACGACCCTGACTGGCTCGGAGCTGCACAGTCGGGTACTCCTTCAGGGATGCTGGAAGGAGGAGGAGCCACGAAAGGACTCGCGGTCTCCAGTGTTGCGGGGGCCTCCGCCGCCTCTGGGACGGCGTCTCCCTGAAAAATTTCCTCCTCTGCCTCTAGAAGGGGATCGCTCTGCTGCGACGAGTAAGGCTTCTGAGACTTACGGAACCACATTTTCCTCCCGGGCCTTGGGATAAGGCCTGAGGGAGTGGAAAACGGCTACGGCAGCCAAGGTCTTACCCTCCTGTTCGCAGCGAGTCAAAGTGTCCTTTACCTTGGGTCCAAACAATGAGGACCCATCAAAGGGGGCGTCGGCAAAGGAAGACTTAAAGGCCTCTGCAAAATGACACAGGCGTAGCCAGGCTTGTCTCCATAGAGCAACACCTGTCCCAGCCGCTCTACTCGCTTCCTTCGCCGCATAGGAAATGAGCCTCATGGACGAGTTAGATAATGAGGATAGGGTAGCCAACTGAGAGTTAACCGTCTGTGTTAACTGTTCAGGTAAGTTACCCGAGAGGGCATCCGACAGCTCCTTGATCAGATCCCTCTGTAGTCTGGTGAAGTGTGCCAGATAATTCAGAGACCTTAATGTAAAGGTCGCTGAAGAAAGGGTACGCTTGCCATACCGATCCATGCTCCTAGACTCTTTATTAGGGGATGGATGGACGTCAAGCCTCTGCCACATCTTGTTGGGTGGCAGATGCCACCACCATAGCATCTACAGCCACACCTTTAGATAAAAATCCTTGTCCGGGGTGCCGAGAGAAACTTATTGGGACGAGCTGGCACCGGTTCCACAGAATCCGGGTGTTCCCACGCCGAGAGATCAAATCCAGAAGCTCATCGAAGGGCGGAGACACCCAGGAGGCGGAGGGCTGAGCCCAGGCCTTGAGGAACACCGACTCCTCAGCGGAAGGGGTTTGGACTGCCAGTCGCCTCGTTGTTTAAGGATTTCCAGAATGTCCGCAAAGGAGACATCTTCCGAAGATGACTTTGGGGACCCCTCCGCATCATCGAGGTCGGTATCCGATGTGAGGGACTCCGCCAGGGAGTCGACGTGTTTCCTCTTACACTGTCTCTTCCTGGGCGGTTCCTCCGAAAGGTGTCGGAGGAACCTCCAGGAAGAAGGAACCCCAATGGGGGTAACCTCAGGCCCAGGGCTCCGCTGTCACGAGACAGGGGATTCCAGCGCCAGTCTCCATGCCCAAGGAAGGTGGTGGTGGAAAGGTCAAGTGGCCACAGAGGATTTGGCTAAAGCACTTCTCATGGCATCGGCGGACCCCCAGAATCCTGGGAAGGTCCCGTCCCCGAGGCCACAACAGTAACCGGAGCCCCCCGCAGCCGATGCACCTAGAGGGAGGCTCGGAACCGAAAGGATCGGATCCGAAGCACCCCCCCCCGGGGCCGACTGAGGAGGTCCGCGTACCGAACCCCAACCCGAGGGACGGGGTTGAAGTTAGAGTCGGAACCGACTCGATAACTTCGACCGGATCCACCAACACCGACTCCAATGGCGCCAAGGCTGTCGGAGGAGGAATGGAAGTAGAAGGATGGGAGATCGGCTCCAGAGCCAACTGGGCAGGAGTCGAGATCAATTTAGCGAAGACCGGTGACTGGAAAAGCTTCTGAAGCACCCTGTCTACGTCCGAATCGGACATCCTCGAAGAACGAGAAGAGACCGACCGGGTCCGAGTCAACTTCTCTGCTGGCTCCGAAAGACTGGGGGACCGGCTCCGTAATGGCTCGAGGCGTATCGGCGCCGAGGGAGGTTCCACTACTATTGCAATCTCCCTTGGAGCCGATGTGGACTTCGGCTCCGAAGTGGAAGTGTCTGAGCGGGCAACCCCCATCGACTCCGAAGGCAGTGGAGCCGATGAAGGTGACACGCCTCGATGCCGAGCTCTCGACTCCAAAGCCAGAGGAGTCGAGGCTGGAGACATCGAGGCAGACTGTTCGCCTCGGCTCAAGTCCGTGGAGCCGACGAAGAAGCCTGTCTAGACTTTTTTGCTATCGGATCCGACGGACTGGTCAGAGCCGAAGATTTTTTCTTCTTGCCAGTAGGAGAAGAAGAGGAAGATAAGGCTTCCTCAAAAGAAGGGGCAATGAGCCCTTTTAAGATCAATTTGTTTTTCCTCTCTTGGAGGACTCGAGAGGAAAAAGCGTGGCAAACGCTACAGGACTCCTGGAGATGTTTGGGACCTAAACAATATACACATAAGGAATGATCATCCGTTATAGACATTTTATAACCACACTTAACACATTTTTTAAAACCGGAAGGTCTATGCTCTTTAGACATGGTTTTAAAGAAAAAATTAACAACAATTACAGGATAAAAAACAGTTAACACCGACAAACTAGGCTCTAATTTAAACGCCTAAGGTAGGGCTAGGCCCCTCTAACTAAAACGGAACCTTTCACCAACAAAAATACACAATCTTCCACAAAAAGGGGACCAAAAACAATCACACAACAACACTAGCCGTTAAAACAGCTTTTGGGTGAGTTTTATAGAAAAATTTGACAGAAAAAGTTTCTGACTAGAGGTACTTAGCTCAGCCAAGTCCGAGACCACGTCTATGCTGGAAAGCGGCAAACGAGATCTGGGGAAGTAGTGGTGGTGCATCCTGGGATATGAGGTGACTCAGCCAATAAGAGACTGCGTTCTATTGTATAGCGCCGAGTCGGAGCCGAGGATCGGCTCCGAACCCATCTGTAGAGAATGTAGGCGAGATAGGATCACATTACATCCATTGTTCTACAGTGCTGAAGGCTTTTTGGGTAAGGGACTGAAGTTCAGTTGGTGAGGCAGCTGAGCAAATTAAGGTAGAGTCATCTGCATATTGAATGCAGGTGGAGTATGGAATAGCAGATTGCAGGTTGTTAATGAAGATAGAAAATAAGAGTGGGCCTAAAATAGAGCCTTGTGGGACACCAAGGGAGATTGGGAGGTGATTAGATAGTGCATTGTGCCAGAGTACAGCCTGCTGACGGTTATTAAGGTAGGATGTAAACCAGTTCAAAGATAGAGAATCAAGTGAAAGAGACTCAAGTGTATGCAGGAGAAGTTGGTGGGTAACCATGTCAAAAGCTTTGGATAGGTCAATGAAGACAGCTGATGAAAGACAGTTGTTGTTACGGTTGTTATTGATGTAGTTTGAGAATGAAAGCAGGGCAGTGGTGGTACTGTGGAAAGGTCTGAAGCCATGTTGGCAGTTAGCAAGTAGGTTATTTTGGAGGAGGTGGTTGAGAATTTGTTTGTGGATGCATTTCTCCATAATTTTGGCTATAGGGGATAATAAAGCTATGGGACGATAGTTGGAGAAGTCGTTGGAGTTTCCCCCTTTGTGTAGTGGGATGATATGAGAGATTTTCCAGATTAATGGGACATCTCCTTCGTTTATAGATCTATTTATTAGAATGGAAATAGGGTAGGCAATGGCCTTAGCTCCTTTTTGTAAGAATTCTGCCGGTAGTTTGTCTGCTGATGGGGAGGAAGGTTTTAACTTTTGGAGAAGGGAGGAGATGTATGAGGTAGACACAGGTTGGGGGTGGAATTGAGGGGGTAGAATAGCAGAAGAAGTGGGTAGGTTGGATATATCAGGTGATAGGTGGCTGGCTAGAGTTTGGATGGTATCTGTGAAGAAAGAATTAAAGGAATTTGCAGTTTGTATTGGATTATTGGGGTTAGAACCCTGAGGATTGGGTGTGATCAATTGACCTGGGTAGAGAAGATTATTAATACTAGTCCAGAATTTTTTTGGTTGTCTGAGAGAGGTTTGCTGTAGTTGGAGATAATAATTCTTTTTGTCTAGCAGGATGGCTCTTTTTGTGCTGTTTCTATGTTGTCTAAAGGTTTGATGGTCTATTGGAGTCTTAGTAGTACGCCATTTTGTCCAGTGTTTATTTCTAACTAGGATTTTTTGTTTAGTATTGTTAGTAAGCCAAGGGACTGGTTTGGCTTTGATTCTAATAGAACGAGTTGGAGCGTGATGATCCAGGATGGCTAAGAAAGTAGAATTAAAGTATTCCACTGCATTGTTTAGAGGGAGAGTTTTTAATGGGGTCCAATTACATTGTTCGAGTTCTGCTTGGAAAAGTTGTGGGTTAAAATGCTTTTTAGAGCGTATTGTTCGGAAGGTGTTAGGGAATATTATGCAGGTTTTATGTCTGATAATATATGTTAGAGAGTGGTCACTGAGGTCATCTGGAAGGATACCTGTTGTGTAGGTTTGCTGAGGAGTGTTGGTAAGTATCCAATCTAAGGTGGTTGCTTTGTTATTGATTTTATTTGTTCTGGTGGGGGATTCTATAAGTTGAGAAAAGCCATAAAGGTTAATGTGGGTGGTGGGGTTGGTATTTGCACAGGAATTTCAATCAATGTTGAAGTCCCCAAGAATTATGGTTTCTTGAGGGATGTTACTAGAAAGCCAGCTGAAAATATACTCTGCAGTATTACTATTGTTCCCTGGGGGAAGATAGACACAGATAATGTTTATGGCTTTACTTGTATTAAGCTGAAGTTTGGAGAAAATTATTTCTGCACTAGTGTTTGTGGGTAAAGTAAGATTAAGTGTACTGACTTGAAGCTAATTTTTATAGAGGATTGCTACTCCTCCCCCCTTTTTGGAAGTACGGTCAAGTCTGATGATATTATAGCCAGGAGGGGTGATTTCGTTGTCTTTAATGGTGGGTTTTAGCCATGTTTCTGATAAACATAGAATATCAAATGGATGGGCCTGTAAGAGGGCATGAAGTTGAGCAATTTTGTTACAAATATTGCGTATGTTTAGATGTGCAATTAAGAGTGAGTTGGTAGGTTTGGTAGGTGAAGAGGTTATCAAATTGTCTTGGTAGTTATTTGTAGTGGTGGGGGGATTGTTAGGGCCAGGGTTTGGGTGGATGTCACCATCTAATAGAGATTGAAGGGATGTTAAAGATTTAGGTTGTTGTGGCTTGCAGTAGAAATAAAATACTTTTCTAGCTTTTAGGTTAGAGTATTTAATATGTGCAAGTCGATGATATTTGGCTAATTGGTAGCTGGGTTTGAAAATGATATTTAGGAGATAGTAAGGAGAAAATTCTGTAGTAGATGAGGTGTCTTTGGATGGTAATGGTAGGGTATTGTTAAGAGAATATTCATAAGAGGTAATGAGATAAGTGGTGGATAGAGGTGGTAATAAGAAAATCCACATTAAAATATGAATGTTGTGGGGAATTATAGAGATAGACATTCTTAGGATGGTGAATTGAATAGAAAAAATGGAGGGTAAGAGATAGAAGGACTGCTGAGAATTAGTAATAGAATAGGAGAGAGGAGAAGGGGTGATTAGAGATGGTTTGATTGAGTGGGTTATGAGAGAAAGGGGTTGGGCGTAATAACTATATGGTTAGTATGATAGGTGCAGAGTTTGGAGGGGTGTGGTCTGTGGGAGGCAAAATGTCGGAGCACTGGGGGCGGGTGGGAATAGGGGGCAGGGTAGGGGAACGGAGTGAGCCCGAAGGGCGAACGGAGCGGGATGAGACAAGAGAGAGTTCTATCAAGGAAGACAATCAGTGAAGTCTGAGTAGTGTAGCAGGTAAGTTTAGAAGAATGGGAGTTTGTAAGGGAGAGAGTGAGAGGAAAAAATGAAGCTGGTAGGAAGAGATTAAGGCTTGGTAGAGAGTAGCAGGAAAAAGGATACGTGGAACAAGGAGAGATGGTAAAAGGTCAGAGAAAAAGCTGGGGACAATGACCTAGGGGTAGGATTAGTAAGAGTATAGCAAAATGTAATACAGTAGCTTATAGAGTGATGCCACCTAGTGGCCAGTAAGTTAATTGCAAGAGCTAGGGCTTCTATAGGTGATGGCAGGCTAAGTAAAAGATGGAAATGGACCAGATAGAAAAAGATAGGAAAGGAGTTACAAGAAGGAATACTTCAAGGAGATTAATTAGGTTGGGGGGGGTTGGCTGCTGGCTACCTTGACTAGGAAGCTTTGACTAACCTAGCAGTAGCTTGTACATTATTCAAGTTATGTATAACACTTAGTTATAACGATACATACTTTCACTGGCTTATAGGAGGGAAGAAATCTCTCAGGGAGCCAGTAGCTACTTCTTTAGTTAGAGTTTATTTCTGTGGCGTCCAGCAGATTAAATTCACTTGTTGGGTGTGGGGGCAAACCGAAGCACACAGCTGGTAATAAAGAGAAAGAGAGGAAAAAAATGGGGTGAGGCATGCAACACATACAGCAGGCAAATCAGGTAAAGGCTATTCTAAGTTATCCAGCATGCAATGTAACATACAAAGATTAATTCTAGATGGTGTAATAAAGCTCATAGGCACTCTAATTCAATATCACAGTCTAAGAGTATTATTGTTGGTGTATCAAAGCTCTTATGCACTCTAGGCTACAATCACATTCATCTAATTAGAGTAAACACAGAGTTGCAATTGCTAATTTAAATAGGAAAACACCATAAGCAAACAATCAATTAAATTACACTGTGTGATTAAGTATATATATATATCAAATATCAGTAAACTGTGCTGAGATATGTTGACTAAACAAAAAGAAAAAAATATGTGGTTAGTTTATTAGCTAAACAGGGTAATTATGGAAAGAAAGACATTCCTCTCTGTTCCTGCAAGGGATATATTACTGTATAAGTTAAATGTTCAATAGCGCCGTATGAAAAGGTCCCTGGTGTAAGTCGCTATGTAAGCTAAGCTCATACAGCACAGAGAGCTTAGGGGACAGAGTATGATGGATATCTCTGTGTCGTAGTCTGAAACAGATTGTTTTGTACTTGTGTAGGCTAAAGGAGGGATTAGTTTTAGTCCTAAGGGCAAGTCGTCGTGAAAGCTCAGTCAGTACAATGCTGTGGGCCCTAGGGCAATGTATATAGAGTAAATATCAGTGCCATGCATCTAAAGTTGCAATTAATTAAAATCCTAGGTGTAGGGTGCTTTGAAAGCTAGTTTGTAGTAGCGCTGCGCACCTAGGGCAGTGTAAATATAGCAAATATCAATGCCATGCACAGAATACGCTAATTTAAAGTTGTGCGAAGCTGTACAGCAATTGCCATAGCACTAAAACCATGTTAAAAAGGAATGCTTGGGATACGTGGAGGGAAAATGTAAAAAAAAAATCAGGAATACTTGCTAATGCTTTACCCTAGAAAACACTGCAGGAGCTTAGGAAACAGTTCAAAAAGCCTCGCTTTAATGATATGATGTAAGTAGTTCAAAAAATGAGCAGGCGGGCGAAAACTATGAAGAGTAAAGTCTACCATGTGTAAGAGAGAAGCACCTGTCCAGAGGAACGTGCGATTTAACATTACAGACAAGGCAACGGCTATCTGAGCCTTGAGTAGGGCAATACCAAGTAGCTACAATGATTTTCAGCGTTAGTTACACTAGCTCAGTTCTAACTCGGAGAGGCATTCAGAAAGTACTTAACCAGTAACAAGCCGACAAAATTAAGCAGTAAAAGGCTTAAATAAGCAATTCCATTTATGAGCAGACATCATAGCACAGAAAGTCAAGGTTAGAAGTAATACAGCATAATGTCTTCCCAGTGTACAAACAAATTTTGAGTCAAGAGTCACACGTGCTCAACGCTGTAAGCGTTCACAACAACAGCAATAAACATTGTACAACCCCTTACTTGTCACATCAACAGATTAATATGTACATCGGAAAAGCAAACTAATGAAATATTCAACAATGAGCAGTAACAAGCTTTGGTACACTTACTGTAGGTTGAGAACTGAGGCAGGGAGCACAGCAGCCAGGTACAGGGTCGGGAAGAAAAGATGGCGTCCCCAAATGTGGGGTATATTTGTAAGGTGGGAAGGGACAAAGGGGCTGAGGGGGAGAGTATAAAGACCAACACAGGAAAGGGAAAAAATACACGAGATAAGGAGTAGGGCTAGCAGGGAGATAGTAGGAATAGTCTAAGGGGGAGGATCTTAGTGCAGGAGGTCATAGACGAGGAGGGAGAAGAGAATCACAGTTAATCAGTAATGTGGGGAGGATATGGAGGAGTACTTGCGGTTGCAAGGTAGGGAGATGACCCAGTGTCCCAGAGATAGTGGGAATAAGACAGCAGGATAACAGAGACAAGAGAGAGTTCTATCAAGGAAGACAATCAGTGAAGTCCGAGAAGTGTAGCAGGTAAGTTTGGAAGAATGGGAGTTTGTAAGGGAGAGAGTGAGAAGAAAAAATGAAGCTGGTAGGAAGAGATTAAGGCTTGGTAGAGAGTAGGAGGAAAAAGGATACGTGGAACAAAGAGAGATGGTAAAGGTCAGAGAAAAAGCTGGGGACAATGACCTAGGGTAGGATTAGTAAGAGTATAGCAAAATGTAATACAATAGCTTATAGAGTGATGCCACCTAGTGGCCAGTAAGTTAATTGCAAGAGCTAGGGCTTCTATAGGTGATGGCAGGCTAAGTAAAAGATGGAAATGGACCAGATAGAAAAAGATAGGAAAGGAGTTACAAGAAGGAATACTTCAAGGAGATTAATTAGGTTGGGGGGGGTTGGCTGCTGGCTACCTTGACTAGGAAGCTTTGACTAACCTAGCAGTAGCTTGTACATTATTCAAGTTATGTATAACACTTAGTTATAACGATACATACTTTCACTGGCTTATAGGAGGGAAGAAATCTCTCAGGGAGCCAGTAGCTACTTCTTTAGTTAGAGTTTATTTCTGTGGCGTCCAGCAGATTAAATTCACTTGTTGGGTGTGGGGGCAAACCGAAGCACACAGTTTCACTGGCTTATAGGAGGGAAGAAATCTCTCAGGGAGCCAGTAGCTACTTCCTTAGTTAGAGTTTATTTCTGTGGCGTCCAGCAGATTAAATTCACTTGTTGGGTGTGGGGGCAAACCGAAGCACACAGTGTAGGTTGAGCACTGAGGCAGGGAGCACAGCAGCCAGGTACAGGGTCGGGAAGAACACAACACAAACAGAATGGTTTAGAGAGACAAGTATATCTTACAGATGATACCACTATTCTGGAACAGGCACACCATCCACATAAAATAAAGTTAATTCCTGCTCATATTCAAGTGCAACTTGGACCTGTGGATGGATAATAGAAAATTTACCCCAGGACTGCCCTGTAGTACTAATGGACAGGGGCAGCTCCTAAATTCTTTGTTCCATGCATGGATCCCATCAAATTATCTATGGTATGATACCAGATATCCTCACTAGGGGTAATGTACACTTATCCACCATAGGATAGGTAAGGTCAATTTAACACAAAATGGGATTGGTTAATTCAAGCACCAAAAGAGAAATTGGTTAGGCTTAAGACGGCCTGCAAGGGCAGCTAGCCTTGTACTTACCTATGAACCTATAAGAACAAGAGAAGTTCACTGAAAGAATCTGTCACTATCTTATGGTACTGTAGTTGATTAGTGATGCAGGGAAGTAAAGTGGAGGATCCTGGTGTCTGAACACTGAGGAAGACAAGGGTTGTTAATGGCTAAGCAATGGAATCAGCCCTTTGAAGGCACATGACATAGTCTTACAGTCCAGTCAACAAAACTTTACTTTTACTAGAGTTAATGTTAAGCTTCAGGGACAGGAAACATTGATAAGCTGATGTTAGATCATAACAGATGGCTCTGGGTCACTTGTAAGATGAACAATGTACTCTCCATAGGGAAAGCAGGATAAACTGCAGGAGAGACTGAGCAGGTTCCCAAGAAGAGTATTAGAAAATAAAAATAAAGCAAAGAAAGTTGAACGAGTCTTGGCACAATGAGAAACAAAGGGTGCAAAGAGAAGAAACCATCACTTTTTACAAACATGGTCCTATGTTAGAGGCAGTGAGAAAGGTGGCCAGCTGCCAGAATGACATATGCTTTCAGTGTTAAAGAGCATCCAACCTGAACTACACTAATCTGTGTAGTATACGAGACAGTTGGATTAATTACCAGTACTAACACTGTAGTGCATCATAAGTACTCCTAAGTGTGCTATCCTTCAGATGAGATGTTAAACAAAGGTCCCATCTGCCTGAGCTTTTGGTAGCTCAGGTGGATATAAAATATCCCATGGCACTTATCAAAAAAGAGTAGGTGTGTCTTTATTTGTAGGGGGGGGGGTTGGAATAATGGCTAAGGTGTTTACTTCACAGTAGAAACATAGCTCAGTGGAGATGGGTACTGTGCAATGTCTAAGTAGTTATACCCGTCTGCACTATACCTGGCATCCCTACACACTAGCAATAGATATCTAAGGGGTCAGCGAGAAAGAAGTAATTTAGTGTTTTTTTTTTTTTTTCAATTCCTTTTTATTAGGGTTATATCAAAACCAAATCCACAGCCATGAGTGATGCTTCTATGATACATGCACTCCCAACAGGTTAGGGCTCATTAGCTCTCCCTTAACATCATGGTAGTCAGTGATAGTGATGGGTGGTGCTTGCTGTGATCGAAAAGAGGCAGCAGTATCTTTATGGATCAGTAGAGTTAGAAAGTCAAAGGAGAATTTATTATGATATAAATGGATGGATACAAGAAAAGTTGTTTCTGTATTTAAATAAAGATAATCAGAAATTTCTAGACAAACCTAAAAAGTTTATATACAGATATGGAAAAACTCAGTAGGCAAAAAAAACTCTGTAGTCACAATATAGACTGGAAATTATATTTTTGAACAGCAGTGCAGAATGAAAAGGTGTATGTAAACAAGGCCACATTTGCATTTAAATTGATATTTTTGACATTAAACAACACTGTCATGGTAAAATTCTGTCACATACTTGAAAAAATGCTTTAATGATGGACAGGAAGACAATAATACACATCTGGTGCTTGCATGGACAGACTTCACAGTACAATCCATTGGTACTTTTTCTTTGTAGCTGTGAGTCATGGCAGACACATTATTTGTTTTTCAGAGAAGCAGCAACTCACTTGAATGGCCTCCATCTGAACGTCTGCATGAAAGCATTGTTTATTTGAAGGCACTGTATTGTGCTTTATGCATAAATGTCAGCTTTCATAATCAAACACCAAATAAAACAAGTGTAATTTTAGATGACTTTCTGAGAGGGTCTGCAGCTGAGTTTGCTCTGATGCTTATTTGTGACTGTACTCCAATAGGCCAAATTATGCCCCTCAAAGAAGAATGCTGAATTTCATATTTCATGATGCTGTACAGCTTGGAGTCCCTTGTGAATTACCAGGGCTATGAAAATTGAAGGAAAAGCCATTTTTTATCTCTAAGTTTGCAAGACAATGGAAAAAATGAAAAAATATTTGAATTTCGTCAAAACTCAATTCTCTCCCCTACTTTGTGGTGCCTTTATGAGATGACCATATAATTTAATAAAGGTGCAATATTTATAAATGCACATAATTATTTTCAAATACAATTTACTTTAAGACCTTTAAGAGCATATGACTGCAATTACATGTTCTCCATACAAAATTACTGTAAGTTTGTCCAGGACCCATGAATATGTTTGAAAACAGAAGCTGTGAACAACTTCAATTTATTGCCACTATTTTTCTCACAAATGTGGTCTCACACTGTACAGGAATAACTTAAATATATACTGAGAATAGTAGCTAAATGATGCTAAGATAACATATTTTACAGTTTGCACTGCTGCTGTAAACAAGTCAAATACAAATATAAAGGCATTGAAGTAGTCACAGCTGAACTCAAGCCCAGTGCAGATGGGTACTGTGAAATGTGTAAGGAGTCCATTTACTAAGCTACAGTGAAACCTTAACAATAAACCCCCTACAGTAAGTTATGTTTTCTATGTTCTACCTGTTCTATCACATCCTTGAAGCATATAAAATTGGAGATAACAGTTATAGCAAACATTTCATAAAAGAATAAACTATCCCCACATGAAGGGATTGTTTTTAACTCTGTATTTAATAAAGGAGTTATGAGTAGTGTGCACATTTGAAATTACATTCTCTAATGCATCCAGGCATGCCAAGAACCACATGCAGACGGGTCTAGGGCTATTCACTGAAAGCACATTTCACTGAAAGTCAAATGACTGTGCACAAATCACTGAAAGTACAATTCACTGAAAACACAATTCACTGAAACACATTTCACTGAAAGTTATATATGGCCTTTTCCCCACCGTAGTGTGACCCTGGAGTTAGAATATATAGTAAGGGGGTGTGGGGGGCACCACGCCCCACAATGGAAGGGTGGGGGGCATAGTCCCCCACATAGTTTGGATATATATTAAGTTTAGAAAAGAGTAATTTATTGAAATTGCAAGTATCCATGTGTATAGTTCAAAATATTTAAAATAGGTGGGGGGCAGTGCCCCCACACCCCCCTTACTATATATTCTAACTCCAGGGTCGCACTACAGTGGGGAAAAGGCCATATATAACTTTCAGTGAAATGTATTTCAGTGAATTGTGTTTTCAGTGAATTGTGCACAGTCATATGTGTTTCAGTGAAATGTGCTTTCAGTGAATAGTCCTAGACCCATGCAGACATACCCAAGAGACAAACTTTCAGGTGATATCTTTACCAAGACAGGCAGGGCTTCCTATGATCCCCAACAAACATATATTACAGTGGAATATTACATTCCTTGGTCACAACATTTAAGTTGAAAACACCTGGCAACAATACAACAAACAGGATTTGTCACTGCAAATCAAATATTTTAAATGCTCATTCTCTTCAGCAACTGTCTATGAGATACTGAGACCGACAGTCTCACAAAGTCCTCATAATATATCCAAAACTCACCTGTCAGGTGTTTATCTGTTAGTGTAGCATAGATAATAAGATGTAGATCTTGATAACAGGTTCAAATCTAGTCAACCAATGCTTTCATAACATTCAGCTTAACCAAAAAACTTACAACAGTCTCAATTTTTCATGGAGCATGTTAAATGTAACTTGCACTCATTCACACAAACATGCATGCATGCTGGCACGGACACACACAAACACCAAGGTCCACTCACAAAATATTTGGTTACTTAATAGCACCATTTATTTCCTTCAGATAACAGCATTTAAAATATTCAGTGTACTAATTTTAAACTGCAGTTAGTATCCAGTTTAATGCTATCTTCTGAAAGTTTGTGATTATATTAAACACTTGACTGTAACTGGGGTTTAGGGGACAGGCACACAGACAAACTTAAGTAAATTTAAGGCATTGCTTTATATTTATCAGCGACTTAAAGTTATAGTATTAAACACAGCTTTAAAAATGTCTTTTTGCTTAACAAAACAAACACGTCAACAGAAACTGTACTAGTGGGATTTTGTAGGGTTAGAAATCCATTACATAACTATGTATCTTGTTATTCTTCAACACTTTGTTGGACACAGGTGTTAGACTATCTAAATAAGGAGAGACGTGTTAGTAATAAGCTTACATGCTGGCAGACATAACTCTAAGCCTGAGATATACAAAGTATTTACTAGTGAATGTTACTATTTCCATACATAAACTGCTCTCATGATAAAACCCTGCTTTTCTACTCTGAGTAATAATCTGTATTTGCGTGTGTATCAATGTTTAAGCGTGTATTGTGTATATGTATATATCCATATGCCCATGTGAGCACATGGGTTTTACAGTGTGTGTGTGCACGTGCCTTTGTGTGTTTGTGTTCTGCATGTCATATGTTGCTACTACACCCTTGAGCAACTAATTAACTTTTTGAGTTTAAGTTTTCAGATTATCCCCCTTGATCTTCCGTAGTTATTAAAATGAAGTTGCTTCAAAAGTAGAGTATGTTGGCACAATATTTTAATTTTCTAATGTCCCGAACTGCCTATCACTCCTTGCAAGCTAGGTATTTTATCTGCAAAAGGAAATGCAAATATATAAACACAAATAAGATGGACCTCATGTGTTTTCATAAAGCGTGAACTATGAAAGAGCTTATTTGATAAAGTCTGGAATCCTGAACACTCAGCTAACATGTTACTGTCATCACTGAGGGCAGCATTTAACAATAGGTAGCCTGAAGGTATTAACAGGCTGTTCCAGTTAGGTGGGCAAGTGCTTTCACTGCCCACCTATGTGGAATTCCTGGAAGGTATGCATTTATTTTTTTCACTAAACTCAAGTCTGAATCAACCTCTTGCTGTTAAATAGACACAGACCAGAGGGTTATGTATGTATGTTTTCCATTATTGTCTCAAGGTTCTGAGAAATATTTAACTATTAAGAGAGCAAGCAACTCTTTATACATTGTCAAAATCTACATCACTCTGACCAAGACTGCCACAAAGTACTTTTCAGAGTTTATGACAATGATGAAAGCTCAAATTTGCCTTATTGCTTTGTGTGGCAAATTCGAAAATGGGAAAGAGGCATTCTTATAACAGTGTTCAAAACGATCATATTCAAGTACCTGATTTTGGAAAATGTCCTAATCTGATTATATCATGTCAATGTGATTTAGACCCTTAAATGTGAACCCAGTATTACAATGTTTTTTTATTCATACACAAAAATAGTGGCGCTGAAATCTGATGCCAGATAAAGGCCATCTAGATATTTAGTTTGCTATGTCCTAGTCTTTGCAGCTCATATTACATCAGTGTTCAGTTTATGGCTACACAGGTAAGGAAAGACCGCCTTTTATACTATGCAAGTTTTACATTCTACATCGTTTTCAAGATGCATATCTCTTACACAATGCAAAATTAAAATGTACAAGAAGCGCTTTGAAGTGTTTCTTTAAATGGACAAATGGTTTTGAATTGTTAATAAAAACAATGAAATCATTACAAAGGATCAAAATTTCACTCCCTGACACACTAATTAGTTTGACACTGCTGATCAGAGAAGTTTGGCATCTGTGGGAAGATGGATGCAGTTTTCTTTTGAAAGGAAAGCCATTGCATATTTGTATAATGAGCAATTACTTTGTATATTTTGAATAT
The DNA here is from genome assembly GCF_019279795.1 of Protopterus annectens. Taxonomy (NCBI): domain Eukaryota; kingdom Metazoa; phylum Chordata; order Ceratodontiformes; family Protopteridae; genus Protopterus; species Protopterus annectens. Next base: position 198,869,592 of record NC_056750.1, read on the forward strand.
ATCTGGAAATTTAAGATCCCCTGCAGTTAATTTAATTACAAAATTACATCACTAACTAAGTCTTGTAAGTATTTACATTTTATTTGATTTTCAGTTTAACTGAGCAGGTGGGCTGCTCAGCAGACCCTTTTCAGCCATGACTGAAGCTAATTGGCACAAAACAATGTACAGTGGTTATTAATACAATGGTACATATAAATTAAATATATATATATCAATTTAAGGTTAGTCGTACATATACAATACGTAGAATTAACAATGCATAGAGTGTACATGGAGTATAATGCATAGAGTGTACATGGAGTATAATGCATAGAGCGTACATGAAGTATAATGCATAGAGCATACCTGGAGTATAATGCATAGAGCGTACATGGAGTATAATGCATAGAGCGTACATGGAGTATAATGCATAGAGCGTACATGGAGTATAATGCATAGAGCGTACATGGAGTATAATGCATAGAGCGTACATGGAGTATAATGCATAGAGCTTACATGGAGTATAATGCATAGAGTGTACATGGAGTATGGGTCCAAGTAAGTCACAAGAGGTATATTACACATCATTCTAGTATGTGAGTTGTACAATCATAATACGTGCAGCTGTGTTTTGGCACAATCATGGTGTGTAATGACTAACAATTCAATCAGTGACACTATGCTTGTTCCATTATATGCTGATTATTGCAGCTACATTCCAAAATATATCACTTCAGATGTGGTATGGTTTTCTTAATGGTATTAACTTTCATGTAAGCATTATTTTTCTCTTGCTAGACAATTTTGGCAAGGCAGTTAAGCTCTGACTGGTATGCATATATGCTGATTTTGTATGCACTATTCCAGAATTCATTTGTTGAACTCCATCATTCAGATGCCATTCAGGTGATGCTATTTTTTTCTTCAGTTGTACCAGTATTTGCCAGGAATTTTACTTAAATCATTTTAGCTAACTTGCGGTGTCTGTTTCCAGGACAACCTAGGTTCCGTCACTGGCCTGAACACTGTAAGCGCCACTCATGGAGGGATGGAATTAATACACAACAGTAACTCATCCCCAGTGGAGTCAGTCATAAGAGGAAGGGCAGCTACTGCAGTTTGTATAATTTATTGTTAAGGTAGGGCACACCTGCCAAGGAGCACATATGCACTCCAACCAGAACCATGAATGTTAGGAAGAGCTCACTGGGCTGAATGCAGCAGGAATTGCACCATGTTTTCTTGTCACTGTGGGTTCTAGGAGTGTAAAAGGAACCTTCCACCCCCTGGTTGACAGTCATGAACCTTAGCTCTTTTACTCCAGTTTCCTAGGATGCTAGGACTCAGAATGATCAACGGGACTGATATGGAGAATAGGATGGCTGATGAATGGGGGGAGAGAGGGGTAAAAATTAATAGAAAGTTTTAGATTACAGTGAATATTGAAAATCAGTTTTATATGGACCATGAGCATTTTCCTTGGACCCCATTTTATCTTGTGATGACCATGGACCCTCATTTTCACCTAATTTTGTGATCTCCCTGGGTCTTCATTTTCCAGTAATTTCATGACCCCACTTAGACCCTTGTCCTTCTGTAATGATATAGCCCCCTGTGTTCTCATATTCCTCAGACATGGGCTTTATCCTCCTCTCACTGTGTGCCTCCTATGCCATCTGTAATCTTGTGATCACCACCCTCATCTTTGTCTAATCTTATAATTTGGCAACCCTGCACATCAGCATCCCCAGTAGTGACACCCAGTGGTTAACTCAATGTGTGTGACAAAGTGTCAGAGGATTTGTAGCTAAGCTTCACTTCCTTCACAGAGTTAGAAAAAGGGCACCCAACACAGATGGTCAACAGGATATAAAGCAAACCCCTATTTCCTGAGTCCACTTTTCTGAATTATTTGGTCACTAAAGCTGGCTGAATGAGGGGAATCCTGATTGTTCCACAGACTCTGTGGTACTTTGCCAATTAAATACACCTAAGTGTGAGAACACAGCACCTTGGATTAAGTTGTGCTTTCTTGTAAGGTGGGGGAGGGCTCACTGACTGAAAGATTCAGTGAGGATGGTTTGATGTGTTAATCCCTGACCAGCAAGTTGTGCTTTCTTTTAAGGTGGGGGAGGGCTCACTGACCGAAGGATTCAGTGAGGATAGATTGTCTGTCCATCTCTTACGGAGTATATTTTCTGTGTTTGTGTGTTTTTATGTGCTCACTCATTTGTGTGCCCGTGTGTGAGCTTGTGTGTGTTATAAGTTAAGATCCCACCAGCCCTGTCGCCACCGGTCAAATACTCTTGGAAAAAACTGTATACAGAGCTAAACTACTGCGATCATACCACTGTAAACAGATGACAAGCTCTTTAAAAACTATCAGCACTTATTTAGAAAGTAACTTTAATTGTTGACCAAGTTAACTTATGATCTATTTGCAAGAGACTCAATGTGTTACTTATGCTATGAGTGGTAAATTTATCCGAACTCAGTGAGAATACTTTACTCTTTCTTATGTAAATGCCTTGGTATAATTTATACCTTTGAGATATGAAATGCAATACTTCTAGCTACTTATACACCTAGTTATATTCCAGAGCATTTTCTAAAAATAAAAAGCAAGTTTAAAAGCATATACCAAACAAATGACAATAGATTCTTAACTGTAAATTGTATTAAAAGCTACAGGACCCCTTTTCATCAGAAGCCGGGGAGAAAGGCTCTAATGTACAACCAATAGTGATATACAGAGAGACACTAACATTTGAAAAGCAATAACATACAATAATTTTTAACCAAGCAAAAGACGTGTAGCGTTAAGTAAAAACTAATAAGCAACAATAATGTGACTCTAGGTGCAAGGTTCTATAAAGGATTCAGCACCATGTACAAAGGATACAAAAACAGTTATTAAGCACCTTTGTCGCCAGTTACAAAGGACTTCATCAGTATAACAGCAACATATAAGCAAGAATTCTTATATTATTTCCTAATCAGTAATTAATTAATAACACACCATTCTTAAAGGCACCAAGACTTCATTCAATGCATTGAAAATATTATCAATAAAAAAAACTATGTATGCTGAGTAAAAATATAAAAACAGAAGTATAAAAATATCTACACTGAATAAACACATTGCATATAAATAATTGTATATAAAACATAGGCATATGAGTAAATGTATACAAATAATGTATATTAGTATAAATGTTTTATATATATATATATATATATATATATATATATATATACACGCGCGCGCGCGTGTGTGCATGTATGTATCTATGTAAAAATCAGTATTTTATTCTCAAGCTCCAGAGGTAATGGCATTACAATTTGGGTGATCTCAAATGAAGTTACCAGTGGGTTCACTGCAACAGCATTTGACAGGCTGGCCCCTAACAAGGGCTTATATTTAAAGCCCCATTCAGGCTGCACATAAAGCCTAATTTCTTTCACTAATGACTCTGGATACCCTTCTAGCCATAAACATACTCCTTAGTTTATCTCGATAGTTAGATCCTCCTTGTGTGATAGTCATCTTGGCTATCCTTACACATTGCCCTTTCACTAGGCTCTTATGAAAAGGGATGACAGCTAGAAAAGTGTAAATTTGACTTACTAAAGGTAGACTCCCTATGAACTTCAGGCCAAAATCCTCTGTCCGTGTGCATAATCAAAGCACCAAGATAGTTGATCTTACACCTGTCAAAGCTGAAGGTGAACTTTAAGAAATCCTTTGTCTTATTCAAATAGTCAATAAAAGAAGGTATTTGATACTCTGAACCATCCCACAAAATAAAAAGAGTATGACTACATAAATTCATTAAACTTGCTCTAAATGTAGTCTATAAACCTTCAGAGACCATAGCATTTACAGAGGGCTCAGATTTCACACCCAAGACATAGCTTCTTACACTACATATATACATTTTAGAGGCAGCTTCTTGAAATAATCGACAAATTTGTAATTTTTGCCATTGACAAATGATTCAGCTTGTTACTATTTTGTGATACTCGATTACTGCTAAACATAGGAAATAATTTATCTATTACTTTATTCATGGCTGTACTGAGGAGGTTTAAGGCATTTGTCAGGTTAATTTCCTGATATGTACTGCTACAGTGCAAGGTAAGAAAATTCTGTCAGGAATTCTGATTCCTTAGCTTCAATGAATCTTCCAGAGGTAATGACTTTGGAATCAGCTTAAGAGCTTTAAGTTTGTCTGAGACACTTATTGGATGATGGTCACTTAAGGCATTTGGGAGGATTGTGATATGTGAAAATTTGTTAAGAAAATTAATTTCAAAATTGTCAAGGGGACTATAGCCCAGACAGATAGTGATACAGACACTGGAGAAGCCATATGGAATTGGTGGAAGTGAGCAGTCCATATGATTTTCCACCCCAAGTAGAGGAAGATGGCTCAGACTGCTACAATACTGACACCCTGAGGAGAGGGACTGAAACAGCATGCAACATAAGGGCACGAAATATTATGGGATCTGCCAAGCAGGGTGCAACACTGTAGCCAGAGCTGGCATGTGTGTGGAAGTATGTATATATTGTTGGGTTGATATTACAAGTCTCAGCCCAGTGGTGTGCATGTCAAGCCATAGGGCCACAGACTCCTTAATACCCTGATCCTGCATGGATAATATACTTAACACCAGCTGTCACTCACATAACCATCAGCTAAATGAACTTGAAATGCAGAAAATAAAGGGCTGATTGGTTGGTAGTCAGGGGGAGAGGCCTAGTGATGGTTGACAAGGATCAATGGCAAATAAGGATAGATAGAAAAAGGTCTTCCAAATATGTCTACCTCAGTAGGCAATTGGCTTCATAAGCTCACTGTTACACAAGCAGGGATCTTCAGTTTCTGGTACAGAAGACATGTTTTTGCAAACATGAGCTATGACATCAACCATCATCCACTGATGTGAACACATTCAGAAACAGGTGGTTTATTTTCAACAGTCACAGCAGAAACAAATAATACAGCTGGGGCTATTGTGTAGTTAGACACTTAATAATCTGGGGGGAGAGAGCGGAAGAGAAAGACTTATTTCTTTTTAACTCCAATGGTACCTGGAAGTTTTATATTTAGTGTAGAAGAAGCAAAGCATAAACTGTAGACAAAACCATGAAACTATTTCAAAAAGACAAGTGGAAAAATATTTCAAGTCTTGTATGTACTGTAAAAGAATTTAAATATGTAAACATTTAATGGGCTTTGGACGATTTGGTAAGACATGATGATTGAAGCAATATAACATTATTACATCATAATTGTAAGGCTAAAATTTCTGACACATGCCTTGCTGTAGTATAAAAATAAACACTAGATTTGTACAATGATTACAATCAGGTGATGATTTTTTTTTCTTTTTGAATGATTTTTTTTTTTTTAATAAAATCACTAAGTTGGAACTATGTTACAATCTGCAAAGTAAGTCTTTTTATTGTTCAGTGCAAACATATGCGGCATTTTCTTGCCCCATTCAACAACTATAATGTGTTAACATTTTTTAATTAAATAATGATTTGCTGAAGAAGATTTGAGAGATAAAGGAAAAATAAGGTCATCAATCCAAGTGAATGATGGATTGTGTCAGCCATGACCATCAAGGAAGATAGGAGAGTGGCACTGAATCATGAGATGTGGTGATACTTAATGCAACACCCCAATCCCATGAGGTAAACACTGGAACAAAAGGATTGTTGATGATGATGATTTTGATGATAATCTGTTAACAAGCTCCAGTAGTGCTGCACCTGTATCACAATTTGTATTGCTACCATGATATCACCCAACCCCCACACCATTAGGTAACATGATGACTCTATCTCATAGGAGATTACTAGGCAAACAACTTACAAGCCCTTAAAGCCTAGCCAATATAACCCAATTTTATCCAATATATGGCCCCTAGGAGAAAGAAGATGGCATAGATTTGTGCTTCCTATGCCTTGAGTACCTTACAGATTGCCCCAGTCCATAAGGGACATAGGCACTAACCCAGGTACAAATTTACGATTCCCCATCCATTGATCCAAATTGCACTTGAAGGCAAGGAAAGGGCTGTGCTTCATGTGAATAGCATAACATCCTTATAATTTTAAAGTCAAAGAGTCAGTCTTGAACTCTGGTCACTGTCTGCATGTTCTCCACATGTCCACCTGTTATTTATTTATTTTTTTGTGTGTGTGTGTGTGGATACTCTGGTTTCCTTGTATTATATTTCCTCTAACTGTTGTAGTAGTATAGGTCTTAGAAAACATTGTGTTCTAGATCACTTCACTTACCAAGTTAACAAATTACATTTATAGAAACACCAGCCCTATCATTGACTATGAAATATTCAGTGAAGTTGCTCTTGCTTGTTTTTCATGTGCCTGTACAATCTGAAGGTTATTAATAACTGATAACTTAAATGCTAAGTATTATCACAAAACATTGATAGAAAAATATTGCCTTTCATTAGCTACAACAGTTTATCATTTAGTTATTTTACCTATTGTATTGCTATAATTAGTAAAAGTGCACTTCAAATAGAATAGAGTGCCTGAAATCATGCACTTAGGGCACTTCACTTCTTTTTCAACAGCAACAGAATAAAGCAGCACTTTTTAAAGGAAGACACACATTTATAAATGATCTCACTGCTTCAATAAATGTCCATATATACGACCACAACATCCGAAAATGCTCGACTAAGAGGCCACTTTCCATTACCTACTAGCAAGGCCTTTTCTGTGTGAACAACGATATTTACACAAATCTCTTTTTATTAAGGCATCACAACAAATAAGTAAATGCCTCTGGAACGTAATAATGTTTCAGCACTGTTGCAAAAATGGATGAAGGAACATGAAGCTTTAACACTGCAGTCAACCAAAAAAGGTAGGCACCACTGGAAGTTGACATTTTTTTGCTGGTATTACAGATTATTGGTATTCTAAAGGCAAATTTGCTTCTAATTATGGTATAGAGATGGTGTGGTTTGGTTAATAACTAATAAAGTAAAATCCCTAAAGCATCAGAAAGTCACAATCTCAAAACAACACCACTCCTGAATTTGTAAAACACTAAAACATTTTTTTGCCAAAGAAGTAAGCCCCTCTGCAGCCCCAGTCTGGGGGCACACCCCTATCCACAGTTTCCAAACACACGTACTTTGAGGTCACAAATTCAGAGAAGAGTGAATTGGTGGAAAACAAAAATAAAACTTTTCTACCATCTCCTTCTTTGCAGATTCCACATTTCAGTCAATGTGTGACCTTGGCAGTCCCAATCTAGCAAACTGTTGACTACAAGAAGTTTGGAACTTTTGTATTTTGACATTATTACAGCCGAGAACAAGGAGTGTCAGAATCAGTACATTTCCTATTTAAATGAGAGGTAGTAACAATAAAACACATCGACAACTAACAGAGTCTGAATTTATATAACCTTTATATACACATTTTGTTCTGTTTTACCGGGGTCGTTCAGGTGGGTAGTCAATGCCTCTGCACTAGTCCTTTTGCTTTCCTTTTCAAGAGTGGACTAGTTTGCTTACTAGTATAGTAGCGAGTATCCTTGCCCGTAACACTGAAGATTAGGATTCAATCCTCAAATCGGAATTGTATATTTGTTTGTCAGTCAGTGCAGAAGACAAAGGGTTTGAGCGGTTTATAAGATGCTCCCTATAGTCAAATGTACGATTCCGTCAGTCTACATTTAATTTATTTATTTAACATATGTTAACTGGGTAAGTGAACTGGTACAAGTCACTTTTCTGCCTTGAACCCTGGCTGAGAAGGCAAAGACAATCAAATGAGAGATGTTGCAATGTGAACTAACAATAGTATTTGCAACAGAGATACAATGCAATACATTTAATTATTGAAAACAATATATTATAACAGGTATTTTTCTTTAATATGTAAAACGTTGAATTGATAAGTTGAAACAACGTGTACCCAGCAAACACAGTAAACAATAATCACAAATTAAATTCAAAAACAAAAATATATTTATGAGGTGCAGCAGGGTATATTAGACATTGGGCAGAATGATTGGCACATGTTTTATACCTATCAGCTGGTGGCCCTAAATCAGTTAAATTTGTTTTCTTTAAAATGTGGCACTTTACAGTCTCCTAAACTGATATGGGATGTTATTCAAGGCAGCAGATATGATTTTAGCAAATGCTGTTTCCCAGGTGTAAATAATAAATAATAAATGGTGGCTTTACTAAATGAATGGATTATGTGTCCCTAAGTGAGTAATTTGATTTCTGATGCTAAGTTTGTTAAAGACAGGGGAACTGTATCTCTCATAAAGAATTCTGAAGGTGAGAGCACTGAGAACAGATTCCTTAGGCAACAAAGGGAGTCGTTTGTTTGTGTTTATTCTAATGCAGAGATGCTCTCATTTTTCTATCTAGATTTATAAATCCAAGAACTTTATTTTTAACAGACTGAAGTAATGAGGTACTTTGGTCCAAGCAGAGGACAATAATTAGGAGGCCATAGTCCAGCCTGGCCAGAAGCACATTTTGTTGCTATGGCATGTCTAGCTTCTGTTGTAAGTTTGAGATTTTGTAAAGCAGATTCAGCTGGTTTAAAACCTGACAAACTAAGTTCATAGTGTTCATATGTGTTTACTAGGTTAAAGACCACAAGGGCCTTTTTAAGCCTAGCCGTGCATCCCAAATCTCTGATGAGTTCTGATACCCTTGATAAGTGTAAGCATGGGCCTGGGAGGTGAACCATTTACAGGTTAGTTTACTGGAAGTTTTTCTTGATTATATTATTCCTTGTATGCACTGTGTGCTTTTTTAAGAGCTGGAAAATCAGCATACATAAGATATAGCCAAGATGTATATATTAAGGCTTTTAACATATATTTTTTAATATATATATATATTTTTTAATATTTTGTACTATTGTTGAGTTCTTGTATGTAGAAGCTCAATACAAGTGTTTTGCCCCCCCACCCCCTGTTTTATACACATTCCATACACATCACACACATATATCTATACTTCTATCTCTCACTATTAAATGTTTTTTATACATGTGCATATAGTATACAAAATATTGGAATTGTGACTTTAAGAGCTTTTATCATGTGCTTTCTATTAGGCATTTAATTGTTTTTTACTAGAAGTGATACTATATTTAAATGGAGCTGAAGTACTTTAGTATTGTTTTAAGTCTGAAGAAGCGTCTTTGGAGACGCGAAAGCGCTTACTTTATGGAATAAAGAATATATTTTTTTACTCAGTGGTTTGCTTTGATTGTTGGGGAGTACCTGCCATTCTTCTACATTTCATTTACAGGTTACCAGTTTACATCAGAGACATAGGTGCCAAACCAGGGATGAATTTCCATTTTCCCATCCAATTGTCCAAGTTGCACTTGAAATGGATTAGGGAGGAACTCTGCTTCACATGGATGGAGAGCCTGTTCCATAGACAGGGTAGTCTCTGGGATACATACCTATCTCTCCAGCAGGTCCTATTTATATCAATTAAGTGTATAGTAATTGATTATATTAAGTGTATAGTAAATGAAACAGTTGGATTCAGTGTGATACCTAGGTATTTTTGCTGTTTTGTAAAGGAAGGTGTTTTCCTGATGAGTCTTTGATAATGATATTATGGGCCTTACAAAGTTTCTAGCTGTAGCACATAACTTAACAGTAGTTTTATTTGTATTGACTGTTTATTGATATGAAACCAGTTGCATACCGCTTTGAAGTGATCCTGGAGATTAGTTCATTGGACAGAGTCAGTCTTATTAAATTTTATAAGGACTACATCATCGCAGGATGCAGTTGTTTTAAGGCAGATCCCAGAGAGGTCATTTAAAACTGAGCAAGAGAGAGAGAAACTAGGTTAGACTGAAACTAAATGCCAAAAATGCATTTTTGTATCCTTTGGGAAGTCATCTACCCAAGAGAACTACTACATTGTCAATATGCCCCTAAGAGTTGACCCAATTGTTCTAAATTTGGGAACTTATATGGACAGTGACCTAACTTTTGACCAACATGAGTCTATTGTTGTGAGGAAGTCCTTCTATATTGCATAGCTTATAAACAAAGGGATTGTGTCTAGACCTAGGGACGTCATTCCCCCCTTTACTCATCTCTCATTAGGCTAATCATTGAATATAATGACCCCTTTTGCATGCATCTGTCCATACACATGCAACAACCAAAACACCCACAGAGATACCTCACTAAATGGATAAAAGCCCAAACATGTTCTACATGGCCCAACTCAAAGCCCCGTCACTACACTCGGTATCCTACAGACTGCTGAGAGGTGATTTGTGTCTGGCATAAAAGGCATCCTTTGACTCGTTACTGATGGATTTACTGCACATCAGCAAGTCAAACGGCATCAGAAATACTCAGTCTAGGAATTTAAACCTCTTCTGCAACATCAATATAACAGTTTGGAGGGACAGATATATTTCACAGAGGATACTGCTGCTGTGGAACAGACTCCTCATCCACATAAAACAAAGTTTATCCCTGTCCATTTTCATGTGCAGCTTGAATCTATTGATGGGAAACAGAACATTTACCCCAGGACTGCCCTCTGTACTACTAATGGACACAGGCAACCCCTATGTGCTTTATCCCATGCATGGGTCCATTCAAATTATCTATGGTATAATCCCAGTTATTCTCATTTGGGGTAATATATAATTGTCCACGGGATGGGTAAGGCCAGTTTACAATCAAATGGGATAGGTTATTTGAGCACAAAGGGAAATGGGCTAGGTTTAAAATGGCCTTCAAGGGCAGCTAGCCTATACTTATCTATGAACCTAAGAACCTACAAAAGAAGGTGTCCAAGAACTGAACCTTGAGAGACCTCTTTTCGATATACATTTCCTGCTATGGATCATTTATCAGGGCTGAGTAATCTGAATGTACAGTCAGAAAGATAACTCTTAAACCATTACATAACATCAGTAGACAACACAGTAGGAGCATGGAGAGTCAACTGTATCAGAAACCTTTTTAATGTCTAGAAATATTGCACCAATAAGCTTGCCTTCTTTCATGTTGGCACAGATATATTTAGTTGAGGTGTAGATGGCTATGACAGTGCTTATAGTTGCGGTAGAAACCATGTTGTCTGTCACAGAGAATATTATACTTTTTCATGCATTCTAGCAGCTATGCATAGACAATCTTTTCCAGATTTTTTTAGAAGTCAAAAGTTAGATATTGTGCAAAATTAATTTGCAGTAGTAGGGGTGCAAATTTCAGGCAGAGGTAAGATGGTCACATCTTTGAAACTCTGTGGTCGACTATTGGTGGTGAGAATGAGTTACAAAAGATATGTATGAGGTTTGTAGAAAATCTCGCTACCTACTTTCCATACCTTCGGATGGATGGAATGGAATTTGGAGTTGCAGTCATCCTGAATATCATCCAGAATTATTTCCACCTGCTGCTTTCAAACTGTTTTGAAATTAAATGGGGGGAGGTTTATTGAAGGAATTTGTGAAGAGAGAGGTAGGGCTTGTAATGGGACATTGCTGAATATAGAGTGTCTGAACTGAGGTGGATTACATACATCCTCTTTATGTTTATTGTTTAATGTGGAGTTTAGACAGTGCCCAGTACCACATTTTAAAAAAAAAGTTATATTGCTTTCCAGAATTGTTTAAGCTTGCCTAAAGAGAAAGCAAGGATGGAAGATTCCTGCAGTATCCAGTTTTAGGATGATTTGCGTCTGAATACTCTGACTCTGAGCGAGTCAATCACCCTGGGCTGCAGTCCTCAATTGCCTCCTGGATCACATGCCTATTAAGTGCCTATGAATTTAATGAAATTGATGTAGGTGACAACCATGAGATAGACATGCTAGCGGTGATGCTAAATAGAAAAAAAAGTATTGGAAGCTAACCTGAAGGAGTTCTAGCACGTATTACTATCAAACAATGATTAACAAAATGTACATGTGCTTTCTGTAGCCCTTACAAGTTTTACCTACTCATTTGTATGTACAATTTTACATAACACTGTAGCAAAAAAGCCATAAAAATGCTAAGCTTAACCATTTACAGAAGCAATACCTGTATTTCTAGTGTGCTTCTCAGATGTCAGTGTCTTCTAGAATGGGGACATGCTGAGAGACCAGCTGACTAACTTTAAAAGGTTTTCCCATCAGTAATGATTACGCCTGTATAGCACAGTGGGGTCTGCATTAAGGGACCATCACTGGTGAAGGAATGTAATTAGAGGAGCTCTCAGAGATCAGTGGAAGGCTCCTTACTGTTGAGCAAGTACTTATATGCCATGCACAGCATCTTAAAATGTGTCAGCATAGTAACTTCCTCAAAAGTCTTAAAAAGATCTACAGAATGAAAATCAACTGACTGAATCTGCAAAACTGTCAGTAGTTTTACACTAGAAATATAAGGCAAGATGTTGTTTTTATAATATTTTAGGGGGAAGGGAGTAACAACTAGTCCTAGAAAAATGCCAGTTTCTAAAACAGGAAGAGCCATGCACAAATAAATATGAAATAAATGAATGCCAATTTGTAATAAAATAGATTTAGAAAACAATGAAAGCTGTGTGTAAGATGAAGCTGTGCAGAAATCAGATACTCTTAATTTATCTGCTGAGCTGCATTCTCGCTCTTAGTATTTTGTGCCATATTAAGTTTTATCCTCAGCTCACTAGTACATCATGACATTTTGTTACACATATAGAATCAAACGGGTCATGATGATTCACGCTCTCAGATCAAAACATCTCCAAAATCAACTATGTCACTGCATGTAAATATTGCTTTAGACTTTTTTCCATTCCAGTAAGGGCTACAGGTGTAGCATAAAATAGTGTGCATGACTGATTTTTCACAATGCTGAGCCTGCTGTGGCAAATTAGCATCTAAGCCTGCACTCACATGACTTCTACTTGCTGCGGCGACCTTTTCTTCATTAAATAACCTTGAAAAATGCAATCACTCATAAGCTCTTTGTTATAAAGTAGATGAACACTCACCGTCTGGAATAGACCTCAGTCCGTATAAAATGTGCACATTCCAAAACTGTTACTCACGGTTCAAAAGGTCATATAATGTTTAATGTCTGATCATCCCCATGTGGTGAGGCTGGCTAATTATTTGAGAAGTGTTGTTCTTTGCATTATATTAAACAAAATGTTGAACAGTCTGCCATGAGTTAGAATCTCTGGTCTCTACATTTTAGTCATCAGTAACAAAGGACAATTGTTTTTTCTTAAGAATGTTAGATGACAAGTATGCATTCTGAAGAAGAAATTACATTCTCATACATAAGTCAAAGGGGTTAAATGCAACCACAAATGAAATAAGCAACAGCATCCCAAAAGTCTATTTTTTTATTTTCACATAGACATTATACGTTGTATTCTAGGGAATGCTTTCATTACATGGGTGTAAAATACATACACAAGATGCCAGATTTGATAGTAACTATCATTACAGCTTCTCATGTTTAGTGTAGTGTTGTCAGAAATATCTTTAAACTATAATCAAACTCTTAAGGGCAGATTTACCATCATAGTGTCCTCTGTCTTCAAAATTTCTAGTGATTGATAAATGTAACTGGAAGGACCTACCTCAGTTGGAACTTTTATTAACGATAATGTTCTTCTTCAGTCTTTATCATTTCATGTTTCCTTCTTGCTTAAGTGAACTCTCCATTTTACAAACTGGAGAAGTGCTAATATAAAGTAACACAAATTAGAATGCATGTTGTTCAGTTCTCAGCGATTTTTATAGAAGCATTGTAATGAAGACATTTAGTTTTCTATGCTCAATATCTGGTGAAGGATAAAACCGTAAAATATTGAAACTAAGAAAAGGGGACACTGGGGAAATACTCCTTCGTGATTGTACTAAATACTGTACCTGTACTGTTTCTGCGCCACTTACACATATTCCCTCTTTCAGAGCATAAACACATGCACACACACACACACACACACACACACACACACACACACACACACACACACACACACACACACACACAAGCGCACACGCACACATTCATAAGCATACACACACACACACACACACATAGTAGCCAGGCATATGTCATGTATCCCACAACATATATGTTTTTGGAATAATATATTTAGTTTATTCAATTAAATGTAATAGAATTTAAAATTTTTTTAAAAGATCAGGTTCTTAACTGTTGAGATTTTTGTGGAATGTCCAGATTTTTTGCCTCACATTTTTGGTCTGTTCCTCATAAAATGTGGTTTTCAGGCAATTCACTGAAGATTGAAATCACTAAATTATGACAGAAATCTGAGTTTCAGACTTCATATCCCACATAAAAATGCATGATAACACTAAACTTTTTATTCTAGAAACTTTCTAAGTTTATAAGAACTACTTCTTCTTTTTTCATCTTTTCCCGGTTAGGGGTTGTCACAGCGGATCACCTGTCCGCTCATGACTGGCAGTGGAGTTTTATGGTGTCAAGTTGTCAGCCCGGCACCCAACCTTCCACAGAAGGCACACACACGCACGCACTCACGCCTAGGGCCAGTTTAGAGAGTCCAATCCACCTACAGCATGTCTTTGGGATGTGGGAGGAAACCGGATCATCCGGAGGAAACCCACGCGACCACAGGGAGGACATGCAGACTCTGCACAGAAGGCACCCCAGCTGAGGATCAAACTAGAGAACCGATTGCTGTGAGGCGACAATGCTAACCGCTGCACCACCATGGCCCCCCTTTTCTAAGTTTATCAGAATAATGTTTAATTTTTTTTGCCTTTGTCCCCCCATTATTTTGGTTTTGCCCAGATTTCTTGTGCCGAGAGGGTGAGAAGTATGACCAGGCATATTCACTTTCATATTATTAAGATGCAAATTTTGTTAAATGGCTTTTTTATGAGCACCATGACTGCTATAATTTTTTTTTTAAATCTGATATTTTAGTAGCATTTTTTTTCAGGACCAAACAAGTATGCTGTCCAGAAACATCCACTGTCTGCATTGCGGTTGGTACACTTGTAGGTAAATAGGTGGAGTTGGGGTAAATTCTGAAAGGGAGTGTACAATAAAAAATCCTGAGTCTGCCCTTGCAAAACACACACACGTGCATGCTCATGCATACATGCACACATTTATACAAACACACGTACACACAAGGACACAGCACACACACACACACACACACACACACACACACACACACACACACACACACACACACACACACACACACACACACACACACATTTCTGTAAATGTCTACTTCCCTTATGTTAGAAGTGAGAAGAGTCAGAAGGCATTAGGAGTGAATGAAGTAGATTGTGTGTACCATATATGTTCAATGATGGATATATATGGTATAGACAGAGTGTGGTGCCATTAGGAGGGAATGAAGCAGACCTCCTCTACCACATATGTTCAATGATAGGATGTATAGGGTATAGACAGTGTGGTGCAATTAGGAGGGAATGAAGCAGGCCGAGTGCACCATATATGCTCAATGATGGGGTGTATATGGTATAGACAGAGTATGGTACCATATATGTCCAGTGATGGGATGTATAGGGTATAGACAGAGTATGGTGCCATATATGTTTAATGATGGGATGTATAGAGTATAAGAGTATGGAGCCATATATGTTTAATGATGGGATGTATAGGGTATAGACAGAGTATGGTGCCACATATGTTCAGTGATGAGATCTATAGGGTATAAGCAGAGTATGGTGCCATTAGAAGGGAATGAAGCAGACTGTGTGTATCATATATATTCAGTGATGGTATGTACAGGGTATAAACAGAGTACGGTGCTGTGGCTACTAGAACAATGAAGCAGTGCTGAATCTAACATACGATTTCATTATTCTAAACCATTTAAGGTTTCTGCTTTTTATTATTTGTTCTGCAGAGAAAACTTAACTCATTCAAAGCAAAGTTTTTAGAAAAATAATTTTCTGCATTTCTATTTTTTTGCTACTGTCAATCTGCCATGTTCATGGTCCTTTTATCTGAAAGGAGAATTACATAATAATTAAGAGTGTGGTACTGTGCAGTAATGTAGAACACAGAAAAAACAGCCAGCACCAACTGGAATGAGAACTAAACTGACTTTAATAAGTCAACCCTCAGTCAACAGACCGGTTTCGGCCCAAAGGCCTTTCTGAAAGCATTCATGTCAATGATACATTAACCTCAGTGGTAGATGGCTGGGTACAAAACATGCAGTAGTGTAACATTACATGTCTAGTCAGAGTGCTATATGAAGTACAGAACACAGTACTGGGGATATGCAAAACATTCTGAAAGTGTACATAGTTTACCATACAGATTGCGCATCGCCTGGATATAAAGTACATACTAATGAAGTTATCAGTAGTATAAACTACTGGCCCTTGCAGGCAGAATGGGGAACAAAATAGTACAAATAGCAGTCCCATACCTCAAACATAATTATTCTACAGTGTCTGCAACTAAGTTGTTCCTAGGACATAAAGTACACGATTTTCATTTTTTTATTTTGTATTTTTAATATACCTTCTGCCAAACATAGGTCAGTTCTCTTTGTGTATCTCTAAAGCCACACAATATAAGAAGCCAGGACATTCTGGAAGCACCAGGCTGCTAACAGCAGCTTATCCCTCCTCTCTTCCAGCACAGAATATGCAATGACATCAATGTGGTTTGTGCATGCCGCCTTCTACACATGCACCACAGTTCTCAGATTTGTTTTCCAATCTTACAGTCCACTGGCTTTTAAGATGTTAGACTGCCATATAACCATGTCACTATTTTAAATTTCCAGTTATATAAGAAAATTATTTTTGAAACAAATTAAAGACAAAAGGCTGAAATACATAGTCTGTATGCACAGAACTGCAACTCACCATGCCCAGATAGGGCAGGTGTATTTCTCTGATTTAACGCAGTTCATAGACATGTACAACACATGGCAATGGATTGCATTAAAGAAGGATTCATATAGGTTCATAGCTGTATACTAGGCTAATGGCCCTGGAGGCTTTGCAAGCCTAGCCCTGGCATTGTGCCGCCCGACATTAGTTCCCAGTGTCTCTATCAAGTACAGCCACTACAGTGATCCTCAGGGTGAACTTTCTATTTCCCATCCACTCATCAAGATTTCTCTTGAAGAGGGCCAGTGAGGTGCTCTGCTTGACACGTATGTGAAGTCTATTCCAGAACATAGGCAGTCTCTCGGTTATGAACTTGTCCCTCCATGTTCTGTTGATTGTGGGAATGAGGTTGAGGTCTCTGGAGTGTCTGGTGTGGCGGAATTTGGATTTCTTTAGATGTAGCATTTCTAACAGAGCTGGGTCAGACATGGCTTTGTAAGTCAAGCAAAGATCTCCTCTTAGTAGACGATATGAGACAAAGAATAGCTGGAGTTTTTTTTTTAGTCTGTCCGTGTAGGACATGTGTTTAAGGCCTAGGGTCTTTGTTCTAAGGTACTTTTGTGGCCTTTCCAGCTGTTGCATGTGTCTTGTGAGGTACATGCCAAATGGGGCATTATACTCGATGATTGGCCTAATGAGGGAAGAAGAGAGAGAGATGATGACCTCTTTCTTCCTGGATGCAAAACCCTTGGTAATGAGATGTGCCACATAGAAGGACTTTTTGACCACAGTGGCAATGTGGTGGTCGAAAAAGAGGCTGCTGTCAACCTGTGTCCCCAGATCTCTTATAACACCTTCAGTGCTCAGTGGGCTCCCATCGATGTGGTAATTAGTGGGAACTGAGTTTTTCCCAAAGGGGATGGTGATGCATTTTTTGGCATTAAGTTTAAGGCCATGGTTTCGACACCAGTCACTGGTCTCAGTGAGGCCTTTATGTAAGATGTCTACATCACTTGGGGAGTTAATAATGGCTCCCAGCTTGCAGTTGTCTGGGAACTTGGTCAGCCAGAGTCCCTCCATGCTGGCCTGGACTTCTGAGAAGTAGATGTCAAACAGGAGAGGACTCAGGTCCAATCCCTGTGGGTCTCCACTCGTGACTGGTCGGCAGTCTGGTTTGGAGTCTGCTACTTTCACACTGAGTTCTATCTGTGAGCCAATTTGCAACCCACCTAGTGATATTGGGGTTGATGCATAGTTTGGTGAGTTTATCAATAACTCCTGAGTGAGGAACAGTATCAAAGGCCTTGGCCAGATCGAGGTAGGCTCTATGAACTGCCTTGCCCTCATCCACAGCTCTGGTGACTGACACAAAGAAGTCAACCAGGTTGAGAATGCATGATCTACCTTTCACAAAATCAAATTGCATGGGATCTAGAGTTTGGAGATTCCCTATATCCTTGTTAATTAGGTCCATGATGATGTGCTCCATAGCCTTACATATCAGACTCACCAGGGTAATGGGGCGATAATTTCCAGGGTCTGTAGTCGCTCCCCCTTTATGGACCAGGATGACCGTATCAGTGCACCATTCGGTAGGGACAAAGCCTGAGGTGAGGCTGTGATTGAACAGGGCACACAGATGTGGTGCCAATTTACTTTATAGTTCTTGTAGAACACATCCAGGGATACTGTCGGGTCCCATGAAAGCTGTATTCTTGGCCTTGGACAATGCAGCTTTAACCTGTGCTGCAGTAACAATGGGTACCTGGCATTCCTCCGGTATTGTGATTGGTCCTTTAAAGGGGAAGAGAGCGGTAAAGTTGGCACTGAATCTGTCGGCCAGTATGTTGGCAATATCTGTTGGCTTAGTATAGGAGGTACCATTGTGCAGCAACTCAGCCCAAACCTGGGTATTGCCGTGGAGATTCCTGATATAACTATAGAAGGCTTTGTGATTGTTTTTAGTGTCTGCCGCAAATCTTCCTTCATAGCTGGCTTTAGAGATTTTAATGAGGGATCTCAACTTTTTGTTGAGGCTAATAAGGAGTTTTTCCAGTCTTGGGACTTCACCTTTTTCTGCAACAGTTTCTTCATTTTGTTGTAGAGTTTATTAATGGCAGAGGACCACCAGATTGGCTTCCTTTTTTTTGGAGGAGAGCGTCTTGGTTTTGTTGGGTATGGCTAGTTCCGTGCATTTATGTACGTGTTCGTACAGTGCATTGCTGTATGATTCGTCAGTCATGAATCTATTTTCCATTGACATGGGTGCCGTGAAGTTAGCCAACTCTGCTTTTAGGAGCCCAAGGTCAGCTTTGGAGAAGTTTTTCATGGTGGTTACCTTTGTGGGGGGGTGGATTTCCATGGTGATTAGCCTGTGGTCAGATCTAACCAGGGAAGAATTGACTATTGGTGTAGGGCAACGGTTGCCCATGTTAGTAATAACCAGGTCAAGGATGTTTCTTCCTCTAGTGCAGGTAAGAATAAGCTGGTCCAGGTCATTGGAACTGAATTCCAGGAACTGTTGGGCCAGTGTATTGGTACACGAGTAGTTTTCCCAGTTGATGGAAGGGTGGTTGAAATCACCTAGTATGAGAGTTTTGGGTTGGACCCTAATAGTTTCCAGGGTGCTTAGGACCGTGGAGTTAAGAGTCTTGAGACATGGTTGGGGACCTATAGCAGGTTACAACCTGAATTGCCATCTTACCCAATGTTAGTTGTACCTGAAGTATCTCAGATGCATTATGCTGGGATACTAGTCTGGAGGTGTGCATATCCTTTATGAATATGGTGACACCACTGCCTTTGGAGCTTCAGTCCATGTTCTTGGGCTAAAAGGTGTGGAATGAGTTATAGCTTGGTAGTGCAGGGGTGCTTTCTGCCACTTTAAACCAGGTCTCTGTTACAGCACAAATGTCGATGTTCTCCATTTTGAGGAGTGCTTCAAGCAAGAGCATCTTGAGATTTAGACTTCTAGCATTGAGCAGCATGACACTCAGATTGCATTTATTTATAGCTGTTATGGTTGTAATTTGGTTTTTGGAACATTGCCTAAAAAGGCACTATAGGGGTGGCAAGAGCCTTAGCCAGTATCTGGAAACCTAGGGGCAAGAGATGCAGGCCATTTCTGGCAAAGCATCGAGGTCTGACAATCATGTCATCCCAAGCAGACAGATACTGGATCCCCTTAGAATGACACCAGAAACGTAGCCAATTGTTTAAGTCAATCATTTTCTGCTTGCACTGCAGTATGGGTTCATAGGCAGGTACTAGGCTATCTGCCCGAGGGCATTTATAAGCCTAGCCAGAGTGTGTCAGCTTTCGCCTCCCCATTGATTAATTAACTGATCCTCCGTCAAGCACAGCCAATGAAGTGATCCCAGGGGTGTATTTTCTGTTACCCATCCACTCATCAAGGTTTCTCTTGAAGAGTGTTAGTGAGGGGCACTGCCTGATGTAAATTGGAATTTTGTTCCAAAGCATGGGGAGTCTCTGTGACAGGAATCTATCCCTCCAGCATATTATATTTATTGTTGTTCATAGGTTCATACTAGGCTATCTGCCCTAGGGCATTTATAAGCCTAGCCAGAGTGTGTTTGGCTTTCGCCACCCATTTTAAATTAATTTTGCTATGCCCTTTTTCGAGGTTAGTATACTGTGCCTCTGTCTAACAGTGACACAGAAGTGATACCCGGGGTAAACCTATGATCTCTCATCCACTCATCAAGATTCCTCTTGAAGAGAGTCAATGAGGGACTCTGTCTAACCTGGACTGGGATTTTATTCCAAAGTGAAGGGAGCCTCTGGGTTATGAATCTGTCCCTCTAGCATGTCCTATTTATTTCAGTGCTGAGGTTCATGTCTCTCGAGCGTGTAGCTCGATGGGATTTGGATTTTCTGAGGAGCAGCATGTCCATTAATTCCGGGTTGGACATGGCTTTATACGTCAGGCACAGATCGCCTCTGAGCAGGCGGTATGCCACTGAGTACAGCTGGAGTTTCTTTAACCGGGCAGCATATGGCATCTGAGCCCTTTGATCCTCTTGGTGAGGTACTTTTGGGGTCTTTCCAGTTGCTGCAGGTGTCTGGTAAGGTACATCCCAAAAGAGGCATTGTACTCAATTATGGGCCTGATGAGGGATGAGTAAAGAGGCACGATGACCTCCCCTGATCTAGATGTGAATCCCTTCATGATTAGGTGGGCTATATAAAATGTTTTTCTAACCAATTTGGCCACGTGGTTTTCAAATGAGAGATTGCTATCAACTTGGGTCCCCAGGTCCCCAATTACTTCTTCCGTACTTAATGGATTACCACCTATGTGGTAATTTGTGGGCACTTTGTTTTTGCCAAAGGGGATGACTATACACTTTTTGGCGTTTAGCTTGAGGCCATGGCTCTGGCACCAGTTGTTGGTTTCTATGAAGCCCTTTTGTAGGATGCTTGTGTCGGCTGGAGTGTCGATTATGGCGCCTACTTTGCAGTCATCTGCGAACTTGGTCAGCCACAGTCCTTCCATGTTGGCCTGTACCTCCGAGAAATATATACCGAACAAGAGAGGTCCCAGGACTGAGCCTTGAGGGGCGCCACTTGTAACTGGTTTGGAGTCTGACATGGCTCCAGCAATTCTAACAATGTGGGTTCTGTCCTTGAGCCAGTTTGCAACCCATCTAGTGACATAGGGGTTTATATTTAAGCTGGTGAGCTTATCTATAATGCCCAAGTGGGGTATTGTATCAAAGGCTTTTGCGAGGTCCAGGTAGGCTGTGTGGACCACCTTCCCCTCGTCAATGACCTTGGTGACTGTTTCAAAGAAATCAACCAGGTTTTAAGAGGCAGGATCTGCCCTTAACAAAGCCGAACTGGGTAGGATCCAATGTCTATAGGTCCCCAATATCTTTATTTATGAGGTCCATGATGATCCTTTCCATAGCTTTGCAGACCAAGCTAGTCAGGCTTACGGGGCGATAGTTTCCAGGATCCGTTGAGGCACCACCTTTGTGGAGGGGGACCACTGTTGCTGTACACCACTCTTTGGGTACATATCCTGTAGTAAGGCTGAGATTGAACAGTAGTTTTATGTTTGGGTTTAGCTCTTCTTGGAGTTCATGTAGGACGCAGCCCGGGACACCGTCTGGTCCCATTGATGCTGTGTTTTTTGCTTTGGAGAGGGCGGCTCTTACCTGAGCATCTGAGATGTCAGGGGGGCATCACTCTGCTGGGATAGATATTTGCCCTTTTGGTGGGGAGGGGGGGAGAAGTTTGTGCTGAACCTGTCAGCTAGGATGTTGGCAATGTCTGTGGGTTCTGTGTATTTTTTGTCATTTTGGACTAATTCTGAGCATATCTAGGAATTCCCACCCAGGTTGTGGCGAGGTTTAGCTCACTAGAGCGCGTGGCTCGCAGTGACTTGGATTTCTTTAGGTGGAGCATGTCCATCAATTCTGAGTTGGACATGGTTTTGTAAGTCAGGCAGAGATCACCTCTGAGTAAGCATTATGCCACTAAGTACAGCCGGAGTTTTTTCAGTCGGGCTGCATAGGACATATGTTTGAGACCAGTAATCCTCTTGGTGAGGTACTTTTGTTGTCTTTCCAGCTGTTGGAAGTGTCTTGTGAGGTACATCCCAAATGGGGCATTGTATTCTATGATGGGTCAAATGAGTGACGAGTAGAGGGGCACTATAACCTCTTTATTTCTAGATGCGAACCCTTTAGTAATTAGATGGGCCACATAGAAGGATTTCCTAACTACTTTGTCAATATGATTGTCAAAGGAGAGATTACTATCTAATTGGATCCCCAGATCTCTTATTACCTCTTGGGGGCTGCCACCTATGTGGTAATTTGTGGGTGTTTTGTTTTTCCCAAATGGGATGACTATGCATTTTTTGGCATTTAGCTTGAGGCCATGACTTTGACACTAGGTGTCCGTCTCAGTAAGGCCCTTTTGGAGGATGTCCGTGTCAGCTGGGGAGTCAATTATGGCTCCCAGTCTGCAGTCATCGGCGAACTTGGTTAGCCATAGTACTCTTGTGTTTGCCTGTACTTCTGAGAAGTATATGCCAAACAGTAGGGGTCCCAGGACCGAGCTTTGCGGGACACCACTTGTGAGTGGCTTAGAGTCAGACCTGGAGCCCACTATTCTTACCGTGTGAGTTCTGCCTGTAAGCCAGTTGGCAACCCATCTCGTGACGTAGGGGTTTATGTTCAGACTGGTGAGTTTTTCTGTAATACCCGAGTGGGGAATAGTGTCGAAAGCCTTGGCAAGGTCAATAGGCTGTGTTTTGTGTGAACCACCTTTCCCTCATCTATGGCCTTGGTGACTGTCTCGAAGAAGTCAACAAGGTTTATTAGGCCTGATCTGCCCTTAACAAAGCCGAACTGGGTCAGGTCAAGTGTTTGGAGGTTTCCAATGTCTTTGTTAATGAGTTCCATGATGATGCGCTCCATAGCCTTGCAGACCATGCTAGTCAGGCTTATGGGGCGAGAGTTACCAGGGTCAGTTGTGGCCCCTCCTTTGTGGAGAGGAATAACCGTTGCTGTGTGCCATTCTATGGGCACATAGCCTGTGGAGAGGCTGAGGCTGAACAGCGTGTTTAGGTGGGGGGTTAGTTCATTCTGTAGTTCATGCAAGATGCAGCCTGGGACACCATCTGGTCCCAATGACGCTGTGTTTTTGGCTTTTGAAAGAGCTGTTTTCACCTGTGCGCCTGTGATTTTTGGGACACTACACTTTTCCGGTATTGTTGTGGGCCCTTTTGGAGGTGAGAGGGGGGTGAAGTTTGCACTGAATCTATCTGCCAGGATGTTGGCAATATCAGCAGGCTCAGTATATTTTGTGCTATTTTGCACTAGTTCAGTGCATATCTGCGAGTTGCCACTTAGATTCTTAACATAGATAAAGAAGGCTTTGTGGTTATCTTTTGAATCCTTCGCTATTTTTCTTTCGAAGTTAGCCTTGGATGATTTCATGAGGGACCTCAGTTTCTTACTGATACTGATCAAGGATGTCTTTCCTTCTTTGGATTTGCTTTTTTTCTGAAATAGTTTCCTCCTTCTATTGTATAGCCTGTTTATTGCAGGGGTCCACCAAACTGGTTTCCTTCTCTTAGAGGAGTGAGTCTTGGATTTGCTAGGGATGGCACGATCCATGCATCCTTGTAAGTGCTCATAGAGTGCATTTGTAAAGGTTTCTGCATCTTGCGCAGCATTATCCTTTAGCGCAGGGGCTGTGAAACTTACCACCTCTGTCTTAAGTAAGGTGAAGTTTGCTTTAGAAAATTTTTTTACTGTGGTTTCCTTAGTTGGGGGTGGTGGTGGGGTGTGGACATCCAGAGTGATTAGTTTATGGTCTGATCTAACCAGTGACAGGTTGACCCCAGGTGTGGAACATCTGTCTCCCATGTTGGTGATGACCAGGTCCAATATGTTTTCACCTCTGGTAGGGGAGTTTACCAGCTGATCCAGGACATTTGATTTGATGAATTCCAGGAAGTGCTGGGCCTGGGAATTTGTACTCAAGTAGTTTTCCGAGTGAATGGCTGGGTAATTGAAATTGCCCAATATAAGGGTGTTTGGTAGGACCTTCATGTTTTCCAGTGTCTCCAGAAGGTGGAGTGGTGGTCCTGGGTCATGGAAGGTGATCTGTAGCAGGCCACAATTTGCAATGCAAATTTGCCCGATGTTACTTGCACATGGATGATCTCAGAGGTATCATGCTGCGCCACTAACCTGGAGGTGTAGGTATCCTTGATGAATATGGATACACCCCCTCCTTTTGTGTTTCGGTCCATGTTCTGTGGCCAAAACGTTTGGTATGAGTTGTAGTCTGGCAGTGCTGGGGTGCTCTCTGGAGCCTTGAACCAGGTTTCAGTTACTGCACAGATGTCGACGTTCTCCATACTGAGGAGTGCTTTGAGCGTGTGCATTTTGTGATTTAAACTCCTGGCGCTGAGTAGCATAACCCTCAGTTTTTTGTTAATTGTGCTGTTTACGAAGGTGGGTTTGACTTTTGAGCCTTGCCTAAAAAGGGCACTATGGGGGCAGCAAGAGCCTTGGCCAGTATTCGAAAGCCTAGTGATGACAGGTGCAAGCTGTCTTGTGAAACAACGCGGCTTGTCGAGCATGTCGTCCCAGGCTGACAGACACTGGATCCCCTTTGAATGACACCAGAAGCTTAGCCAATTGTTGGAATTGATAATTTTTTTCTTTATACTGAGGTATCATTCTTGGTGAGGGCAGGATGCTACTCAGGGTCAAGGTCATACCCGCCTGGGCTACATGATCAGAGAGCTCTTCCATGTCTCTTTTCATGTAGTCCAGGGAGGTACATCAGAGGTCATTCACACCAACATGAACAATGACAGAGTCATATTTATACTTGTTCTGGAGTGACCTGAGTGCTTGTGTTATGTGGTGGATTCTGGCTCCCCACAGGCAGCTAACAGTAACTTTCTGCTTGTCCAGCCTAGTGAGTGGGACGTCAGTGTGCCTGACTATAGGGTCACCTATTAGTAGTGTGTTAGGTATGTTATTTCACCCTAAGGGCTGTGATTGTGCAGGACATTGATTTTGTGTTTTATGTGTTGTCTGGTTTGTGACGGGAAGTGCAGGTTGTTTGGGTGTCTGCTTTGTAGGTCTCTGATGCATTTGCAGGTTTTTATTTAGAGCCTCCGAGTTTGATTTTGTGTATTTATGTGTATTTTTTCCCAGTGCTGTTTTAGTAGGTCTGTGTGCGGTATCATTCTGGGCGACAGAAAGATGCTGCTCTTTGCTAGTGTCATACCTGCCTGAGCCACATAATCCGAGAGCTCCTCCATGTCTCTTTTCATGTAGTCCAGGGAGGTGCATCTCAGGTCATTCACACCCGCATGGACAGTGACAGAGTCATACTTGTACTTGTTATGGAGTGACCTGAGTGCATGTGTTATGTGTCAGATTCTGGCACCTGATAGACAGCTGACTGTTACCTTCTCCTTATTCAATCTAGTGAGTGGGACATCAGTGTGCCTCACTATTGAGTCACCTATGATTAGTGTATTGGGCAAGCTGTTTTGCCTTACGGGCTTAGGTTGAGGGGCACACTGTGGAGGTGAGCTAGGTGTCTTGTGATTTGTGCTGTGCTGTGGTGGTCGAGTGCACTTCTGTCTTGGAGGTCTCTGCTGTTTGGGTAGATTTCTATTGAGAGCCTCTGCGAAGGTGGGTGTGTGGTTTGTGTTTTTATATGAGAGCTGTGATGCTGGGTGTTCTGGAGGGCCATGTGTTGCATGTGGTGTGTTGCAGGTGTTGACCTTCTCCTCTTCACCAGCTATTCCGGACTTGGCTTGAGAGTGCATGGCTTCCAATTTGAATATACAAGTGCATCTCTCACAACTCTGAGTGTTGGTTGGTAAGATGAGAGGGTTGTCTGTGTACATGAGGCAATTGGTACACTGCCTCAGAATGCCCAAGTTCACCAGGTTAATACGAGAAAGCACAGGGAACTGACCTTTAGACATGCCAGGAGGGATGGTTATTATTACTAACTACTGGAGCTGTTTCCTTATATATTCAAGGTGTCTGAGTCTGTACAGAGCACTGCCAAACACTTGAGGGGAAACTGATACATAGACCCTGAAAATTTAAGGATGAGGTATTTAGGCAGATATTCTGAAGTTAGGAAGAAATCAAGCACTACTTACTGAAAAATAAAGAATTAGCTTGTCAAGAATGATGAAAAGAGGGGAGTCGCATGAATGGCTACTGCCTGGCTACTACTACTAATGCTGATCTCAGCAAATCTTCACTCTGTTGGGATACAATACTTCTTTGCTTTTTCTCTCACCAGAAGCAAAATGTTAGCACCAGTCACAAGAAGAGAAGGCGGCCACGGCCTGTTTGGTGATCCACAGTCTTGTCCCAGATGATGCAAAGGTCTGCAAGCTTGTAGATGTTTTCTGGTAGATGCTTCGAATAGCAACTAGACCAATCAGGTACGCTAAGCACAGATACTCACTCTCCAGCCAGAAAGAGTCACGAATCAATGTACTTTGCTCTACTCTCATCAGGATCAGAATACAAGCACAGATTCCAAGCTGTCACCTATAAAGCAGTTATTAAGCTTTCTGGTGATCAGCAGTCTCCAGGAAATAATGTAACTGCACTCATTCTCTCACCAAGAGAAAACAGAAGCACTAATCCCAAGATGACTACTGAGAGGGAGAATGTGGGCTCTCCAATAACTGGTGGTCTTGCAATAGATGCTTAAAAGTAAGATGAAAAAAATGGTTTATCCTAAACACTGCAGTGTGCACTAGAAGAATTAGATGTGAAAGTAGGTAACTTAAGTCTAAAAAGTTAAATTTTAGTAGAGAGTCACTATTCCTAAAACAGCAAGATAGATTGAAAGGGGGTGGGTCACTTTTGTATTCTGGTACTATGGAATACAGTAGGATGGCTAATAAATTTAAATAGAAATAGCGAAGGTTGCTGCTCAACTGGTGAACGCTCGTTCAAACAATGTAAAATCAATAAATAAAATAATAAGGTGTTGCAGAACTGAGCAAAAGCAAGTTAGAACGCAAGTTATTTAACCACCAAATGCTTTATTATAATTTCTCATATAATAAAGCATTTGGTGGTTAAATAACTTGCGTTCTAACTTGCTTTCGCTCAGTTCTGCAACACCTTATTATTTTAATAAATTTAAATAGTTGAAGGGGAGTGTTTTCACAAAATAATAATTTTGTGCTTACTCACACCAGCCAGTAAAAGCAGAGAGGAAATGAGATATATGGTCAAATTAACATAAGAGGCAGGCAACTAGAAAGACAGTGGTGCTTAAGAACACAACAGTAATCAGGTGGGAAAAATTTCTGTCTGACTCACAAGAGACAGAGGCGTGGTCTCTTTCCAAGTGTTAATATGCAGTTAAAAGCAGACTACAAGTAAAACACAGTGTAAAGAAAACAAATCATAGTATACAAAATAGAAAAAGGTAATAAAATAGTACAAAATACAACAAATAAAATGCAAACTAACGTTTCCCTCAGCAAACTGTAGCAGAGTCTGGGTGAGCCTTTTCAGTAAAGCCTGACTAGGAACCACTGAAGTGAGCAGTTTGGACAACTGTTCAGCTGAGCAACCTACCTTCCTGTAAAAATAAATAACTTGAGTACCTTTAACAGAAACACAGATCTACACCATCCTTACTCAGATTCACACAAACAGGCCTATAGATCTACTTAGACACACACACACACACACACACACACACACACACACACACACACACACACAGCACTACTTACTTGGAGCAGTAATCCAAGTAGAAGGAAGTTGCCCCACTTACCCATGATCACATGATCCCACTGAAATGCTTAGTTCACATGGGTAAATTGCCATGTCTCCTGACACATTCTGTGTACTGCTCTGCACAGATCTTGTGTAGTACAGATGTCTATGATCACTTACAAGCTACACTTCCAGTATGGCAAGATAAAAATTGAGACATAGTAACGACTGCTCCCAGACAAAGCTCACTTTTAAGTGGAAAAGTCAGTAAAACAAACCAGGGTTGTACTACTCCACCTAAAAACACTGCCAGCACTTGAATGTCTCAGAATAGAAAAAAATGTTCTGAGTAGTCCAAAGTCAAGTGCACAATGTAGACAATGAATCACTTCAATGACTCTGGCAACTGCATAGCATAACAGGTACAGAGAAAGACCCAGCTGTAATCAGCAAGCAAAATCAGAAATATTAAAATTTACCCTTCAAGTTTATACTGCTGGAGCTGCAAAACGTTAATCAAAAAATAAATGGTTTAATTGAGAATGCATTTATATTACGCTGATGAAAACTCAAACTGTCGACAACATAATAATTGACACGAAAATGTCGAAACCCTCGAACATCGAACACACACACAAAAAAAAACAAAACAAAAAACACCCAAACACAACACAAATTGCTCTATGCAGGGGGGCAAGTCCCCCTGCACCCCCATACCCCCCGCTACTTAAATATACCAACTCCGAGATCGCACACATTGCAGTAAACGGAAATCTCCCGTTACGGAGATTTCCGTTTACCTGTGCGATGACTTTCGCTTTCCTCATTTTGGTGCCGACAATATCAGCTTCAATATTGTCGGCCTTCGACAGGGTGAAGTAGACCCTTGAGAACACCTTGAAAAGAAATTAAGAAATACAGATAGTGCTGACTGATCACCAGTCTGCAAAGAGAAAATACAACCTTAAGAGACAATATTGTTGATGCTGGATCCAAATTAGAGAAGTTGGTGGATAAACAGATATGTATTTCCTCCTGCTTTTGTCCTCCATATGTCTATAATTGGGGTACTAGAGAGAATGGAAGGCAGCAATTGTCATGTCTTTGTGCAGCAACACTTGACAAGATGGTCAGGAATCCTAGAGGATGTACTTAGAAAAGAAACAGCTTATCGAGTTTAGGGATGAGCTACTAATTGTCAAACTCTAAGGCTGAGGCATGTCTTATCCACAAAAAGGGGGGATATTATCCAAAATAAGGAAGCCTGGAATTAGCTGTCATACCGGGGACAGATGCCTCTTTATAGAAAATGATTACTCTGTAGTCATGTTTTGAAAGAGGGCTGGTGTCATATTTGCTGTCATACTATGCCATTAACAGCACATAAATTTCAGGGTTCAAAAACATTCTTAGACCCTCAGGAAGTGACTAATTTTGAACAAGATACTAAAGGCACTACCCATGCCAACAGCAATAGAGTCTACATCCCAGGAACGAGGAAACTCCGGCCCCACAGTAAATTCATTTGCCAAAGAATAACCAGGTGCAAACACAAGGAAGTTCTCGGTCTTCACAAAATCAGCAAGTAACTTAAAGACTAAGAACAACTAGCATGCATTTTTAACTAAACTGCATTTAAACATAGGATTTTTTTTTACATTGGAAGATAAATGCTCTTCTTTTAATGTTCTGCACTAGCTGTCTAAATTAGAGTTACAAACTGGCTATATACTAGCAGTCCAAACTTTAAGAATATGAAGGTGCTGATACTATGTACATGATACTGTAGACCCTTATATGTAAGGTACAAATTTGTGAGACTACCCATGACTATGCAGTGGCTCTTGCATGACTGTTTCCACTGAGTGGCGTTCATAACAGCAGATGAAGAAGTAAAACAGATAGCAGGTATCAGAGAGCTCCAAATGGGATAACAACATTTTCTTTTCTTCTTTTTTTTTTGAAACCTGAGTACTAGAGCAGGCACACTAAAATTAAACGTTTCTTTTTAGTCACAATAAATTGGTGTTAGTTGATCAGCAGCTGAAATTACTGTTCATACCACTGTAAACATGTTTGTATTAGACTTCTGGTTTATGCAACCAGCTTATTGTATGTTTTTTTTTTATTTTTTATATTTTTGCCGTAACAGATTAGTTTGTTTTTCAATTGAATTGTACAGGTTGTAGGTCACATTAAAGGTGGGAAAAGTTTTGAAATTATTTATTGTGGTCTCATTTTTTTATATCACAAAAACCTAGCATTTTAACAGGGGTGTGTACACTTTTTATATACACTGTATCTGTCTCTCCAGCAGGTCCTATTTATGTTGCAGGCCAGGTTAAGGTCCCTGTAGCAGGTGACCCTTGTCCCATTTAGCTTGCAGATGTGCAGCATTTCCATTAGGCTTGGATCCGAGATTGCTCTGTAGGCCAGGCACAAGTCTCCTCTAAGTAGTCTGCACATTACTGAGTACAGTGACATTTTCTTCAGTTTGTCAATGTATGACATGTGGTGGAGATCCTGAATTTTCTTGGTTAGAAACCTCTGAGATCTCTCAAGTTGCTGCAGGTGCCTGGTAAGATACATACCAAAGGTAGTATTGTACTCAATTATTGGCCTGATGAGGGTTTAGTACAGGGGTGTTATGACCTTTCACTTTTGGGGCAATGCCTTTGCTAATGAGGTGTATGACAGAATGCCCTCCTTGCCCATGTAGACACTTGGTGGTCAAAATTTAGGCTGCAGTCAACTTGCATTCCCAATGTCTCTCACTACTGAGCTGTTACTTAGGGTATAATTATTTATATGATAGTTTGCAGGGATATCATATTTACTGAAGGGGATGGCTTTGGCACCAATCATTTGTTTGTCTAAGTCCCTCTTCAAGTACATTGACATAATTTTTGGATTTAATGATTGCACCTAATTTGTAGTAGACAGCAAACTTAGTTAGCCACAACCCCTCTGTTTTGGCCTGAACTTCTGAGAAGTATAGTCCAAACAACAGGGGGCCCAGCACTGACCAGTGAAACTCCACTGGTGACAGGTCTGCTGGTTGAGGTAAAGTCCCAACTTTGAGTGTGATCTATCGGTCAGCCAGTTAGCAACCCACCTGACAAAATAAGAATTTATATTCAACTGGGAGAGTTTATCAATGATGCCCAAATTTGGAATTGTGCCGAAGACCTTGGCTAAGTCAAGATAGCTGTATGCACAGATTTGCCTTCGTCTATGGCTCTGGTGACATTTTCAAAGAAGTCCACCAGGTTTAACAGGCATGATCTGCCTTTGACAAAACCAAACTGTGTCAGAGCAAGGTTTTGGAGATCACCTATATCCTTATTTGTAAGGTCCATGGCCTTACAGATAAGGCTGGTTAAAATTATGGGTCTGTAGTTCCCAGGGTCTGTTTCTGTACAACTTTATGAAGGGGGATGTCAGTTGCTGTTTTCCATTCAGCAGGGACAAAACCAGTACACAGACTGTGGTTGAAGAGAGTACCTAATGGAGTAGCTAATTCATGTTTTAGACTATTTAAAACACAACCTGGGATACCATCCGGTCCCATAAAGGCTGTGCTTTTGGCCTTGGAGAAAGCATCAATGACTTTCTCCTTGGAGATACAAATGTAAAGTGGGGGAGATGTAGAGGGAATGCTTTGTGGAATGTTTGGAGGGAACAGGGAGGTGAAAATTTTCACCAAACCTGTCGGTTAACAGGTTATCTATTTTTGCAGGATCAGTATGTAAGAAGCCATCCACAGCTAGTTCATCACACATCTTTAGTCCTACCTTTTAGGTTACGGATATAGCTGAAGAGTGCATTATGGTTATCCTTAGCTATGATTGCTACATTTTTTTTCAAGTTGCCTTTAGAGGATTTTACAAGTTGTTTTATCTGTTTGTTCAAGAGGAAGAGAGTGTGTTCTTCCAGTGTTGGGACCTCTTTTTTATTCTTGGACAGCAACTTTTTCCTCTTGTTGTATAACTTAGTAATGCTAGATGTCCACTAGGGAGGCTTGTTTTTTCTTGAGGATCTTGTCTTGATCCTTTCAGGTACGGCACTGTCAATACATTTGTGTAAATGTTTGTACAGGGCATTTGTGTATACCTTAGTATAGTTGTCAATGCCATCTGTGGAAAGGAAACAGGAGCTTGGAAATTATTTATGCCATCACTTAGGAGGGTATAATTAGCTTTGGTGAAATTTTTTAGCCTAATTTCACCTAAGAAGGGTTCGGGTGTTCTATCTATTTCAAATGCGACTGACTTGTGATGAGATTTAATGAGTGATGGCCCTAAACTTGTGGTGTTGCAATGGTCACCCATGTTGGTGAGTACCAGGCTGAAAATATTTGAGCCTCTTGTGGGGTTGCATACTATTTGTTCCAGGGCATTAGTGTTAAAGCCCAGGAGCCTTTATGTGAGCATGTTGGTACTCATATAAGTTTCCCAGTCAATGGAGGGATAGTTAAAATTGACCATGACTAGAGGGTTTGGTTGTAATGTGATTGACTCAAGTAGGTCCAAATAAGCAGTCATTGAAGGAGGTCTAGAGCTAATGATAACTTGAAGGAGGTCTTACCCACAGTTAGATGAACTTGCAGTAATTCCATGGAGTTTTCCTGTCTAACCAGTTTAGAGGTGTATTTATCTTTGATGAAGATAGATACTTCTCCTCCGGTTCTCACACGTTCATTTTGTGGTCTGAAAGTGTGGAAGGCATTATAGCTTTGCAAAGCTGGGGTACTCTCTGCGATCCTGAACCAGGTTTCTTTGACTGCAGAGACATCAACATCCTCCAGGGAGAGGAATGCTTCCAGAGAGTGCAGTTTCCGATTTAAATTCCTAGCATTTAGCAGCATAAACTTTAATTTATTTGTGATATTTGCACATCAGAAATTTGTTCTTGAGACCTTGCCTGAGAAAGGCACTATGGGGGTGGCAAGTGCCTTGGCCAGTAACCAAAAGCCTAGAGGTGACAGGTGAAAACCATCTTTGGCAAAGCAGAGTGATCTATCAACCATGTCATCCCAGGCTGACAGGAGCTGGATTCTCTTATAATAACACCAAAATCAAAGCCAACTGAAGTCAATCATTTTTTTGTTTATATTGTGCTATCATCCGAGGTGAGGGTAGTATTGCAAAAGACTAGGGGCATACATGCCTAGGACAAATATTCATAGAGCTCAATCATGTCTCTCTTCATATAGTCCAGTGAGGTATGTCTCAAGTCATACACACCAACATGAACTATGATGGAGTCATAATGTTACTTGTTGAGAGACTTGAGTGCATGTGTGATCTGATGGATCCCAGCACTAGATACACAGCTGACTGTAACCTTCTCCTTAGCCAGTCTGGTGAGTGGGACATCTGTGTATCACACAATGGAGTCACCTATAACTAAAACATTTGATTTAGATGTGCTTTGCCGTAGGGGCTTATTTGGTGAGACACTGGTGCTTGTGTTTTTATGTGTATTGAGTGCTGTAGTGGCTATATTAGGTGTACCATGTTTGTGCTTGGAAGGTCTCTGGTGTTTAGGTAGGTTTCTGGTGAGTGCCTCTGCATATGATGGTTTGTGTGTTGAGTACATGGTTTGCAGAAAAGGTGTAGCATGTGAGCTGACAAACTGTTCAGCATTAATGTTCTGTGCATGAGAGAGGACGGATTTCAGATTCTTAGTGTAGATGCATCTCTCACAAATTGTATGTGGATGATTTTAGGAGTACAGGGTTGTCAGTGTACATCAGGCAGTTGCTACACTGCCATGGAGGGAAACTGACCACAGGTTAAATCCCGTTTTCACAGTGGAGAGAGAAAATGGAGGAGTGTGGTAAAATAGGTGCTCTACATGGGATCTATATTAATGGGGTGATCTATAAAGGGTCTATACGACCGAGAGTTCTTTAAATGGTATGAGTCTATTGTAGATTTGGTGGTCTTGGGACTGTTTAAGGGGCAAAAGCACAGCCGAGGTGCTCTCTGAGTAGCTAAGTGCAATTTAAGGACTTCTCGAACAGTACATGGTTCAGTTACTAAGGGAAAAAAAGTTACTGAAGTTTTTGCATCTATAACTGCCAACGGTTAGTCCCAATGCGCTGTAGTGTGTGATGCTGCATGGAGATCCTCTACTCGTAAACAGGTGAATACAGTAGAGCAGTAGCTAGTTGCCTAACCCTGTGGAGCTGTGGTAAAACAGTGAGCAAACTGTTGGAGATGTAAATCTGGGGAGTGGGGCTCATGGTCACATATATTTTGTGAACTTCACAATCTAGATGATTTTAAGACATAGTTGCTAGCACTGATAAGTCTGAGGTTAAACATGGATATAATACTGTCAAAGACTGTTACTGGTTGAAGATCATCCCAATTTTATACCTCCCCTACACCCAGCCAGCAATGTTTTTTCTTATAATAGTGGTAAAAAAGCCAATAATAAACTGGAAAACAACAACAACTTCCCCTTAATACAAGGGGGGTAGAGGATTTATGAAATAAATTACAGTGAATGGCGAGTAAGGCCTTAAAGGGAAAATAGTAGAGTAGGAATAATTAAAGAGACTGACCTAGGGTGACTTTGGAAAAAACAATGAGGAATTGCAGGAGACTGTCAAAAAAGGAAAGGTGGACCAACAAATAAAATCTTTGTGTACAGAATGCTATTCTGTATTTCTTCATTTTCTTTGCATTAACTACAACATTATAGAAATGTCAATGTTGAGTATTGGTTTCAGTACACATTTTTGACAGATGTATTGTAATTAGTGCACTTAAATTTTAAGCTATTAAGATACTGGAAAGCAGTCATATATTTGCATATGTTATTTATGGTTGACATTAAATAAAGTTGCTTCAGCATTATAAAATAAAGATCTCTTACAAAGCAGTCTATGTATAGTGGCGTAATTTAAATAGGCTATGCCTATTGACTACAGCATTTACATAGAGCTCTGAAAGCACTCACTACTGAGTAGCACAACTGAACAGTGACAAGTCTCTGAATCAGGACTCTCTTGTGTATTACAC
This sequence comes from Protopterus annectens, assembly GCF_019279795.1. NCBI lineage: Eukaryota > Metazoa > Chordata > Ceratodontiformes > Protopteridae > Protopterus > Protopterus annectens. The sequence continues at coordinate 198,904,759 of NC_056750.1, forward strand.
AAAGCCACTTTCACAACTTTGTATAGTACAAAGTTTTCTAAGAATTCTATCCGTACTTTTTCTGATTGTAAGGCAATATATATATATATAATCTCGCACGTTTTTTATTTGTGATGCTTATTTTTAGCTGTAAGTTCCCCAAACTAGTGGTAGTTTCTGCAAGTGTTCCAAGCACAAATCTTCAGAAAAGAGAATCAGACATGGCCTGACCAAGCAAAGCTCACATCTCAGTAACCTAGAAGAAACGGAATAACACTACAGCTCTTGAAGTCTTTCTGAACAGTCCAAGTTTTTCGAACCCTGTGAATTTTATAGTAAGTAATCATACTTTGTTGCTCTTGACAGCTTGTTCAAAGACATCTGACTCCTAGATTTACCCTGCCAAAAACTAATGGTATTTGGGGAGTTTAAGGCTAAAGGGGGAAACAAAAGTTAGGTTGCAAGGTCTTTCTTCTGTATCACACATGCATGTACTAACACCTATGGGCATTTTAAAGTCCCCAATCTACCTAGTTCTAGGTTTAAATTGGTATGTATCACTCTCCCTTGATAATTAAAAATTGTGTAATTGTTCAATATTTGATCACTGATTCTGTAATTATAATTTGTATTGTCTTGATAAGTCTTGCAATGTTGAATTTAGTGACATTAATGGTAAGATCATTGCTCCTACACTAGGTGGATATGTTTTTAGACCATCTTTCAGAACTTCATCATTTATTAAAGTAATTATGTTACTCTGTTTGCATTCATCAGCATATTTATCAACATGCAGCCCATTTTCCAGTTTTAAATCTGAGAACGAGTCCAAACGTAAGAGGATTTAGTTCATAACCCTGTAGGCTGACACTAGTACCCCTACTGAAGTAAACAGTAAACCCATAGCTCGAGTCCTGTTACTCAACCTATGCTTTATCCATTGAATTACATATGAATTAACATTTAAATGCATTAATTTGTTAGTTATTCCCTTATGTGGGATAGTGCTGAATGCCTTACAAAGAAAAGGAAAAGTTGCCATTCCTTCATCAAGTGCACTTGTTATTTCTTCAAAGAATGCTACACGATTCAAAAGCTAAGATCTCCCCTTGACAAAATCATTCTGTTCCTTACTTAACAGAAGTGGATGTCCTATGCCATTCTGTATAAGCACCATTTTCACTCTCGTCATGATTTTACAAAATCATTCTGTTCCTTACTTAACAGAAGTGGATGCCCTATGCCATTCTGCATAAGCACCATTTTCACTCTCGTCGTGATTTTACAAAATCATTCTGTTCCTTACTTAACAGAAGTGGATGTCCTATGCCATTCTGCATAAGCACCATTTTCACTCTCGTCATGATTTTACAAAATCATTCTGTTCCTTACTTAACAGAAGTGGATGCCCTATGCCATTCTGCAGAAGCACCATTTTCACTCTCGTCATGATTTTACAAAATCATTCTCTTCCTTACTTAACAGAAGGGGGTGCCCTATGCCATTCTGTATAAGCACCATTTTCACTCTCGTCATGATTTTACAAAATCATTCTGTTCCTTACTTAACAGAAGTGGATGTCCTATGCCATTCTGTATAAGCACCATTTTCACTCGTCATGATTTTACAAAATCATTCTGTTCCTTACTTAACAGAAGTGGATGTCCTATGCCATTCTGCATAAGCACCATTTTCACTCGTCATGATTTTACAAAATCATTCTGTTCCTTACTTAACAGAAGTGGATGTCCTATGCCATTCTGCATAAGCACCATTTTCACTCTCGTCATGATTTTACAAAATCATTCTGTTCCTTACTTAACAGAAGTGGATGTCCTATGCCATTCTGCATAAGCACCATTTTCACTCTCGTCATGATTTTACAAAATCATTCTGTTCCTTACTTAACAGAAGTGGATGTCCTATGCCATTCTGCATAAGCACCATTTTCACTCGTCATGATTTTACAAAATCATTCTGTTCCTTACTTAACAGAAGTGGATGTCCTATGCCATTCTGCATAAGCACCATTTTCACTCTCGTCATGATTTTACAAAATCATTCTGTTCCTTACTTAACAGAAGTGGATGTCCTATGCCATTCTGCATAAGCACCATTTTCACTCGTCATGATTTTACAAAATCATTCTGTTCCTTACTTAACAGAAGTGGATGTCCTATGCCATTCTGTATAAGCACCATTTTCACTCTCGTCATGATTTTACAAAATCATTCTGTTCCTTACTTAACAGAAGTGGATGCCCTATGCCATTCTGCATAACCACCATTTTCACTCTCGTCATGATTTTACAAAATCATTCTGTTCCTTACTTAACAGAAGTGGATGCCCTATGCCATTCTGCATAAGCACCATTTTCACTCTCATCATGATTTTACAAAATCATTCTGTTCCTTACTTAACAGAAGTGGATGTCCTATGCCATTCTGCATAAGCACCATTTTCACTCTCGTCATGATTTTACAAAATCATTCTCTTCCTTACTTAACAGAAGTGGATGCCCTATGCCATTCTGAATAAGCACCATTTTCATTCTCGTCATGATTTTACAAAATCATTCTGTTCCTTACTTAACAGAAGTAGATGTCCTATGCCATTCTGCATAAGCACCATTTTCACTCTCGTCATGATTTTACAAAATCATTCTGTTCCTTACTTAACAGAAGTGGATGCCCTATGCCATTCTGCATAAGCACCATTTTCACTCTCGTCATGATTTTACAAAATCATTCTGTTCCTTACTTAACAGAAGTGGATGCCCTATGCCATTCTGCATAAGCACCATTTTCACTCGTCATGATTTTACAAAATCATTCTGTTCCTTACTTAACAGAAGTGGATGTCCTATGCCATTCTGTATAAGCACCATTTTCACTCTCGTCATGATTTTACAAAATCATTCTGTTCCTTACTTAACAGAAGTGGATGTCCTATGCCATTCTGCATAAGCACCATTTTCACTCTCGTCATGATTTTACAAAATCATTCTGTTCCTTACTTAACAGAAGTGGTTGCCTTATGCCATTCTGCATAAGCACCATTTTCACTCTCGTCATGATTTTACAAAATCATTCTGTTCCTTACTTAACAGAAGTGGGTGCCCTATGTCATTCTGTATAAGCACCATTTTCACTCTCGTCATGATTTTACAAAATCATTCTGTTCCTTACTTAACAGAAGTGGATGTCCTATGCCATTCTGCATAAGCACCATTTTCACTCTCGTCATGATTTTTACTAAGAGTTCTGGTCATCCTGACTGGTCTAGAATTTCTGGATCCAATGTGATCCCCACCTTTATGAATTGGTATTACTACAGCCTGCCAACAGAGGTCCAGGATATGTCCACATTGGAATATTTTGTTTTGTGTATTTATATTTGTTAAACAGGATACAGCACTGTCTGATCCACACACTTTTTTAACTCAGCCCAGATGTACTATCCAGTTAAATGACTTCCTCAGAATTGCACAGTAGGAAAACAGAGGCTGAGGGACTCAAATCTTGGATAAGAGAAACAGCTCATTAACAACTCATAATATTAAAACATCTGCAGTAACTGCCAGACATACTTTCATTTTATGTTACTTGCAAAGAGATCAAGCAAGTGAGAGTTCTTCTGCCAGATGTACTAGCATATAAATCCCTAGAAATGACCTTAAATGTGAGGCAGAAGAAAAACTTACAACTCATTAGTGAGGAATCAAACCAGCCTTCCTCATGACAAACAGGAACACTAAGAACTATACTAAGGAGGAAAACATGCTTTCACTTCCTGGCATCTGCAAAAGGATTGAGGAAGTTCTGCCAAACACACTAGCAAATGAGTAACTAGAACTGACAATAAATGAGAGGCAGACGAAAAAGCTACAGCTTCCCATCGGAGAAGTGAGCCTTAGTCTGCTCACAGCAAGCGGTGGTGTGTACCATGTGAAAAGGAATACTGCATGTGAGATAGTTTGCTGCAGAGCAAGCAGTGGCATGTACCAAGCTATACTGCTTGGTCCCATGGAACCAGAAGGTTTTTTTTTTTTTTAATTTTTTTCTTGTGACAGTAGTTATTGTGCCTTTAGGTATATAAAGAATGCTTCCTCTTGTCTCTACAGCACCATGGCATATATGTCTTTACTTATTGTAAAGTCTGCACATTTTTCTGTGAGCACATTTGTTAAATCCTGTGGCAAGTTGATCACTTCACTCTTTATTGATAAACTGTTACATTCTGTAAATTTCTCTCACTTTTTGGATGTGACTAAATACCTTATTGCTTTCAAATGTTGAGAGCAAGATGAGCTCTGAGTTTGATCTGGAAGATATTACGTCCTTTGTGCATTTATGTATCTGCTGCAAATGCTCGTTCTGTGCACCTTTTTACTGCTGGGCCTGGACTACAATCTATGGCTTCCACCTAGGGCTATCAGGAAGGAGAAACCCTCTTCTCACAACAGAAGGAGCCCTGATAGAATGCTGTTTCGACGCCCCCGCCCCCACCCCCAAAGCAACCCTCTGCTTTCTTGTCTTCTAATTAAATCCAGAGCACCAGCATTGCAAATGGGAGCTCTCCATTTGTTTATGTGTGCTAACATATATAATACATATTTTTGCAAAGTGATATTATACAGCACCCCTTTCAAGTAGGACGAGGGTACAGTATCACTGGTAGAGTGGCTGTGCTGCAGGTTATTTGCTCTTTAAATTTTCTGCATATTTTAGCAGTAATCCGTGATGGGTGTGAGTAATGCTGGCATTACCCAGGGCTGGCATGATTTATAATGAGGTGGAAGATTAAGTGATCAAATAATTAAGTCCTGTAAACCATCTAAAGATAAAACAGCATTACACAGACACAGGAGTACATTACAGCTATTAAACAGTGTAATTATTTAAAAAAAAAAAAAGAAATTGCTTAGATTTTTAAATCGAGCCATTGCATCTTCACATTTCTTGCTTCACTTGTCTTTTTCCACTATTTTTCACCACTGTGGGACTGCTTCCTAACAGACTATACATGCGTTGGATGTATACCTCCTGACACTTTAGGAGAATATTAGGCAGAAGGTACTTTGTAACAAATTTTTGCTTTCTTTTTGGAACTCATGAGTGTGCAGGCAGCCTAAAGTTTATACAGGGATGCTTGCAGGCTCCCAACATCTTGGCTGTGAGTTATGTACTTAAAGTATTTTTGACAAAATTTATTATGTTTGCCTTTGCACAGGGTAGAAATTTATGTTCCACTTTCTACATATTACCATTTCTTTTCTGTGATTAGCAAGCTAAATATCAATTCATCTTTTCTTTGTTTTCCATAGCTAAAACTACTCAGACTTGTTAATGTGGATAATATAGCAATAACCCATGCCTGGGTGTGGGTAATGCTGGATTTACCCACGGTTGGCTTTGTTCGCCCTCGTGACCAAACAAAGCCAACCGTGGGTAAATCCAGCATTACCCACACCCAGGCGTGGGTTATTGCTATTATACAATGACATTATTTAAGAAAATAAATAATTAATTTTCTTAAATAATAGCATTGTATAATGCCTCCTTGCTGCCCTTCCGCAGCTGTCTGGTATTCTGCGGCAGTTCTGATGTACTGCGCATACATATGCCTATGCAGTACATCAGAGCTGTGGGCAAAAGCAACGGAGAAAGCAAGATCTCCGTTGCTTTTTACAAACTGTTTCGCTAAGTTAAATGGGTTTAACATAGCGAGACAGCTTTAAAAAAAGCAACGGAGCCGTTGCTTTTTTTAAAGCTGTCTCTTTATGTTAAACCCATTTAACATTGCGAAACAGTTTGTAAAAAGCAACGGAGAAAGCAAGATCTCCGTTGCTTTTTACAAACTGTATCTTGCATTCTCCATTGCTGAAAAAAAAAAAAAAAAAGAGTTATAGTAATGGAAAAAGTCCTGGCGACTGGACCTTTTTCCATTACTATAACTCTGATTTACAAAGTGCACGCTGACCAATCAGCATGCACATTTTTTGAATATTAATGGGGGGTCGTTGTATAATGGTGGATTTGCAATGGGCATGATAGATTTCTTCAATCAACATGTATGTTTTTGCACTTTAATTAGCATTCATTGTATAATAGACGGTGCCAGAAAATGCAATACCTGTTGTAACAAAACATGAATGTTGATGTCTGCAGGCTTGGAGAATGCCACTCAGTAACATCTCAAGCAAAAGAAAAATGAGAGTCATGCGTTAGCTCCCTCATCTGGCTTGGACAAACAGCAATTACTGCTCTCTGATGGAGGATGGGGATACCAGCTACTGTGACCCAAGAATTGGTCAGCTGGCCACTGTTAATGCACAAGCACATCTGTTTTATGCTTAGCTGTACACTGAGTGTGGGGGGCTGGACAGAGTAGGGCCAACATGTAGCACACCCCCAATGCTTCGAGTCTGACAGGACTGCCCATGCCAAGCTGTACTACCAATATGAGAGACCATTTCCAGCAGATGTGGTAAGAACAGACTCTATTAGGGCTGTGATTATGTAATGCTGAAACTAATGATTTGTAGTAACAGTCTGGCAGCCTTGGAAAAATTCACTTTTATAAAGCAGAGACAAATGCAATATCATATCACATCACCCCCCCCTCCCCCAACAACTGCTAACGTTAAAAATGCAGTACAAATGTTGTAATAATCAAGCAGTAACAAGTAATGTAATGTGTTTTTGTAAAACTACATTCAAGCAGAATATTAACTGCAAAATACAGTATTCATGTTTATATCTAGTTCACTTTCAAGACAAGTTACACTATGGTTTCAAAAATGTACATGCAAGAAATGTAAAAATTCTTCTTGCAGCAATTAGATGTAGATACCTGATAACTAGAGTACTGTTAGCATTTTCTGTGAAAATTAAAGTACCATTTCTGAGGTATTTACATTTCTTGCTGCGTCTTTCTATCCTCCTCCCATTTGTGGGAAAATTAGAATGAAGCCCACTACCTCATAAGAATGCCATGCCACATCTGAACTAAAATCTTATGAAAGGCAAAAATGTAGATATACATAATATTCACAAAGAGATATGTGATGGCATAACACAGGGAAACAGGTGAGCTTGGCTTTTTTCCACATAATACAAGTCATTCTGAAAGAGAACAGAGCTGATGCTATGCCAAACCCTGCCCTCATGAGGAATGTGCAGCGATGAAAGTTGTCATGTACTGACGTCAACTATAGCTGCGATCCCTTGAATGTTAAAATAAATTAGTCTAATGATTTGCATAAAGGATAACTGACAACTCATCCTTTGACAGACAATCTGCCACACACTAAAGCTCATTCATCTGAAATTATTATGGTAAGATTTCAAGGTCAGAGATGGCAATGAGAAAAGAAGCTTCACTTTCAGATTTCTGGATTATATTCAGTTGCAGTTTGTGCAGGCTGAGTATAGAGATGGGATTTTAAGTTCATACATAGCTTTCTGCAATCCTCCTATATTAGGCTCAAGAGAGCTACCAAGTTTGAACATTTTTATTATCAATTTAATAAAAAAAAATCAAAACACCTACCACACTTTTAGCACTCAAAATACATTCTGTTGCAGTTAGCAAAATAACCCCAAAACTCATGCTAGTTACAGTTACGTTTTTTCCTCACTAGAAAACAAACATTTTCTTTTGGGCAAGTCTTGAGTTTTTAAAACTGCACATATCTACATCTACCCCCTTTATATGCAGCATGTTGCCTGCATTAGACATTAATATAGAGTATTCTAGCAGTCATAGAGGGTCATATTACTCAAAATGTTAACTTTAACTCTGAACCTACTCCTCAGTATAATACTCGTCTCCATATATCAATATAATCTTGTATCATACCTCTAAACTGCACAGATTTTTGCAGAATGGCCAGATTTTTACCTCAAATTTTTTGTCATAAAATTGTGGTTTTCTGGCAAATTAGTGGCAAATCCTTAATGACTGAAGTCAGAAAATAATGACAGACATTTGAGTTTCAGACTTCAAACCCTTCAGAAAATTCATGTTCGCGCAAAATCTGTTATTCTAACAACTTTCTAAGTTTGTAAAAGCAACATTTAAAAATTGCCCCTATTTTTGGGCCTTTGTCCCACTTTTACTTATGGTTTGTCCAGATTTCTTGCTCTAAGAGTTTGAGAGGTATGTCTTGTATATTTGAGGAATAATATAGACCCTTTTATTTCTGGTGTACACTGGAAGAAGTGCACAATTTTATTGCCCTTCATTTTTTCATTAAGAAATTAAGGCAAAACACTCTATCATGTATTAACATGAACACCAGCCCTGCATCTCCTCAGGAATATGTGCATCTTACTTACAAATTTCTTCCATGAACTGCATAAACCTTCAGGATCTGGGGCCGAGTAAAAAATTATGCAAGACTTAGTGCTATATTTTTAACTAAGTTCCCCCATTTCAAAAAATATTTCTAAGGACTTTTTTAAACATGGATTAACCTTCACATTTCTCAATATTTTGGCTTCATATTTCTGACATAGAAATCATGGACCCATAACTCATTCAGTGTGGTATGGAGAATGCATACAAATATTAAGATTAATTTCCTGGTCACTGTATGGCAAGGGTTCCACTTTCAGACTATGTCAGTTAAAGTGGTCATTTTATGAACCAAATATGCTGAGCATTTGGTATGAAAATATTTCAGATTTATGATGTTTCAATGCATTTAATGCACTTTACCTTGTAAATCTATGGATATATACCATTTGCATGTAAACATTCACTATAGTGCTCCTTCAGATCTTTTCACGAATAGGGTAACTACCAATTTTAAAAGCAGTGTCATGTTCATGGTAGGTGCATGGATGCCCATGCTTACCAAAAGACACTACACCACATTTCTTGAGGTTGTGGCACCATTTATTTATACTCATTAGACCATGCCACAGAATTTGTGAGTTAAAGAGTTTATGATACCTCCAGGTTGGTCAGCCACAGGCCCTTATTATACTGGCCTTGACATCAGAGAAGTAAATATCAAAGAGAAGTGGCCCAAGGACTAATCCGTGAGAGATGTCTCTAGTAATATCCCTTTTTGATAAGTGTGCACTCTACACCAAGCAGATTGTGTTCTGCCAGTGAGACAGCAGGTCTTCCAGCATGTTACACAGCGGTTTACATTTAGTTTGATCATCATGTCTGTAATGCCACTATGTGGGATGGTGCCAAAGACCTTTGTTATGTCGAAGTAATCACTGTCCACTGATTTACCTGCATCCAGTGCATCAGCGACTTGTTCAAAGAAGTACACAAAGTTTATGAAGAAGGATCTACCCTTAATGGGCCTAAATTGGTTTGAGTCAAGGGGCTGTAGTTTGATGATGTCCTTGTTAATAAATTCTATAACGATATGCTCCATTGCTTTACAGATAAGGCTGCTTAGGCTTATAGGTCTACTGCTAGAGTCAGCAGTGGGTCCTGACTAGTGGAGTGGGATACTGCAGCACTTCTCCACACCCCAGATACAAATCCGGTGGAGGGGGTGAGAATTAAGAAGTTTAGTGGTTAGTCTATAAGGCTGCGGTTGGTGCTGACTATAAAGCAACTTGGCCTCTCATCTGGACCTACTGAGTTGTTTTTTTTGGTCATGGAAGTTCTTTGATGTGATCTGAGGGGTGGGGATGTAGGCATGCTAATATGCAGGAGAAAGTTAGGAAGAGATAAAAATATAATGTTATTGGTAAATGTATCAGCTAATATGTCATGCATAAGCTCAATGCAGTGCAGCATAATACTTTTTGTGTTTCAGACATAGTTATGAAAGGCCTTGTGATTACCCTTTACATAGGTGCCAATTTTCAGTTCAAACCTATCTTTGCAGAATTTGATTTTGCTTCCAAATTCTTTGCTTACCTCGGAGTTCATTTTTAGATGTTGGACTATTCAGTTTATTCGTACAGCCAATAAGCTTCTTTCTTTTATTATATACTTTGTGCTTGAAACAGCATTTTATTTGTGTTTGATGAGGACTGATGCCTCAATGCAAGCATTCAGGCATAGAAACTATTTGCGAATGTAGTACTGTATGAGGAGGGGTCATTGAGGGGAGAGCAGGCTTACAATGTATCAGGTTATCAGCTAAATGTAATGGATTTTCTCTAGAATAATCTTAAAAGAGAGAAGGGTTTTATGGTATATCATATTTAACCCTCATAATGAATGTGTGTGGTTGGATTTACCCATTATGGAGCATCTATAGGTATAGACAGTACTGGAATTATATTGGTGAGCACTATACTCAAAATTTTCAAGACCCTAGTTGAGACAAGAACAAGTTGGTCTATGGGGCAAGAGTTTATTAAATCCAGGAAGAGCTGTGCATATTTGTGGCATTATAGGTTAATGGAAGGATACATGAAATCCCCAAAGGGAACAGTATTTGATTAAATGGAGAGGGGCTCCATTTTTTTAGCATTGTGTCTTGGGTTGTGCATAACATGATGGTTGTATGGTAGTCAGCTATGATATGGTACAGATTTTTATTGATGGTATGTAGGAGCTGGGGGAGCTCAAGGTCATTGCCTTGCCTTATGAGTCTTGATATGATTCAGCCTTTCAGGAATATGTACAAGTCACCACCACTACCAGCAACACAGTTATTACTGGAGTTGGGTCTGAATGAGTGATAGGCATTGAAACCTGAAACTGAGGGGGTGCTATCCCTACACTGATGTTTTTAGATATATTTTTGAGGTTCAGAAAGGCCTGTAAGTACTACAGTGTGTTATTCAGTCTAACATTCAACAATGCTAATTTTATATAGTCTTGACTTTGTGTGACTATGTTGGTAGATTGAGAAAACTGACCTTGCCTAAAAAAAAGGGTACTATGGGGGGTGGAGAAGGTTTTGGGCTATATACAAAGGTCATGAAAAAGGTAAGATAGAGAGAGAGAAAGAGAGGTGCAGGCCATCCCTAGAAAAACAGCTAAGACTGTCAGTCATCTTACCCCAGGCTAATATATACTGGACCCCCTTAGAACGACACCAATAACCAAGTCAATAGTTAAAATCAATTATCTTGTGTTTGTATTGTGGAATCATTTTTGGTGGTAATAGGATAATGCTCAAGACACGTCTCGTACCAACCTCATGATCTAGGTGGGTGTTTCTGAAGTGATTTACTCCCATGTGCATACTGACTAAGTCATATGTACATCTTGGGTGAAGGGAAGTGAAGGTTCAAGTGACACATGAATACTGGCAGACAGCTTATTACCCTTTCCTTGCTCAGCCTGGTGAGTGATGCATCTACTTGTCTCACTATAGCGTCATGTGTGACTGGGACATCTGATGTCTTGGCTTGGCCTTAAGGGCATTGTCTTGCCAACTTAATGACTCCCTTTTTCTTCTACTGTTTATTTCTATAGACGCTGTTCATTTGGCAATACACTTACAAGCATTCTATTTATCCAATCTACATTTTGGAAACCTTTGTGGTTTGACAGGGATTTTCTAAGTACCTCAGCATAAGGTGGCTTATTTGTTGATTTAGTTCAAGGTAGTCATGGTTTTGTGAGGTGGGTGTCAGTACTGACAACATGGTGTGTATTGGTGGGTATGGTTTTGTCAGGTGGATGTCAGTATTGACAACATGGTGTCTACTGCCAATAAATTTAGTGAGTGAAATGGGAACAGCAAAGAAACCATTTCATGAACTGCAGATGTGAATAAAGACAGTCTGCTGCCCAGAGTCAGTGTGCCTATAAACTTTATGAGTCTTTTGCTTTTTTTCCAAATGATAGATGAAATTAAAGGTTAGAACTAGGCAACTATAGTTGTCTTCACCTATTGGTAGTACTAGGATCAGTTATCTAACAGTTTTTATCTATTGCCACGTGTTCAAAATTTTTATTTTGTCTTTCCATCTACAATGACATCTGTCTGCATATTTAATTTCATTAATTTACAGGAAGGTATTTGAGCAATATATTACTATTAGATATAAAGTGTTAGCATCTGTAGTTTTAGAAAAACTGCACAGCCATAGCTACCATAAGTTAATAGTATGGTTGGCTCATTTTATGAATGTACAGTAACTATGTCCAGGGTGTACCACACTGGTTTTGTTTGTGGTAGTGTATTCCCATAAAAGCAGGAAGAGGTAGTGATACTGTAAAGGTATTTAGACCCTTGTGGAAATCAAGGAGTATAAATGCAAGGCTTTTAGGCAACATGCAGTCTCTTTCGGTAAGGTAGTACTAAAAGGCATTAAGGTTACAGTGAAGTATATGAAATCCTATTAGGCCAGTGGTTATAGCTTTGTTATATAGTGGTGCAGTGTAAACCTTATTTGAGTATATGTAGGGCCATACCCTACAATCAAAACAAAGGGATGATAATTATGGAAGATAAAATTCACTATCACAAAACTGGGCTGATTTCATTTTAAGTACAAGCTATTATGAAACATGGAAAGATAATCACAGAACTCACAGGAGATGACTGAGAATCAGCACAGAGAGTATGCACCAACAGTAGAAGCTTACAGACGTGGATCCGGAATATTCTCAGCATGATTTACCAGTCAGTGGTTAGTCTTTACCTACCAGGATAAGTCAACCTTAGGAAATACTACAAGATCTAGATATGGAAGGCTTTCTAAATGTTCTAGCAGCCAGACTGACCTTAAAGCTTGCTATGACCATATAAATGACAGCAGAGATTGATTTTTGTAACATTTGCTATTATCTAGCAGTAAATGTCAGTTCAAAGCATTTGGAGATTTTGTATGCATCTTATGTAAATTGCCTTGATAGTCAGCATTAATTTTCACAAAAGTATTTTAAATGCAATACTTTTAAAAGAGTGACACCTTGTATAACAGATTAATACCTCTAAGTACCCCAAAATGCAATGCATGAAGTCATTGCCACAAGATCTTCAGAAAGTTGTTGGCCTTGCTAATAAAGAAACTACAAACCTATCTGCTCTACTGTGCTGTTTTATTTAATATGTACAGCGCACTAGAGAAATTAGAGAAAATCAACGTACATATATCAAAGTCCCGCATCTTGAAGGGAGAGTAAAGTGTTGAACACCGTCTGATAAAACATTTGACCGGAAGCCATTTGCTGTAACAAGAGAAAATCATCTTAGTCATAAGGGAGCTAATTACATATGATTTACTTTTTTCTGTTTTTAGCCCTACCAATATACTTCAAATGAGAAAATTTGAAGGAAGTTCTTTAAGCAGATATTGGACATCATGTATCTAATTGTGTATCTAGTAAACATCTATAACTCAAGTTTTGAGATAGAGATACAAAGTGCAAAATATTGATAAATGGTACTTATGCTGGGATGCAAGAAAATCTGTTTTGGTATCACCATATTAACTGGCATATAAAACAATGTACTGTGTAGTCTCCAGCTGTGAGGTGATGTCGCTCAGAAAATATAACAGACCACTCAAAAAAGAATGAGAGCAATAGCTTGAAATATTAAACTATATACTATCGAGTTTACATTCACAAGCCAGTGAACACTTTACTGCAAGAATATTCCAGAATATTTGCATGAAAAGGTTAAGCTTAGTACTGCCAGACAAACAGTGACAAAAATTGTTTTACTTGTGATCCTATAAGAATGCTCTAATATCATTTCCTCCAACACACACACACACACACACACACACACACACACACACACACACACACACACACACACACACACACACACACACACGAAGCAAGTCAGCTTCAAGTGTGTCATAACTTTTAAAGCTGTTTTTTTCTTCTCCCTGCTGTTTTCCAGTGGCCAGTGTTCATGCACTAGTATAAACTTTATTAAGCACCATTCTTAAATTGTAGAGATGCATGGCAAAGTTGTATTTTACTAAATTTAGAGTAATCATGGAACTATATGCACTACATTGATATAATCCTCATTAAATTATCACACACAAACTACACAATTACCAAAAATAGTGATGTGATTGGATGGAATTATTTGTGCGATTTGTATGGAAACTTTAAAAGTAGTTTTGTGAAGGTGTTTATTTTAAGATCCGATGAAAAACATGTAGGTTCAAAAATATGTACCTTTTTTAAAAGCATTTCAATTTCTGATGTGGTATGACCTTTATTTTTTCAAGATTTATAATTCCCTTTGGTTTTACTGGCCATTTTGAGTTCATTATTTATTTATTTCCATTTGTTGATCTGGAAAGTCCAACTAGTTAAAAAAAAAATTCTGCTGAGACCTGGGGAGAAGAGTTCCAAACAAAAATTATACAATGTCATATAAACAATTGCATTACAGAGACATATGATTAAACAAAAAACTTTAATAATAGCACCATTTGTAAAACAGGTAAACCCACTGGACACAGTCCCTTTTCAGGGTGACCCAGGAAGAATGCTTAAGTGACTTGACCAAGGTCACACTGTAGGCAGATGTGGGCTGAGGGAATCAAACCCTGTACCAAAGGAAGTGCAGCTCACAGCTTTAACCTTCTGTGTCAACTTTCAATAAAGTGCACAAACGTAATTCAAATTCTGCAATATTATGATGAACATACATTGACATACGTTGGATGAATACAAGATAAATTACAATACAGTAGTAGCTATTTGTGAGTAATAAAACTGGGTACTTTGATTTGAAGAAAAAAAAGATTAAGATAATGTAGAAAGAGAGAAAGTACTGCAGATAGATATGGTTAAATGAGACAGAAGTATATCAGCCGATTAGTACTTAGACAAACTTTCAAGACTGAGGCAGTATATAACAGGGGCTTGTATTTTAATACAGAATGAAGAATAGGAGATGGAAAATTGCATATAGAAGCATTAGGATGCAATGACATAATAAGCAGAAAATTAAAGAGTAGATTTCTATGTTTATAGTTAAGGTATTAACCTGGGGTTGAGCAAAGGCATAACCTGGAATTATTTAGATATTGAGCAAGTTGATAACCAAATGAAATTAATGCCATGGAAGGTCTGATATGGTTTAATCCAGTTTATTAAAACAACCTATTAAAAGAGACTTCATCAGAATAAATTATGTCCCAACACAGAACCATTAAATACATTATTCTGATGAAGTCTCTTATGAGACAAGAACACTTAATATTTTAAAATTTTGCTTTTAATAGGTGGTTTTAATAAACTGGATAAAAACTATCAGATCTCCTGTAGTATTGATTTCATTTGGTTATTAGTTTATCTGGTTGACACTGCACCTTTCATCATATTATTGATTACGTTATTTGAAAACTTATTTTTTCAGTTTGTAAGTGTAGTGCTTGGGAGTTCCAAATTCTGGAGGTATGGGACTAATGATAGTTACCAGCAGTATTAGCTTTGGTGGTGAGTAAAAGTGATTTATTTTGAGAGTGTAGTTTCCCTGTCTGGAGAATACTACTTTATGGTGTTTTGTATTGGTGGACAGTTTTTCTGATTTAAATATCAGGTTATGGGCAATAAGTAGCTGTGAGTAGGTAAGATACTGTGAGAGCTCTAGCCAATATTGCCGTTTTAAGCCTAAGCTGGGGTTTTTTTTCTGGGTAGTATGATGACAAATATATTCAGCTCATATTTTTTTGACTGGTGACTGAAGTTCTTCGTTGGCATGTTCGAGTGCTCTCTTGAGATAAGAAGTAGGTGACCTCATATAACACTGCACTTTTACAATTTTTTTGTATAATTTGTTTTACGAGAATTTTCAACCATAAGGATTGTTTTTTAAATTTCACTATACATTTTTTAGAGTGACAGTAGAACTCAGAGGTAAAGGCCTTAGCTTGATCTGAAGTGTCAGTCTAGGTAGGGATGCAGTGGAAATTATCTAGGTTATTAAGCAGCTTCAGGGGAATTGCTTTTGAGAAGTCCTTGAAGAATTAGTGCATTTGTCTAGGGTGTAACACCAGCCTTAGAAATGAAAATCCCCAGTTTGTGATCTGATTTAGCAATGGAGGACACCTGTGGAGTTGTACAGGGTAGGAGACAATTTTAGTAAGATCCTACTGTATTCCCAGTTGCTATGTGTACCAGCTACTCAAGGTAGTTCATATTTACACAGTCAAGGAAGCACTAGGCATACTTTCCATTTGTAGTATAGGTGAGACAGTTTATTGCTGGGTGATTGATGTCACTTAGAATAAATGTTTTGGAGGTTTGTAGTGATATGGATTATGATTTTATAGTAGTTATCAGCTCTCTAAATATACCATAAGCTTGCTTTTCTCTCTCTTTGTATTCTAATTCCTGTATGTATTATTCTAACTTGCCATTAATTTCTCTATAAACTGGCTAAAATTTCTCTTATTTAATCACTGTCACGTAACTTGTATCTATAATTCAGCAAAGTTTTCATATTATGTCTAATTTGGTAAAATTATTTCAACTATATTTTTTGTATTTTGAAAGACTGTAAAATTATTATTCTTAATATGTTTTGTAATACTGTGTAGCTTTTCTCCATTGGCCCTCGCTGAAAATGGGCTCCTACCCAGTCAGACTTTCCCAATAATTAAATGTCAATAAATAAATCATGACTAGGGTGGACATGGACATAAAACTTTCACTGGCTATAAAATGGTGGTTGATTTCATTAACTATGACTTGGCTTTCCAAAATTTCAAAACTTGGGGTCACGAGCAATCTATTTTACTGTAAGGAGGTCTCTGACAGAATGACACTCACCCGCACTTTCCCATGGACCTGAATACATTGTAGTTACTAAACTCAGGAATATGGGGGTATTTCACTGGAATGGAACAGTGTTTCTATATCTATGTGTATGACTTGCAAGAGAACTTCAAGCTTGGGCATCTTTTTGCTAATAATCCTGGTACTGAGTAGAGCCATTATAATTTATTGTAAATTGAAATTTGTTAGTTGAAATATTTCAAACAGGCTGAATGATTTCAAAAACACACAACAGTATGCAGACAGCAAATACTTTAGCCAGAATGCAAAACTCCGGGTTAAGACAGGCACAGACCAACCCAGGCAAAGCAGGAGGATTTGTCATCCATTTCATCCTAAACAGACATATACTGGCTTGCTCTAGGGTGATGACAGTTGCTAAGCTAGTTGAATTCTGGCATCATTCTAGATGACAGCAAGAGACCACCCAAAACTGTCTTTCTTACCTCTGCTGTACAGCAAGGTCAGTCATATACTTGTACATTTGGCCTTACAAAGAATGCTTAAGATCATTTGCCTGCATGTGGGCCACTAGCAAGTCAGATTTATACTTGTCAGGGTATAGGGATCAAGGGGCCCTCACTATGGCCCCAGAGCCTTGCACCAGAATGAGTTAGCTGTTACCTATTCTTAGCTAGCCTCATAAGTGTACTGCTAGTATGTTTCACAACAGAGTAGCCAATTACCACAACATTTCTTAACATGGATGCATCCTTTACAGGCTTTAAGGGATTGTGACATACACACTTGTGACTTGAAGTACATGGTTGATGAAGAATGTGTTGAAGATTTAGAGGTGTTGCCTGGGCTAAGATTTCTTAGTTCTAATTCTAGGATACTTTGAAGTAACTTCTTAAAAACCTATAAAATACTATGTGTAGTGGATGTTTTTTGTACTGTAGTAGTGATTTTGTGTGTGTGTGTGTGTGTGTGTGTGTGTGTGACCATTTAATATTCCAGAACTCGATAGTGTGAATCTTGGAACAGCGATACCAAATAACTGAAAATGTGGACTTGCATACAAGTCTAATACTGCCATTTTTGGAATATTCCCTTTTCTCTGAGGTATGGCTGTCTCAGAATTGGTCTAAAAATGTTCATGGAGTGTGGGAGGCTTGCATCTTAACTGAGCGGTTTTGGAGGGCTACTCCATGCAATGAAAGTACATTAAAAGTCATTAACAAATAAAAGCAATGAAACAAGTTTGCTAGGAGCAGAACTTGTCAGAGCCCATCTCATAACAAGAAAATCCAGAAAAAAGTGTTGTGTGCAATACACAGTAAATGGCACAGAAATACTGCAGTAATAATTAGTATTAACTAACTGATGATGAGCCAGTATTAGTGTAATTACTATTAGTGTGGTATAGTTACAGGAAATAGTAGGATGTGTACAGTATATTGCTCACAACGCTGTAGTTGCAGAAGTACTGATGCCACAATTAATTTGGACAACAGTAGCTGAGCACTGAAGGCAGGGATGCCACAATTTCTTAAATAATGCAGTAGCAAAAAATAGTGTTGCCATATGAAAAGCAATATAATACAGTAATACAATCTCATTTTGCATAGGCACACAAGCATACATCCAGCTGTCCAGTATTTCATAGGTTCATAGTTGTGTACTAGGCTAATGGCCCTTGAGCCTTTACAAGCCTAGCCCACAAGCTTACTTTGGCATTGTGCCACCCGACCTTATCCGTAACAATTTCTTCTTAAAATAACAGGGTGCCATTAAATTCTGAGTAGCCCCTTTAAATCACATGTTCTTTTCAGTTGTTTGCCCTATAGCATAGCTAAGGTGGGGCAAAAAGGGCAAGGATGTAAAGTATTAGGAGGCATCATCGGCCATCTAATTTCTCATCCCTATTTTTTAAATAAAACAAGAGTCCTATAGTGCTCTGTGTCTGGCCAGTTTACTACAGTTTCAAATTAAAAAATAATGTTTCTTTATTTTCTTGCTAAAACCTGAATGCTGTAGCACTCCATGCAGGATATAAACTAAAGCAGCTGAATGCTGTATTATTTCTTTCATTATTAAAATCAGAGGAAGGCAGGGCACAAAAATAGGACCTAACTGGCTCCTCATTACAGGAGTCACAGGTACCTCATCAAGGATGTAAGGGTGTTTTCTTTTTTTTTAGATCTTCCAGTGAAGAGCTGGGGCAGGTGGAAGGGGGTATAATCTGGCTACCTGTTTAACCTTTGTTTTTTGTTCTTCAAAAGAAGAGCTGGGGAGGCAGGGTGCACCATGGAGAGTAGGCCCAGGTGCTACTGAAGTCACACCTCCATTCTCCCTTCACCACTTATATCAAAACCCACATCCACTGCTGCGCAGCATCACCAATGTCAGATGAGTTGAAATGACAAGATTCACCTGGCCATGAATGATAATGAGGCAGTGTGGCTTTAGGGGAATAGCAACAACTGCCAACAACACTTATCACCAGATGTTAGCATACGTCAAGGAAGCTGCAGATGACCAAACAACAAGTCATTGAGCAAGGCAGCCTACTGTGGTGTATGTGCAACCTTTCAACAATGCATGAAAGACAACGATCTTTATCACTGAATGTCATCAAACATGAAACTCAGTATTGCTAGGGCAAAATTATTAATCCTAGTTTAGTTTGAAATTATGATAGTAGATCTCATTTCTTACATACTGACATGACTGTACACTTATCTATGGCAGTAGCATTTACTGCTACTGCCACCTGCCAGTATATCCAGCACATCACTACCCCCCAGTATGCCCAGTACACCTAGTACACCCAGCACACCAAATACACCCTGTATACACAATACACCTAGTACACCAAGCATACCAAATACACCCTGTATACCCAATACACCTAGCACACCAAATACACCCTGTACACCAAGCACAGCAAATACACCCTGTATACCCAGTACACCAAGTACACCCAGCATACAAAATACACCCTGTATACCCAATACATCTAGTACACCAAGTACACCAAATGCACCCTGTATACCCAATACACCTAGTACACCAAGCACACCAAATACACCCTGTATACCCAATACACCTAGTACACCCAGCACACCAAATACACCCTGTACACCCTGTACACCCAATACACCAAATACACGCTGTATACCTAATACACCTAGTACACCCAGCACACCAAATACACCCTGTATGCCCAGTACACCAAGGGCACCCAGCACACCAAATACACCCTGTATACCCAATACACCTAGTACACCAAACACACCAAATGCAACCTGTATACCCAATACACCTAGTACAACAAGCACACCAAATACACCCTGTATACCCAGTACACCTAGTACACCAAGCACACCAAATACACCCTGTGTACCCAATACACCTAGTACACCCAGCACACCAAATACACCCTGTATACCCAATACAGCTAGTACACCAAGCACACCAAATACACCCTGTATACCTAGTACACCAAGCACACAAAATACACCCTGTATACCCAGTACACCTAGTACACCAAGCACACCAAATACACTCTGTATACCCAATACACATAGTAAACCCAGCACACCAAATACACCATGTATACCCAATACACTTAGTACACCAACACACCAAATACACCCTGTACATCAAGCACAGCAAATACACCATGTATACCTAGTACACCAAGTACACCCAGCACACCAAATACACCCTGTACACCCTATACACCTAGTACACCAAGCACACCAAATACACCCTGTATACCCAATACACCTAGTACACCCAGCACACCAAATACACCCTGTATACCCAGTACACCAAGGACACCCTGTATACCCAATACACCAAGTACTCCCAGCACACGAAATACACTCTGTATACCCAATGCACCTAGTACACCAAGCACACCAAATGCACCCTGTATACCCAATACACCTAGTACACCAAGCACACTAAATACACCATGTATACCCAATACACCTAGTACACCAAGCACACCAAATACACCCTGTATACCCAATGCACCTAGTACACCAAGCACACCAAATGCACCCCATATACCCAATACACCTAGTACACCAAGCACACCAAATACACCCTGTACACCCAATACACCTAGTACACCAAGCACACCAAATACACCCTGTATATCCAATATACCTACTAAACCAAGCACACCATATATACCCTGTATACCCAGTGCACCTAATACACCAAGCACACCAAATACACCCAGTATACCCAATACACCTAGTACACCAAGCACACCAAATACACCCTGTATACCCAATACACCTAGTACACCAAGCACACCAAATACACCCTGTATACCCAATACACCTAGTACACCAAGCACACCAAATACACCCTGTATACCCAGTACACCAAGCACACCACATACACACTGTATACCCAGTACACCTAATAAACCAAGCACACACAATACACCCTGTATACCCAGTACACCTAATAAACCAAGCACACCAAATACACCCTGTATACCCAATACACCTAGTACAACAAGCACACCAAATGCACCCTGTATACCCAATACACCTAGTACACCCAGCACATCAAATACACCCTGTATACCCAATACACCAAGTACACCCAGCACATCAAATACACCCTGTATACCCAATACACCTAGTGCACTAAGCACAACAAATACACCCTGTTTACCCAATACACCTAGTACACCAAGCACACCAAATACACCCTGTATACTCAATACACCTAGTATACCAAGCACACCAAACACATCCTGTATACCCAATACACCTAGTACACCAAGCACACCAAATACACCCTGTATACCCAATACACCTAGTACACCAAGCACACCAAATACACCCTGCATACCCAATACATGTAGTACACCCAATATTCCCTGTATATGCAACACTCCCTATACACCCAATACACCAAGTATACCAAGCACACCAGATACACCCTGTATACCCAGTACACCTAGTACACCCAATACTCCCTGTATAAGCAATACACCCTGTATACCCAATACACCTAGCACACCAAATACACCTAGTACACCAAGCACACCAAATACACCCTGTATACTCAATACACCTAGTATACCAAGCACACCAAACACATCCTGTATACCCAATACACCTAGTACACCAAGCACACCAAATACACCCTGTATACCCAATACACCTAGTACACCAAGCACACCAAATACACCCTGTATACCCAATACATGTAGTACACCCAATATTCCCTGTATATGCAACACTCCCTATACACCCAATACACCAAGTATACCAAGCACACCAGATACACCCTGTATACCCAGTGCACCTAGTACACCCAATACTCCCTGTATAAGCAATACACCCTGTATACCCAATACACCTAGCACACCAAATACACCTAGGACACCAAGCGCACCAAATACACCCTGTATACCCAATACACCTAGTACACCCAATACTCCCTGTATACGCAATACACCCTGTACACCCAATACATGTAGTACACCCAATATTCCCTGTATATGCAATACTCCCTATACACCCAATACACCAAGTATACCAAGCACACCAAATACACCCTGTATACCCAGTACACCTAGTACACCCAATACTCCCTGTATAAGCAATACACCCTGTATACCCAATACACCTAGCACACCAAATGCACCCTGTATACCCAATACACCTAGTACACCAAGCACACCAAATACACCCTGTACACCCAATAGACCTAGTACACCAAGCACACCAAATACACCCTGTATATCCAATATACCTACTACACCAAGCACACCATATACACCCTGTATACCCAGTGCACCTAATACACCAAGCACACCAAATACACCCAGTACACCAAGCACACCAAATACACACTGTATACCCAGTACACCTAATAAACCAAGCACACACAATACACCCTGTATACCCAGTACACCTAATAAACCAAGCACACCAAATACACCCTGTATACCCAACACACCTAATACAACAAGCACACCAAATGCACCCTGTATACCCAATACACCTAGTACACCCAGCACACCAAATACACCCTGTATACCCAATACACCAAGTACACCCAGCACATCAGATACACCCTGTATACCCAATACACCTAGTGCACTAAGCACAACAAATACACCCTGTATACCCAATACACCTAGTACACCAAGCACACCAAATACACCCTGTATATCCAATACATCTAGTACACCAAGCACACCAAATACACCCTGTATACCCAATACACCTAATATACCAAGCACACCAAACACATCCTGTATACCCAATACACCTAGTACACCAAGCACACCAAATACACCCTGTATACCCAATACACCTAGTACACCACGCACACCAAATACACCCTGTATACCCAATACATGTAGTACACCCAATATTCCCTGTATATGCAATACTCCCGATACACCCAATACACCAAGTATACCAAGCACACCAGATACACCCTGTATACCCAGTACACCTAGTACACCCAATACTCCCTGTATAAGCAATACACCCTGTATACCCAATACACGTAGCACACCAAATACACCCTGTATACCCAATACACCTAGGACACCAAGCGCACCAAATACTCCCTGTATACACAATACATGTAGTACACCCAATATTCCCTGTATACCCAATACACCTAGTACACCAAGCACACCAAATACACCCTGTATACCCAATACACCTAGTACACCCAATACTCCCTGTATATGCAATACACCCTGTACACCCAATACACCTAGTACATCAAGCACACCAAATACACCCTGTATACCCAATACACCTAGTACACCAAGCACACCAAATACACCCTGTATACCCAATACACCTAGTACACCAAGCGCACCAAATACACCCTGTATACCCAAAACATTTAGTACTCCCAATACTCCTTGAATACGGAATACACCTTGTATTCCCAATACAGTGATTACACCTAGTACACCCAATGCACCCAGTATACACAATATACCCAGTGCAGCCAACAGACTTTCATCTGCTTTGACTGGCCTTTTCATAAGCACCTTGTATACTTTGTATCGTTAAGGTTTCCCCATTTTCTTTTACACTGTTAAACCTACAGATGTCTGTCCAGGTTAGTGATTAAACCTCTACCAAACGTCCACCACCAGATTTATAAAGCTTTTAGTGTCTTGCAGCACTACCTAATAAGGTGTCTGGTATTGCTATCCCCAAACTGGGGAATTCATCTCCTTCCTTTGACATTCATATTTTCATCATTTATATGTATGATTATGGGCCACTTCATCACAGCTTAGTTGTCCACTGCCAGGTGAATGACTCACATTTTGCCAAGTTCAGTGTACAACCTTCAGAGAGATGCAGTGACTTTGGAATTTGTCACATTACATGCAAAGGAGTAGTGCAAGAGATGGTGGATGTGGAGGCAAAGCTCCCAGAGAAAACACTTCATATTAGTGGTTTTGCAAACTGCTGCCCTCATACTTGTTTCAGGCACACACTTGTAAAGTGATGCATAACCAACTGCATTCCAGCCCTCAAAGGCACGCTGAAAAGAAAAAAAATCTTATTAACATCAAGAATTGTCATCTATTATTATATGCATTTATATATATATCTATATATATATATATCTATATATATATATATCTATATATATATATATATATATTATATTCTGTCCATTTTTATTTTTAAAACCATTTCATGCTGTAGTATATATCATCCAAATTTCCAAGTGACACACGATGAGGTAATTTAGTTACTATCTTACTATGTGCTGCTACTATGTTTCATATTTTGAAAATGAGTGTTATGAGGTTTGTTTTTTTTTTTTTTTTTTACATTAGAGGCTTTTCAAACTGGATATCCAGTGTAGGGCCAATGACTCAGTGGGATTCATCCTTTCAGAAAGCAAAAGTTTTGTTTATGTTATCAAAGTTTTGTGTTTTGCACCAATTTGTTTTTTCACTCATTGAAAACTAAATAAAAGGAATGTAGCCTGAATGCGAATATGTTGAATATTATGTTGCAGTCCATGGAACATTTTTTGCAAACATCAAACTGGGATTCTACACTAGGTCAATGCAGACTACCAAGTATATGGAACTTCAGTACAGATGAAGAAGTGGTAGAGTGTTAGCTTCAGCTGTAAACCATCGTAAGATCTGTTATTAAGCTAGGAATGTTTGGGTTGCAATATGCGTTTGTGTGATGCATGCGCATGTGTACGTGTGTTTGTGAGTATTGTATATGGTTGTGTGTGCGCGCAGGTGTTTGTGTGTGCATGCATGTGAGTGTGCATGTGAGTGTGCATGTGTGTGCGTCTGTGCATGTGCATGCGTCTGCTTGTGCCTGTGTACACGTTTGCGTGTGTGTAGGTGTGTATGCGTGTGTGCAGGTGTGAGCGCAGGTGTGCGTGCATGTAAGGTAATAGACCTGATTCCTGTCCCTGACAAGCACAAACACCTCACTCTGTACTTGCCTCATTTCCGTTCATTTTTTGGCCCATTATGCCATGACAGGCATCATTTCCACATCTGCTGTACTGGTTCAGAGTGCTGCATGCATGCCATGAGTGCATTTGTTGCATAGTGCTACACAGGAGTAGGAGCATTAAGAAAGACTGATAGGTTAAGACAGTGCCAGGGCTGTGTGTGAATGTGTGTAGATGTTGATATGATAATACAGTGCCAGGGCCATGTGTGAATGTGTGCAGATGTTGATAGGATATGACAGTGCCGGTGCCTTTTATGGAAGAATTAAATATGCCAAAGTTAGAAGAAGTTGAGGTTCAATTACTAACAGTTAGGATAAGAAGGGAATAGATAAAAATTGCTATATATAACCAATCTACAGGAAAGTCCCCAGAAACAGATGGTATTCCTGTGGAAGTTTGGAAATTAGGAGGGAAAAAACTGATAAAGATTTGGAAGGTTTTGTTTAACAGTATTTTAAGAGGAGGAGAAGTACCAGCATCCTGGAAGAAGGTGGTGGTAACGGTAATACCTAAAGAGGGTAAAGATCCATTGGATCCAGCTTCTACAGGCCCATTTTAATACTAAACCATGATTATAAAATGTTTATGTCTATAATGGCTAAAAGAATGGCAAAAGTAATACCAAAATTGATAGATATGGATCAGTGTGGTTTTGTGGCGGGGAGGCAACATTTGACAATATTAACAGAAAACTGATGATCCAGAGGGAAGCAGAATGTAAGAAAGACCTCTTTTATTGGTGAGTCTTGATGCAGAGAAAGCATTTGACAGTAGACTGGGACTTCATGAGCAGGGCAACGGAAGCATTTGCTTTCCTGATACAGTTATAAGGTTGATTAGAAGAATATATTAGGGATTGGAGGCATGAATTAAAGTGGGCGGGGTCCTCTCCGATAATATCTGCTTGAGTAGAGGAACCAGGCAGGGTTGTCCAGTTTCCCCTTTGTTGTTTGCATTATATTTAGAACCATTGGCAAAGAAAATAAGGGACTCAGAAATTCAAGGATATAATTGGTATGGTAGTCAGGAAAAGCTGGCTCTATTTGCAGATATTATTTTATACATGACAAAACCAGAAAGGGACATTACAGTGTTGTGGAACATTTTAAGACAGTTTCATATCTTCTTGGGATACAAAATTAATGAAGCTAAAACAAAGGCAACAGCAGTAAATTATATACCCACACATGAATTGGCCCAACAATATCCATATTTATGGGGACATGATAAAATGAAGTATTTAGGAGTATGTATTAGAAATTACTCTGTGGTGGCAGCTAAGGATATGTGGGAAGAGACTAAACAGAAGATAACACAAAAATTGAGAAACTGGAAGTTTTGTTATATGGATATGGATACTAAGATACAAGCCATTAAAATGTTTTAGTCCCTTTAGCGGTAGTGGTGCTGCGGTAGCGTTGTCGCCTTACAGCAAGACGTTGTCCCATTCGATTCTCAGCTAGAGCATCTTCTGTGTGGTGGCATGCGTGAATGGGCATACCTTCGTCGAAGATTGTGTGTCAGGGCTGGTAACTCGGCACGTAAAAATCCACTACCAAACATTAGCGGACCGGAGTTCCACTGTGGCGACCCCTAACTGGGATAAGCCGAAAGACACAACAACAACAGTCTTGGAGACATGGTGGTGGAATGAGGAAGTACAGGAGAGTATACAGGCAAAGAGGTTGGCAAAGAAGAAGTGGGACTGTCAGAGAGATGAAGAAAGTAGACAGGAGTATAAGGAGATGAGGTGCATGGCAAAGATAGAGGTGGCGAAGGCTAAGGATAAGGCATATGAAGAGTTGTATGAAAGGTTGGACACTAAGGAGGGAGAAAAGGACCTGTACCAATTGGCTAGACAGAGGGACTGAGCTAGGAAAGATGTGCAGCAGGTAAAGGTGATAAAGGATAATGAGGGAAACATACTCACAAGCGAGGAGAATGTGTTGAGGAGATGCAAAGAGAGGTTGATGAATGAAGAGAATGAGAGGTAGAGAAGGTTGGATGATGTAGGGACAGTGAATCATGAAGTACAATGGATTAGCAAGGAGGAAGTAAGGATAGCTATGAAGAGAATGAAGAATGGAAAGGCTGTTGGCCCAGATGACATACCTGTGGAAGCATGGAGGTGTTTAGGTGAAATGGCAGTGGAGTTTTTAACCAGATTGTTTAATGAAATCTTAGGAAGTGAGAGGATGCCTGAGGAATAGAGAAAAAGTGTTTTGGTACCGATTTTTAAGAATAAGGGTGATGTGCAGAGCTGTAGTAACTACAGAGGGATTAAATTGATCAGTCACAGCATGAAGTTATGGGAAAGAGTAGTGGAAGCCAGGTTAAGAAGGGATGTGATGATTAGTGATCAGCAGTATGGCTTCATGCCGGGAAAGAGGACTACAGATGCAATGTTTGCTCTGAGAGTGTTGATGGAGAAGTACAGAGAATGTCAGAAGGAGTTGCATTGTGTTTTTGTGCATATCACAGAGTGCCTAGAGAAGAGTTGTGGTATTGTATGAGGAAGTCAGGAGTGTCAGAGAAGTATGTAAGAGTGGTACAGGATATGTATGAGGGTAGTGTGACAGCGGTGAGGTTTGCTGTGGGAATGACGGATGCGTTTAAGGTGGAGGTAGGGTTACATCAAGGATCAGCTCTGAGCCCTTTCTTATTTGCAATGGTGATGGACAGGTTGACAGACGAGATCAGACAGGAGTCTCCGTGGACTATGATGTTTGCAGATGACATTGTGATCTGTAGTGACAGTAGGGAACAGGTGGAGGAGACCCTGGAGAGATGGAGATATGCTCTAGAGAAGAGGAATGAAGGTCAGCAGGACTAAGACAGAATATATGTGTGTGAATGAGAGGGAGGATAGAAGAATGGTGAGGATGCAAGGAGTAGAGGTGGCGAAGGTGGATGAGTTTAAATACTTGGGGTCAATAGTTCAGAGTAACGGTGAGTGTGGAAGAGAGGTGAAGAAAAGAGTACAGGCAGGATGGAGTGGGTGGAGAAGAGTGTCAGGAGTGATTTGTGACAGACGGGTACCAGTAAGAGTGAAAGGGAAGGTCTACAAGAGGGTAGTGAGACCAGCTATGTTATATGGGTTGGAGACAGTGGCATTGACAAAAAGGCAGGAGTTTGAGCTGGATGTGGCAGAGTTAAAGATGTTAAGATTTGCACTGGGCATGACGAGGTTGGACAGGATTAGGAATAAGTATATTAGAGGGTCAGCCCAGGTTGGAAGGTTTGGAGACAAAGCCAGAGAGGCAAGATTATGTTGGTTTGGACATGTGCTGTGGATGGATGCTGAGTATATTAGGAAAAAGATGCTAAGGATGAAGGTACCAGGTAACAGGAAAAGAGGAAGGCCTAAGGTAAGGTTTATGGATGTGGTAAGAGAGGACATGCAGGTGGTTGGTGTGACAGAGCAAGATGCAGAGGACAGGAAGAAATGGAAACAGGTGATCTGCTGTGGTGACCCCTAACGGGAACAGCCGAAAGAAGATGATGAGTCTTATACACAGGTCAGGCATGCTTTTAGCAACTGGAGCAGAAGTCGTGGATAGCAATTAAAGAGTCGAAGGATTTATCTGGGAAGGGAAGACAGCAAGGGTCAAGTGGGCTAAGCTGATTCTGCTAATAGAACAAGGCGGACTAGGATTACATAATTTGAGGGGGTATTTTAGAGTAACAGAGTTAAGGCTCTTATACATAGCACAAGCAGAAAACTGTAATTCAAAGTGGAAAGGAATGATGCTGACAGGGAGGAAGCTCAAGAAATATGGAGAGATTAGGATTTTGGATGCAGACTCTTATGAAGAGCCAAAATCATACAGAATATTATATTCATAAAACAGCATGGAGTATTCTAAGAACCAAACCAGCACAAGAATGGAGAAAAACAGATTTTGGCGATAGGGTTGACTGTGGTCAGGGATACATATAATAGGCAAGAGGGGGCTGGAATTTATTGGAGAAAACTGGCAAAGGAACCAAGGCACTGGGAGCAAATAACTAAAAAGGCAAAGGTAATAGAATGGGAAGATGCCAAGAATTTATTTGAACTGCAGAGATTGCCTTCCCTGTCAAGGACTGATATCAGAGTATAGGCAAAGAGAAAGAAATAGGGGGGTCCTAAATGAAAGTCCAACAGTGGTACAGTTTTTAATAGAACGTAGAACAGAAACTGAATTTAAAAAAGGAATAATTAGTAAAGCATATAAAATATTGCATGGTAATTATAAGAATCAATAAGAGGAGGTGAGAAAGGATTGGAAAGGCAGATTGGATAAGCAATTCACAAAGAGACAATGGGGGGATACATGTACATCTCCCAAATATGCAACAAAGTCTAGAAGATTTAGGGTCTTTGCCTGAAAGTGTTTACATAGATATTTTTATACCCCAAGTAGACTCCAAAGAATTTTTCCTCAGGTGGATAACAAATGTTAGAGGTGTAACAGGCAAGAAAGAGGTAGCTGGGAACATATTTTTGGGAGTGTAATGAGCTAGCGGACTTTTGGGATTCCCTGCAGATCGCTCTATTGGAGATGCTGGGTGAGCAGACTGGACTGACTGGGGACATGATTTGTTTGAGTTATGCTACAGAATTAGAATTGCCTAAATAGACATATTAAAGCCTTGCTAAGTCTAATTATGGCGGCTGCCAAAAATGCAGTTACTAGAAAATGGAAATCAAAGTCTAGACCAACTTTACTAGAAGTATTCAATACAGTAACAAAGATAAACAACAGGAATTCAGATCTTTAGAAAAGGGAAGGAGCAAACTACATAGGAAATAATGGGAATTCTGGGAACAATATATGCAGAGCAGGAACGAGGTTTAAGAGGCAGGATTTGAATGAGCCATATAATGCTTCACTGACAATGACTGGATGGTTTATAAGTGATGTATAATGTTTAGAACTACAGTTGTTTCAGTGGTGTCTGTGATATAAATGGTTTGCAACTAAAGTGATATAATTTTGTATGTTTTTCATTTCTATAAATGTAAGATTGCCTTTGTCATGTGTGTAAATTTAATAAAGATTTTTGGAAAAAAAAAAGACAGGGTCAGTGCCATGTGTGAATGTGTGTAGATGTTGATAGATGAAGACAGGGCCAGAGCTGTGTGTGAGAATGTGTGTAGATGGTTTTGTCTCATTTGAACAACACAGGACATATAACAAAACCACTCTGTCTGCATTCTTATAAATCTACATCATTAATAAAATAGGTGGCTTGTTTCAACTTAGCTGCTTCTATGGTGAGGGAAATGCAATGGCCTTTTTGTTTTGTGCTGTTGCTGTTTTGTGCTTGTTTATTTACTTATTTGTATTTGCTAACTGGGATTGAGAACGGATCCACATTTTATTTTCATATGGGAGCACTATCAGGTTAAGTGATTTGCTCAGGTCACACAGTAGGCAAATGAATGTGGAGCATACCTCTCAACCTCTTACAGCAAGAAACCTGGACAAAGACATAAATAATGGGGGGGGGGCAAAGGTAAAAAAATAGGGACAATTTTTAAATATTCCTCTAACAAACTTAAAGTTGGTAGAACAGGTTTTTCTGTAACATCAATTTTCTGAAGGGTATGAAGTCTGAAACTCAGGTGGCTGTCATTATTGACTTCAGTCCTTAATGATTTGCCAGAAAACCACAATTTTATAAGAAATAGTCCAAAAATTAGGAAAAATCTGTACAGTTGAGAGGTATGACTGGTAGGATAAAATCAAACATTGGACTACAGGAAGCAACTCATTAATGTCTTTAATCTTTGGCCAGACTGCTTGAATGAAGGATTTTTTTCCTGCACTGACCTGTCATCTCTTAATAAAAATATGTCCATATTTAGTATCGTTTTGTCATTCCCAGCTTTTAGAAACTTTTAGTTATGTACTCACCATAACTTCAGATGTTTGGGATCCATCTCGCCTACATTCTGACTGATGGGTTCGATCCTCGGCTCCGACTTATGCCAAAGAGCGAAGTCTCTTATTGGCTGAGCTTACTATATCCCAGGATGCACCACTACCAGTCCCCAGATCTAGTTTGTCCGCATACATGCACACACGCATGCACTGCTTATATAACATTGACAGATGATACAAGATAAAAACAGTAGAACCCAAACCGTTCAATCTCTTCTGATCTCCAAGGCAGGGGAAGGAGGGTGGGTATTAGGAATGGATGCATCCCAAACATTTGAAGTTATGGTGAGTACATAACTAAAAGATGTTATGTGATCCTATCTTGCCTACATTCTGACTGATGGGACAGCGTCCCTAGCACCTAAATCCTGGGTGGCTCACTGGAAAACACTCCTGAGTACCGTGGAACCAAATGATGCTCGTCCTTTAGATGCCACATCCAATTTATAGTGGGAAATGAAAGTGTGCGGGTTGGACCAAGTAGCAGCACAAATTTCAGAAATAGCGAGCTTGGAATGGAATGCAATAGAGGTAGCCATAGCTCTAGTAGAGTGAGCTTTGACAGATGTTGTAAGTTGCTTATTTGAAGAGGAATAAGCTTGAGTTATGCAATCTCTGATCCATTTGGCAATAGTAGCTTTAGTGATGGTTTTACCCAGTTTATTATCTGAAAAGGACACAAACAATTGATCTGTTTTCCGAATTTGCTGAGTCCTATCTAGATAGAAGCGTAATTGCCTGTGAACATCCAACGATGGAAGGTATATTCCGCTTTGTTTGAAAATTTTGGAAAGAAAACTGGTAGCTCTAAAGATTGTTGGAGACAGAGATTAGAGCAAACTTTGGGACAAAAGATGGGTTAGGTCTAAGTGATACTCTATCCTTGTGAAAAATCAAGCGGTGGTTTGATAGATAGGGCTTGAAGTTCTGAAACTCTTCTTGCAGAGGTAATTGCAATTAAGAAGGCAGTTTTCCAAGACAGATATTTCAACTCACATGTAGCAGCTGGTTCAAAGGGAAGATGTTAAGGCACGGTACCAAATCAAGATGGATGAAAAACTGGGGTCTTAAAAGCACAGCACCTTTCATGAAAGTTTTACATAATCTGCTGCTCATCAACGGTGGGTCTATGGATTCGTGAAATTTGGAGATAGCTGCTAGTTGGACTTTAATAGTAGAGACTGAAGATCCTTGATTAAACAAGGACGTTAAAATTTCAAGACCTCTGGTATCGGGCAGTAATAGGGTCTAAGCCTCTGAGTTGAGCCCAGATAGCAAACCTCTTCCACTTACTGTGATACAATTTCTTAGTGGTGGGTTTGTGGGCTGAAGATAAAATGTGAATAACTTCCGGGTCCAAGGTGTGATTTCTGACTAAAGTCGGAAGTGGAGGAGCCAAGCTGTTAATTTTAAAGTGTGAAGGGACTGGTGCTGTTGTCCCGACTGATGAACCAGAAGGTCCGGAGTTAGATCCAAGAACCAAGGACCGTCCAGAGTATATTTCTGTAGGTAGGGAATCATACCTGACGAGGCCAGTCAATTAGAATCATTGTGGACCCCAATTGGGAAGCTTTCTGGATGACTTTGGGGAGGAGTGGAATCGGAGGGAAAGCATAAAGCAGTCCTGTTGGCCAAGGTTGGACTAGAGCATCCGTAGCTGCCTCCCTTGTGCTGGGTCAAGGAAAAGAACCTTTGCACTTGTGTTTTGTGGTGTTGCAAACAGGTCGCAGCACGGAATCCCCCATCTTTTGAAAATCTGAGCTGCTACTGTTTCGTTCAGAGACCACTCGTGAGGAGAGAGAATAGTCCTGCTCAGTCTGTCTGCCAATACATTGGATTTTCCTGGAATGTGGGTCGCTACCAGGAAGCGCTTGGTAGCCACTGCCCATTCCCACACCCTCATGGCCTCTCTGCAAAGGGGTAAGATCTGGTCCCTCCTTGTTTGTTTAGATACCAGACCACCGACATGTTGTCTGTGTGGATGGCGATAATGCCTCGAGTGGAGGGCTTGTAGGGACAGAAGTACAGCCCTCATTTCCAACACATTGATATGGAGAAATGTTTCGTTTGGAAGCCAAGAACCCTGAACTGACCTGCCCAGACAATGCCCCCCCACCCCGTCTGGGAGGCATCCGTTGTCAACGTGGCCACGGAGGGTATAACAAAAGGTCTTCCCTGATTCAGATTGGATGGCAGAAGCCACCAGCGGAGGTCCTTCTGTAATCAGTATGTGATGATTGAGGGGGAGATCCTGAAAAGACCATTGTGTCGATAACAGCCACTGAAGAATCCTCATGTGCAATCTTGCCAGAGGAACTAGGAGAACGTGGCAGACATTGAACCTCAAAGTTGCAGGACCATCCTGGCTGGGGCTTTGGATCTTAGAAGCAGGGCTCGGACTTGATCTTGTAATGTTTGTATCCTTTCGGTAGGAAGGAAGATTCGCATTAATTTTGAGTCTATCTCTGCTCCTATGAATCTTATGCGCTGAGAAGGCAGCAAGACAGACTTTGACCAGTTGAATGTAATTCCCAGGAAGCACCCAGGAGATGGTGGCTTGTAGGTTCTCTAGTAGTAGATGCCTGGTGGTGGCAGTCAGGAGCCAGTCGTCCAGATAGGGAAACACTTGGAATCCGAGACTCCTCAGGTGAGCAGTCACTACTGCCAAACACTTGGTGAACACCCTGGGGCTGTGGTGAGACCAAAGGGCAGTGCACAAAATTGGAAATGACTGTCTCCCAGGCTGAAGCGCAGATACCTCCTGGACGCCTGATGTATCGGTATGTGATAATAGGCGTCCTTGAGATCTATGGAGCACATCCAAACCTCTTTCTCCAACAATGGGAGAATGGATTGTAAAGTGACCATTCGGAATTTGGACTTCATGACGGACTGGTTTAGTTTGCTGAGATCCAAAATGGGTCTCAGGTCCCCGGTCTTTTTTGGCACTAAAAAGAACCTTGAGTAATTTCCGGATCCGATCTGGTCTGTGGGGACCGGTTGGATGACTCCTTTTTCTAACAGCTTTGAAGCTTCTACGGCTGCAATTTCCCTTTGACTGGGTGGTGGGTCCGGGATTTTTTTGGATGGTGGGGGTGAGTGTGTGAAGGGAATGGTGTAACCTCCGGCAATAATCCGAAGCACCCATCTGTCCTGAGTAATAGACTCCCAGGCTTTTAGGTGCTTGGCTCCGGAGCAGCACAGCCGGGCAATCCCTCATGAAGTGTGGGAGGCTGAAGAGCCACGAAAGGACTCGCGGTCTCCAGAGTTGCGGGGGCCTCTGCCGCCTCTGGGACAAAATTTCCCCGTCCTCTGCCTCTGGAAGGGGAATCTTCCTGCTGTTGGGGAAAGAATTTCTGTGATTTGTGGAACCACATCTTCCCTCCTCTTTTAGACTTGGGATAAGGCCGAAAGGGAGTGGAATAACGTGCTCCTACGGCAGAAAAGTCTTTCCCTCCTGCTCACAGCGGGTAAGAGTGTCTTTTACCTTGGGTCCAAACAAAGAGGACCCATCAAAGGGAGCGTCGGCAAAGGAAGACTTGAAGGCCTCCACGAAATGACACAGGCTTGTCTCCGTGAGCCACGCCTGTGCCTGCCGCTCTTATGAAATGAGCCTCATTGACGAGTTAGAAATCGAGTTAAGGATAGCCAACTGAGAGCTAACCGACTGGGCTAGCTGCTCAGGTAGGTTACCTGAGAGGGAGTCTGAGAGCTCCTTGACCAGATCCTCTGTAGTCTGGTGAAATGTGCCAAATAATTCAGGGACCTCAGAGTAAATGCCGCTGAAGTCAGTCCATGCTCCTAGACTCCTTATTAGGAGGATGGACGGACGTTGAAGCCTCTGCCAAGTCCTGCTGGGTAGCAGATGCCACCACCATGGCATCTACAGCCACGCAAGAACTCCTTCTCGGGTGGGGCAGACAAAAATTTGTTAGGGCGAGAAGGCACTGGTTCCACAGTATCTGGATGTTCCCACGCCTCTGACAAACCAAATCCAGGAGCTTGTCGAAGGGCGGAGACACCCAGGAGGCGGAGGGCTGAGCCCGAAGGCCTTGAGGAACACCTACTCAGCGGAGGGGTTTGGAATTCCAGCCGCCTCGTTGCTTGAGGATCTCTAGAATGTCTGCAAATGAGACATCATCCGAGGACGACTTTGGGGACCCCTCCGCATCATCAAGATCAGTGTCCGATGTAAGAGACTCATCGGGGGAGTCCACGTGCTTCCTCTTGCACGATCTCTTCCTTGGGGCTCCTCCGACAACTCCGAAGGACCCTCAGGAGGAGGGGAACCCCCAGTGGGGGTAACCTCAGGCCCCGGGGCTCTGCTGCCTAGAGACAGGGGAACTGCCAAAGACCCAGTCTCCATGCCGACGGAAGGTGCCGGTAAAGCCGTAGAGATGGCGAAGACTTGGCCAATGCACTCCTCATAGCTCTGAAGGCCGGACCCCCAGAATCCTGGGAGGGTCCAGTCTCCGAGCCATGATAGCAGACGGAAGTCCCGCGGAGGGAGGCTTGGAACCGACAACATTGGTCCCGAAATGTCACCCCCGGGTCCGGCCGAAGAAGTCCGTGTGCTAAACTCGGACCCGAAGGCCGGGGTTGGAGTAAGGGTGACGGAGCCGAAGCGGTCGGAGGAGGAATGGCAATGGAGTGGGCTATCGGCTCCGAAGCCAATTGGGTCGGAGCCGAAACAAATTTCTGAAAGACTGGGGACTGGAAAAGTCTTTGGAGCACCCTGTCTATGTCCGAATCTGACATCCTTGATGACCTGGAAGAGACCGAATGGGTCCGAGTAGGCCTCTCCAACGGCTCCAAGGGACTAGGGGACCAATCGACTCGACAATTATCGGCGCCGAATGTCCAAACCAATTTCCATCGGTGCCGAAGAGGGCTTGCGCCGAGGAGGAAGTGTCTGAGCGGACAACCTTCACCGGCTCCGAGATCAGTGGAGCCGATGAAGATGACCCGCCTCTCGATGCCCCAGACGTCGGCTCCGTACCCGGAGGAGTCGAGGCTGGAGGCATCGAGGCAGACCCACCCTCGGCTCCGAAGTCCGTGGAGCCAAGGAGAAGCCTGCCTATGTTTTTGGCGGTCGGTTCTGATGGACTGGTTTCTTTTAGCAGGAGAAGGAGAGGAAGCTAATGCCTCTTCAAATGAGGGTTTAATAAGGCCTTTTAAAATAAGTTTATTTTTCCTCTCTTGGAGGACCCTCGAGGAAAACGCGTGGCACACGCTACAGGACTCCTGCAAATGTTTAGCGCCCAAACAGTACACACAGAGAGAATGATCATCAGTTATTGACATTTTGAAACTGCACTTAGTGCACTTTTTAAACCCTGAAGGCCTAGGAGCCTGTGACATTATGGCAATCAAATTAGTGAAGTAGCCAAAAACACAAAACACACTAACTATCACAGAAAATTTCTATCTCTCTTTTTTTTTTTTTTTTAAAACAAGGACTGTCACAAATAGAAAAATATAAAACTAAAGGATCCAAGACCCCTAAAAATAATACGGGACTCGCCAGACAACGGACTGACAGGGGAAGGCCCTTCAACTCAATGGGACTTCTAGTCAGACAATACGCAGTCACCACACAAGTAATTCACCAAGAAAAATCTTCACTCATACAACAAGAAACACAAGATAGCTGTTAAAACAGCTTTTTGTTGAATTTAAGGAAATCCCTGACAGGAAAGTAAGTGAAAAAACACTACTTAGCTCAGCCAAGCTCGAGACCACGTCTTCGCTTGTTAGCGGCAAACGAGATCTGGGGGACTGGTAGTGGTGCATCCTGGGATATAGTAAGCTCAGCCAATAAGAGACTTCGCTCTTTGGCATAAGCGTGCCGAGTCGGAGCCGAACCCATCAGTCAGAATGTAGGCGAGATAGGATCACATAACATCTTATGTTTTTGAATGGTAAGGTATCCCACAATACTCTTGAAATAGAAGTCATGCTACTCATTATTCAAATTTTGTTGTAATTAGGTGCCCACATTTTTGGGCATGTACCTACTGTTCGACAGCCTCGCTCTGTGGAGAAATTGGTCTTGGTTTACCCTTACAATATGTTTCTGTAATTAGTTATTTGGGAAATAGTTGATTAGTATAGTTTCTTAGCTGATATAATGTCTGACTTAATAAAATTTATTTTTTTCAGTTGTCTAGCATTCTTTTTTGCTATCTAGTCTTTTGCTGTTAAGTTACTGCTTTGTTGAGTTGTATATCCTCATTAGGACTAGACTGCATTTACTTGTATTTTATTATTATTTGTCATGGTTTGTCTTTAATTGACTGAGTTGTATATTGGGGACAAGTTTTACATGCTTTCTCTGTCTACCTTCGCTATTCTTTTATACTCCAAAGCATGGATATCTATTCTCTGGGCTCTGGCTGTTTGTTGCCAACACTGACCACTCCCTGCCCTTACTGCTGTTACTGAAATTAATATCACCCAGGGTGGAGGAAAGAAGGACCTGTGTGTCCATAGTAAATTCTCTTATCCACTTTCTAAGTTTAAATTAAACCAGTCTTACTATATACAAATAAAATACTACCTTTGCACATTCAATGACTTGCGTACAATCCTCAGGAAACTAGAGTTCTTCTGCAAAATCATGCCTCACTTTTCTAAGATGTAACCCCCACTTTCCTGCATTGTTCCCAAAGACATATATTATAGCCTCACATTTTTTTCCTGTCCCTTTGCATATCAGGGGACTTGTATCTCCAGAGCTGTTAATAGTTATTCATACATCCTGTCAGGACTGATATAGCTCCACTCTGCCACTTACGGCCATCATACTTCACATTGTCAAATGTCTTACCTCATGCAGTAGTATATCTGGACTGTGAGCCTCTCGGTCCTTGTCCAGTTATTTCCAGCATCATTCCCGGTGCAATCTAAAGCAAAATTCTGTCTTCTACATACTCCCATAGAGATAACCCCCAGCACTGATAACTCCAAATTCATCAACTTTCATATCATTGCTTATTGCATCCCACCCATTCAACCATGTTGTCAGTCTCCTTCCAGCATTTGTCTATTCCCACCAATAATCTTCATACATCATCACACTATCTTAAACTCTTCAGCTCTCTCGCTGCTCTTATAACATTGTTTGTTTTAATTCAGCCGCCGCTCCACATCCTGTACCCTTCAGTTAGCATTTCTCAGCTCAGCCCTATTTTCTTGCCTGCCCCATCCAGCCTTCACTGTTCCTGTTCTGCCTTTGCATCGGTATTCCTTAATCACTCCAATCTTTCCCTTTCGCATCGGTATTCCTTAATCACTCCAATCTTTCCCTTTCCTACCACCATGTTCTTCTTGTCTCTCCTTTTGCTTTCCTACCTCTGCAGGATCCAAGAACTCATATTTCACATCCAAATATTTTGTCAACCATCAAATCCCCCATTTCTGCCTCATTACTTTTCAGCAAACACGTCATCCTCATTTCCCAAAGTTTTGTAACATACATTGTTTTCTCAAAAGCCCCATAAGTTGCTGTCCTAAACATTGGTGCCCTGTTTCTCAGCAACTTCTCCTTATTTTCACAATGTAGAGGAACATTTAAGTATCGCCTGCTCTTCCTTTGTGTCTTTTCTCCTAATTATCTACAAATTCACCTGTCAGCATACCCCACACTGCTGCCTTCCAACCACTAGAGCACAGGGCTGTCAATACTTTTCCAGTTTTAATGTGCTGTTTGGGTAGGATGTCAGTGCAGGATTTTTTTTTTTATTAAGCGACAGAGCAGATAATTCCAAGTAATGTACTGCATATAACTCATGTAGCTCAGTTCTACCTCTAAACAGTTTCTCGTTGTCTCCAACCTGTGAAGTGCAGAGAAGTTCCACAAAATAAAGCAACAAGTTGGTCGGCCACAAAGAAATAAAAAAAGACGTGAACAAGAAACAAACTCAAACTATGCAATCTAAGAGACATTCAGCATGATAAAGGTAATGACACCAGATCCTAAGTTACTATTGATTGGCTATTAGCCTTACAGTCTGTTACATTGCAGCCATATATCTTAAATAGTTCATAAGTCAAGAGAGAGAGAGGGTGAGAGAGAAGTCAGGCCGCAATGGCTGTAGAACAAACACCTTCTAGGACTGCTATTTATAGCTGATTTTCTGATGCTTGAACATAATGTATTCCAGATCTGGCTAAAAAGCATTCTTCTATTTCCTTTTTAATGAGCATAACAACTATTTTGCAAATATGACAAACATGAAAATCATAAAATAAACTAGAATTAGTTATAAATTATTGTACAGTACCATTTGAAAACGTTATGTTGGTCCAGGTCCTAACATTGACAATATATGGTGTCATAAGGTAAGATCTGAATGATGTGTATTTCTATACTTTTTTGTGACCCACCCTGAACAAAACACAACATAAAATAAATTTAAAAGTTATATATTATTGTAACTTACTTATAAGCAAACATATTTCACCCCCTCTAGAATACCACATACAAGTGTTCCTTTTCAGACTTTCACAGAAATATTTTACATGCTGTGTCTCCAGAGGTAGAATATTTTAATTACACCAGTATCAAAGCATACAGACAGAGAAATCAAAAGATCTGTGGGCCATGCAGCAGATAAATATTGACATCATCGTTGCTTTGCCCAATCACAGTGCTCGTTGTGGCCATTTGATATGTCATACTGATACCATATGTTGCACATACTTCACTGCTTTACACACTCCATTTACCTTCTTTATCTGTTTCTCTGCTGAATTTTCTGCCTCCATTGAGCAATAGAGAACAATGTATTCCCACACAGTCCCCCCCCCCAAAAAAAGTAAAACAGCAATTGGGTTGTCCTCCTCTGCTGCCAGGCAGCAGCCAATCAGTTACTCACGCTTATTTCTGAACTAAGAATGGATGCCTTGCTTCTGTGCTACCAGGCCATGACAAAGGGGAAGTAATTTTTTAATGAATAATTCTGCATAGTATTTTCTGCATAGCACTTAGAGACAAGTTAACCTTTTTTTGTTTTCAGAATGGACATTGTGAATTATTTTTGTGCAGATAGTTTAAGTTGGCACCATTCCACCATTGTAGGCCCACAGACCACAAACAGCAGAATCTAATTAATTAGTTATTTTGTTGAAAGAGTTGGTGGGCTGTTTTATAGACCATTTTCAGCCATGCCCTGGCCAAATAAATAACCACATATTTAAACACATATACATAACGTACTGTAGACTACATTACAATTATAATAATACAGTTAAGACACTGTAAACATTGCATGTTACATATGTTCTGTAACAACTTTATGAAAAGAACGGAATAAAATTAACAATTTCAGTATAAAACACATCAGCAAATAAAGCTCTGTGCAGCATTGACAAAGGTAGGTTACATTGTGTGTATATATTGCTGTGGGTTTTGTAATCCTGCATCCCAAGATGCTCTCTTCTACTTGTTACTTGGGTATTGTACTAATTTCTGTTGGTTCTGCTTGATATTCCTAACTTCACTGATTTCTTCAGGAAGGAAGTTCTATGAAGCTGGAGGAAGCTTAAAAAAACATTTTCACCTATATTTTTGAAGAATAAAGGCTTAGTAGAGCAAGACAGTTGTACATCTATTTTAAGTTTAGAAGGTAGAGGGGGACAGAAAGAACAGTGCAATAGCGAGTCAATCATGATGAGATCTTCAGACCTCTTTGAAGAGAGTTTGAGACAAACTGGATACCATTTCTACCTGTCTTGCATATCTCTCAACTTTCCAGGTTTCTGCCTAATATTTTGTTCTGTTTCTCATCAAATGTG
Organism: Protopterus annectens; assembly: GCF_019279795.1. NCBI lineage: Eukaryota > Metazoa > Chordata > Ceratodontiformes > Protopteridae > Protopterus > Protopterus annectens. Next base: position 198,945,621 of record NC_056750.1, read on the forward strand.
TGGTTTTCCTGCAAATCATTGAGGACTGAAGCCACAAAATAATGACATACATTTGAGTTTCAGGCTTCATATCCTTCAGAAAATGCATGCAAATTTTGTCATTCAAGCAACTTTCTAGGTTTATAAGACAAATATTTAAAATCTGACTATTTTTGGGCCTTTGTCCCTTCATTATTTTAGGCTTTGTCCAGATTTCTTGTACTAACTTGCCATTTTAAGCACAAACCCATGTGTGTGTTTTTTTATTAATTCTGTTAGTATGTTTGAGTCCCACTACAGTAACGTCTGCTAAATTAGACTCATAACTGCTGCATGAGATGAGATGTTTAAAAAAGCATAGTGGGCATACTAGCAGACACCCCTGATGCAAAAGTCAAAGACCAGCAGAAATGCATATCTACAGTGCAATCTCTTTATTCTACTTGGCTGAATGTCTAAATTTAAAGTACAGGAGCTGGAAGTACACTGAGCCATTTACCTGAATCTATACTGCACCCCATTTTCAGTTGCAATGATCGGTTTAAAATTTGCATCTGACCTGCGGGGAGAGACTCTGGTATTAAGGCAATTGCACTGAAGGGGTTCTGTAGCACTCTGCACTTTAAGGGATACAGGTGGAGTTACTGGGTGTCATTTAATAAACATTCAGAAATCCAACTGAGTCACAAACTGATGACAGCAGTTTCATACTCTTGCTCGTAATAATTATGTTTCACACTCACTGGCTCCAAACAATGTGTAGCCATGTGAACAGAGCAAAGCATTCTTGCTAAGAAAGACTGAGACAAAGAACATAATATACATATATGTCATCTAAAACAAAGACTATTGCATCAAAAATTAAAAGGGGCACTCGGATGTTAATTCCCTCATACATGTTGTGGTTCATGAAAATGAATACCAGACTAAGGGTTATGGTTTTATATACCGATATTTCCTTTCTGGCTTTGCTTTTAACCACATAGTCTTGTATATAAACCTCTAATGGAAGGGCTGCATAGCTTACGGTGAGACAGCATGGAGCCTGCAACCAGCCAGTTTAAGACTAAAATCTGTACTGCTAAATTAATGGAAACTAGGCTCAATAAACAAATAGCTGTATTCTCACCCTTATAAATAAATATGAAGAAATTAAGCAAGAATGGCAGATTTTTCTACAAACTGAGTTAACCTAACACAATTGAAGGCATGTTTTAGTTTAACTAGAAGAAAGATGAGTCCCAGACTAATGCATTCTTTAAACCTGATAGAATCAAGTAGCAATCCGGGCGGTGCAATGGTGCAGTGATTAACGTTGCCTCACAGCAAGAGCTTCTCTGGTTCGACTCTCAGCTGGGGTGCCTTCTGTGTGGAGACTTCGTGTTCACCCTGCATTCACATGTGTTTCAGCCAGGTGCTCCAGTTTCCTCCCACATTCCAAAGACATGCATCTGGAGTGTTTTTCCCATGCCTCTGCTGAAAATGGGCTCTGTCCCAGTCAGACTTTCCTGGCAAACAAATGTTTAATAAATAATTTCAGCTAAGTTACATAATCAGGCATGTCAAAGGATGTCCAGTTAGTAACTGGTGACCTATAATAATGCAGGTTCAGAGGGACCCATGTAATAATTACTACTGGTGCTAAAACTATGAAGAGCCTTAGAAAGCAGCATAAGTCCTTATATTATCTTTTAAAGAAGCAAGACAGACTCCCATGCTAGATGTAGGCATCTACTTGTAGGCAATGTAGGGAAAGCGTAGTCAAAGTTTACTAATCGTTTGACTTTTTTTCCCCAGATTTCTGATCAAGTCCATTAAATGCTCCATTGACCTGTTCATTTCCCCTTCACCACCTAGAAATAGGTTATCACATCACTTTGTGGGAGGAGTCTCCTCTCTTTAGAGGGAATACATTTCAGTAATCTCAACTTATTGTCCAGGTTTTTTTTTTGGAGGATAAGAGATGAGTGCTGATGAACTGTCATTCAAAGGAGACTCACATATTTTGCCAAGGTGACAATCAGGTCAGTCGAAGTCTGGAGGCCGAACGGCGACAATGTCAAACCCGACATTGTCGAAGTACGAATCTCACCTCCATCTCAACCCATGTTAAAGCCCGTTCCAAGGTTTACGGCCAGTCATATGTCAACAATGTCGGAATTCGACATTGTCAGTTTTGCAGAAAGGGGTCAATGATCCCATCATTCGATGGGGTCAGGTTCGACCTTCTGACGGTAAACCATTTTGCTGACTAGCTTAAACTTTGTGTGTCCACTCCAGAATCCTTGTTTGGCATTACTAAGCAACAGTGGCTTGGGAATGCTGAAATTAAATTTGCTCACATTTTTATTTAACAGTCATTCCTGAAATTTTGTGCTACATGTGATACACCACTTTTGCCAGAAGGCTCCAGCACAGCAGCAGAACAAACACCTCCCTGCCCCAGCATGGGCGAGCCAGTACTGGCCATTCAATTCCATCCTTTCTCCCAGGCTCCTCCATTGTCCTGATCACTACTAGAGCCTGGGGTGTCTAGGTGGCACTCAGGGCTTTATTATTCTGCACTATGGAACCTGGCTGTTCAAAGTTAATGTTTCTTCAACTGGAAAAATATGATGGGAAAACTATGTTGACTAAAAACAGACTAGATAATGTCTCTTGTGGTTTCAAACAAATGTAATGCAGCACTACATAAACCAACTCTTGTCAAGCATAAGTAGTAGAATAAATTTTATTTTTTATTTTTTTACTTGTGGTCTGTTTATTTTTAGCAGCTTTTTCAACTATCTTCCTATTAGTTTACTATAACATTAACCCTGTTCAGATTTCTATACAACAGTTGTGATGATTAGGGTTACCACTTTTCAGATGCCCAAAGTGGAACATTTTACATGAAAATGTAACATTTTGCAGGACAAACCACATCCATAACCACAGGAAATTATTAGATTTCACTTTGTTTTCAAATTAAAGGGTCATATTTGTAGAATTTAGATGTTTCTAATGTTTTGTATCATATTAAAGTATTTAGGTTCATAGGTAGGTGCTAGGCTATCTGCCTGAAGGCATTTATAAGTCTAGCCAGAATATGTTGGCTTTCACCGCCCCCTTAGATTAGTTCCCTGTGCCTCTGTCCAGCATGTGGCTCGAGGGGATATGGTTTTCTTTAGGTGGAGCATGTTCAATTCTGGGTTGGACAGGGCCCCGTATGTCAGGCAGAGATCACATCTGAGTAGGTGGTATGCAACCGAGTACAGCTGGAGTTTCTTCAGTCGAGCTGCATAGGGCATCTGTTTGAGGCCAGTGATCCTCCTGGTGAGGTACTTCTGTGATCTTTTCCAGCTGTTGCAGGTGTCTTGTAAGGTACATCCCAAATAGGGCGTCGTACTCTACGGCTGGTCTGATGAGTAGAGGGGCACAATGACCTCTTTTGATCTCGATGCAAACCCTTTTGTGATTAGGTGGGCCACATAGAAAAATTTTCTAACCACTTTGGCAATGTGATTATCAAAGGAGCGATTACTATCTACCTGGGTCCCCAGATCCCCTATCACGTTTTCTGTATTTAGGGGACTACCACTTACATGGTAGCCTGTGGGTACTTTGTTAGATGTAAAATATTTGTTTTAAGCAGTTATTGGAGGAGCCTTACAGAATATTTTTGGTCTTCAAATCTCAGAACTTTTGCCATTTTTTGTGTTTTTTTTTTTTTTGTACAGCCTAACTGCCCAAATAAGGAAATAGGGTAGTAATCCTAGTTGTGATAGTCTTGTACTGTGCAGTAGCTTTCCTTTGCTTCTGCTGCTCATCTTGTTTGATTCCAAGTCTCGCATCCCACTATTTCTGTACCTCTCCACAGACTTCCGCACTTCTTATACTTTATTTACTGTGCCAGCATCCCACTCTCTCTCTCACTGTTTTGGAGACCAGATCAAAACAACTCCCTTCTGAACTGCTCCCTCATACAAAAAGCAGTCCTAAAGGCCTACTTCATGACTGTTATAATGAAAGTTGCATGTACTTAGTTAATAACTGTGGTTCTGCATGAGGTTCTTCATGAAAATACCTCCCACTGCATCCACATACCAGAAATGAAGATGTGCACTATTGTAATCATACTAACTGCATCAGATAATTGTGGGAAAACTTACTGTTTGCTCACAACCGCTTGACTAATACTCAGAACGTCATCACTAAATGGTCACTAGCTTCTTGCTTTCACTTTAAGACCTAGATTAGAGCAAAAAGTAGAGTGTCACACTTTTTCTTTCTTCAGTCTTGTGCAATCTTAGAGAGTTATTATGTACATAACTTGAGGGTGAGTGCATATAATTTGGGGGTATGAGAGCATACCCTTGCAACAAGGCCTGCACAGGGACTTACCCCAATTTTTTTTTGTTTGTTTTGTTTTACAGACTTGGCAGTATGGTTTTGAGTTGTGACATCCTAAAGGTTTATATGTTTTGAAGTTGAATAATCATGTTGATTATTTACAGAAGTCTCTGTTCTCTTGATAGTTGAATGCAATACTGGACCATAAATTATCATGTTAACAGTTATATGTCATGTTTGCTCTAATCCTTCTCAGTTTTTCATGTCTTTACTTTTGATAGGTTTTTGTTGTTCTACTACAACCTATACATATTAATTTGCATTTTTGTTCTTTCATATTTTTATAGTTTGTTTTTCACTCGCATGTTTTTAGCGTATCGTTCATTTATTGGATGCTCAGTTATAATATTGATCTGGTGAAGCCCTATGACTGAAAGTGTTTTTTGTGTGCTTTTAATGTATATATGATTACAGTTTTTCATTAACGTGATTGTTTTTTTTATCTGTGATGTTCCTTTATGTCTTTAACCCTTTAATCTTTTCTTGGGTTTCTATAGCAGCTGCTGTTTTCTTGATTCATTTGCCTGTTGCACATAAGTGCATACACACACACACACACACACACACACACACACACACACACACACACACACACACACACACACACACACACACACACTCTCTCTCTCTTCTTAACTCTATTCGATTTTTGTCTTTTGTTTCTTTTTGTTAACCACTCTGGTTTACAAGGGTCTTATTGTCACCTTGGTGTTAAATGGACTTTAATGAAGGGAGTTTTATTACACCTTGTTTTTGTCTAGTGAGACTAGAACTTTTATTGGCTCTGTACTCCAGTTTATTAAGATTTTATTAGTATTTCTTAAGCTTGGATTGCACTATTGACTTTTTTAGCAGGTTAGGGTTTGGTCCCATGGTCCTTCTGATTTAGGCTGAACTTCTTGTTTTGTTTTTGTATTGTTACCTTTGACTACCACTTCAGCACTGGCCCTTCGTATATTTTACTTTTCCAGATTGGTTGTTTTGATTCTTACTGTTGGAATGTCAGTTGTTAGGACTGATCATTATTTCTACTCCTGTGTCCACATTATGGACCTGAGCCATACATTTACAGTTTGGTTATTTTCTTCTCCATATTATTTTTAGTTGTTGTTGTTGTTGTTGTTGTTACAACATTATTTTTAGTAAGCTTTTCTATTACTGCTTATGTTCATTTCTTGCCACTTGGTTTACCTGACTTGTAATGTGTTCACCTGTGGTTACGGCATGATGTGATTTACTTTTGTTAACATAGGCATGTGGTCTTTTTGCATCACTGACATACAAAATGTATTTTAGTGGAACTGAGGTTCGGAACTCACCTTGGTGTTTTGCCATTTTGTTGTGACTCATCCCTGTGGGGCTGCGAGGTGATTTTTGTTTACATCAGGTTTGCTTATACTGGAAGGCTAACCTATCATGAGTTATTCTCTGTTTTGGTTCATTACTATGCATGCATTTGCCAATCATGATTTATGAACCTTTGTTTTCAATAAGTATATATTCAGTTTTCCACAGGTAAAGCTGTTATTGAAAATTTGGTCTGATGAAATCCATTTGGTGGATGAAAGTGCTGATCCCAAATAAAACCTGAATCATTCTGGTGTCTATATCTGCTTGAGTTTACTTCCATAGTACTTTTATAGAAGGGGAATTAACATCTGCAGTTCTGGAGTGTTTATTAAAAATGCTTTTAATTCCAAGTTTAAAAACATTTATTTTTTTGTTTTTCTCAAATAACAAAGAAGTGAAGGCAGTCTGCTATTTTCACACGGGAGACTGCTGTCTCCTCGCATCCCTACAGTAATTTATGTACGTTGCTCATCCTGTGACTCACTCTTGGTATACACACAGCTTTTGGATGGGAGACCAATTTACCAGAGGCATTTCATTTGTCTCGTGTGGTTTTATAGCAGGGTACACACATCGTGGCTCCAGTGCTTAGAAGGTACGGCTTTGGCTGCTGTCCAGGTCTTTTGGTTCTAAGTGGGTTGTAACATATGGTTGGTACATGGTGTTTTCTTTGCATTAGACTAGTATGAACAGCTGGGGTACAATTATTTGCTACAGTGTATATGAATAGTATCACTGAAGTGCTGCTTACAATTTACTTAAAGCTTAACTTCACTTATAGAACCGTCTGCCAGACCCCTTTAGTCACAACATGCTGACTGACCTTTGGCGGGATTCCTCCATCAGCCACTAGACTTTTAACAACCAAACAACAGCCCAATAAGTGCAGAGTCCAAAAATACTAAAACAACCACAGAAGGAACTTAAATGTACACATACAACCCTCATTTATTAAAACAAACAGCTGTCTTCTCATAACATGGTATAAGACTTCTTCAAAATTATTTCTAATATACAAATCAGTTATGTACAAATCCCTTTAACATATGCTAACATTCAGACAATCAAACACCGGTAGTTAAACATTCTAAAAATATGAAAAGCAAATGTAGTGAATTCTGTTGTTTTTTTAGTCATTTAGTCAAGTCTGTCTCTTCATGACCGAATGGACATTAGTATACCAGGCCAGTCAACAACTGGTAATGGATTTTCAATAAAAATACGTAGGAATGAAAAATAATCTTACTGGTCTTAATTTTAATAAACACTTAATATTTTCTCTATTCATTGATACCTGACTAATACGTTGGCCAGTATGCATAGTCATTGCATGAACAAATTATTGGCATCTGCAATGTCCACGAATGAACACAGTTAGGTGGCGATTCATAGAGGCCATTTTCAATAACACGAAATTGCCAGGGAAGTAAATACTGTGGGAAGAAATAGCCAGGGAATTGTTATGGTTAGGCTTGTATAGGCCCTAGGGCAGATAGCCTAGTACCAACCTATGAATAAGTGTAAGCAAATTAGCTACAATGAGATGTAAATGAGAAATTATGTAAAGAGGCATATGCTAATGAAGCCTACTTGTAATTCTTAGTCAGATTTTCAGGCTGCCCACACATTGTTTAAAATGTAGCTATGCATATTACTTCTACTCTGCTATCCAGGTAGATTCTTGCTGACTCTGTACAGAATAATTTAGTTGTCCTTTCTCTGCTGCATTGCCACAGTCGTACATAAAAAACATATAATAATCACTCAAAAAACGCCAACCTTGGAAAACAAAAGGGTATGTGACAACCCCCATAATGATGTTACACATGTAGAGTCCAGCCAAGTCAAGTTATGCTGAAGTATAAGAGACCACAAAGGTTCCTCACACAGAAAATGTAAGGTCTTCAGCAGCTATCATACGTTAAATCAGCTGAAATCACTGTCACTTTATTCTGTTTCATACAGACTATTCAGAGACGATCTCTGACCCCACTTTATTGGAAATGCATATCTGCAAGTCAAATAGTACACGGGTTACTAGCTCTAAAGACCTAAACCTGGTATGTGACATCAATAGAACCTGCTGGAGGGACAGATTAGTCTCCCAGAAGCGACCACAACTTTGGAATAGACACCCACTTCACATCAAACACAGCATCTCATTGGCCCTCTTCAAACACAGTCTGAATGATTGGATGGGTAACTTCCTATGATCCTATAAGTAATACATTCACAATTGTAAAGAAAATAGATCCACCCATTTATTAGCACCAACCACATTCTTGTAATCAAACTACTGTCAGTGACACTCAAGAATTTCCCTTAAGACACAAAACATATTTGTTACTTCAGTACTTTAGATAAAGATTACTGCATTTCTACCATGTATGTACCAAAATACACCAAAGTACATTTTTCACAGTGATCACTAATCATTTCCACTGCTGCTGTAATGATTTCCCACTTAGAAATGATGGCTTATTCAGCATATGCCCATCACACGAATAAAACAAACATTTCTTGAAAGAAGTCAATAGTCTTACCTCTTTTTTTTTATTTTTCTTAACTTTACAAAGACTGCAATTTCCTAAATAATTTTCAGTGTAACTCCAGTTATCCCAAGTTAATATGATGTTGTTAATGTAAGTTCAGGGTCCTTTATATGTTTTGTATGCAAATGAGGCCCTTATGTTTATCTCTATAAATCGTAGTAATAAACCAAGGTCTGAGGCCCCTTATCCACATAAATTTCCCCTTAATACTTGGCCCTTAAGTACTTTACACTTTTACTGTAGAGAGGCATGTTTATCAAAATGGCTGCATGTTTCCATAGTCAGCATGAATGACCACTGCTGACCTTATCTGTATAACAATATATGGGTACGTGTCACTTCACCTAAAACCCATTTCACCTAAACTCATTTCACTAAGACCAAATCACCTGAAGTACATTTCACCGAAAACTCATTTCACTGACAAGTAGTACAATAAGGCAAGTCGAAGGTATATGTCCTTTTCCCCACTGTAGTGTGATCCTGGAGTTAGCATATGTATTAAAGGGGTGTGTGGGGGGCACAGCCCCCCCACATTGGGGTGTGTGAGGGGCATAGCCCCCCACTTATTTTGGTTTCATGTTGTCTGGTTTTGTTTTACATTATTTGGTAAAAGACAACTAGGTGGAGGGCTACGCCCCCTCCCCCCTTAATATATATTCTAACACCAGGATCACACTACAGTGGGGAAAAGGACATATACCTTTCAATTGCATTAGAGTACTTCTTGTCAGTGAAATGAGTTTTAGGTGATTTGGTCTCAGTGAAATGAGTTTAGGTGAAATGGGTTTTAGGTGAAGTTATATATATATATATATATATATATATATATATATATATATATATATATATACACACACACACACACACACACACACACACACACACACATATATATATATATATATATATATATATATATATATATATATATATATATATATACACACACACACTATATTATATTATATTATATTATATTATATTATATTATATTATACTATATTATAGTATATTATATGAGACAGCACATTTTGGACATTGAAAATAAAAACAAGAATGATTTGTATTTGGGAGCTGCCGATGGCACTAAAGGAATGACAGAGATAAGCTACCGAGGTAGGAAAAGCAAAGAACACTCAAAAGGCTGGACTGTTTAGAATAGCAGATGAACATGCCCTGTTAAGTTTGCTGCAAATGAAATGATTCCTAAAATAATGATTTTTCTTAATTATAATGCTGTGCAATGTAATTTATATATATGATCAGCTTACTCTGAATGTTATCTCCCATGTGCAGTCCATTTATCGGACAAGATGAAATGCATATTCTACGCATAGAAGAGTTTTTTTTTTTTACGGCTTGTGTGATGTTTATGTTATTGGATGGGAAAGTTATCTTGCTGTCATTGTTAAGAAGGAAAGTATTTGCCATGCAAGGACAAAATGACTTATTACTGTAAGATTTCAGTGACATGCTTGGAACAATATTTATCTATGTCCAGCAGTTAGCCCAGAAAATTAAGAACATACTTTAACAAGTTGCATCTTGTCACTCTGGGTTTGATTCTTTGAGTCTCCATTTGCCCCATGTAGGACTCAAGCAAGTTGTTTAATCAAACAGTCCTACTGGGCTAAGCTTGAAGGTCTGTCTGAATCAGTGCTATTCTCTTAATAATAGATGCATTTTTTTTGAGGAAAATAAACAGCAGGATGTTTAACTGCACATATCTTATTTGAAAGGTTCTTCGTATTTCTGTCTTATTGCAGCATTATTATTGCTGATTACCACTTACTAATACCATTTTATATCAGCAATGTGTGACTTAGCAAATCAACCTTGCAATACAGAGACAATGTTTCATTTGTTAATTACAGTACACACAGGACTTTCATTATAAGAAATGAAGAATTATTATATTCTATTGTAATATGTATGCAATTTAGTAAATATTGCAGAGACAGAACTTATGTCTACTCTTTCTTATCTTAGAAAAGTTTGTATTGGTTTATAGGAGATGGAATCAGGAAGTGGCTGCTGGGTAAAGAACCCACAGGTTCTGTGAGAGAGTAAAGGAGTTTGGGGCAACAGGTAATACGATTTATGTACATGGAAAAGCAGGACACTAACAGGGATAGGGCAAAGATTGGTAACAGTTGTGCACTGAGTACCTAAAGAAATTAATTTAAGAAGTAACAGTTGTGTACTGAGTACCTAAAGAAATTAATTTAAGAAGTATGTTGGTGAATGAAATATGGATCTTCCATAACTGGGGCTTTATAATCCAGCTGATGGAAACAAAGTAGAAGATAGGGGATGTATATATATAACAGGGTAGGGAGTAAGGAATTTGGATTGAAGGGGTTGAAATACCAAAGGGGGGTATGAATTGTTATAAGTAATGTGAATTAGTGGGTAAATTATGGGAACTTTTCTTCTTCTAGTGGTGATGTTTATAGGTGCTAGAGAGGTATGGAAGAGGTAGTAGAAGATTTAATGATGGGATGGGGCCTAGGAGAGCAAAACAGTCGACTGCTATGGCTGCGGAAATGACATATTGTGGCCAAGGACACTTGCTGCAGAAAGGGAGGCTTAGGTGGGATAGAGCCCCCCAGTGAGAATCCCTTTTGTACCCAACTCCAAAGTAACATTTGGAAGTGGCCTAGATCCAAAGTAATGTCTGGAGGGGTCAAACTGGTACACACAGTGGGACAGAGTCAGCAGGAATTAGATTAGCAATGTGGTATCTGGAAGGGATAATTAACCCGAATGGGCATGAGACACATTTGAAAAAAAAATACCAGAGAAGGGACAGATGCAGTAATTTTGCAAGAGTTCAAATTCAGAGCTAAGCAGGTGGAGGTGTGGATTATCACTGAATGGTGGTATATGAGGTAAAGAGAGAAAGAGGAGACAGTGGTATTAATTAGGAAACAAATGGGGTAGGAGATAGGAAACGTTAATTGGGCAGTGGGGAGTACACTTGGAAACTCTGATTTTCTCCCACCTTTGTTTCCAAAAAAAAATGCCATACAAGAACTTAGACCCACAGCTCAAAGAATTCCCATTTATTTAAGTTAAATGCCAGTGCCTGTAGAAAGGACGTACAACTTAAACCAGGTTATTACTACTACTTTCTACAAATCCTTTATCCTCCAAACAATCCACACTGTCATGTGAGCTACTGCTATAGTCTTTCCTCCACCCTGCACCTTTTTTTTTTCCTCTAGGTTGTACGATTCTAAAGAAATAGTAACTCATGTAGGAAATTATTGCTCTTCACTGTCGTATATTGCAATGTGTGTAATGCTTGAATATATATCTTTTCCTGCAAATAAATTGCGGCTGGATATTTCCAATATTTATCTACTCTTACTTTTGTTTTTCTTTTTGTTTATATTGTGATATAATCACTTTGACTGTGCCTATGGTTAGTTCAGTTAGATCAGTGCACTACTCCAGTAAACAAACAAAAATAACTGTTGTCTTGGGATTGCACTATGCACAAAATGAGGATAGGGTGGAAATATTAAAAGGAGTTGATTAGGTAGATATGGAAGGAGGATAAAGACAGGATACTACTGGCTGGGGATTCTGTGGATTTCCATATGGTATTGCTTCCAGTGAAGGACGAGCTTTACAGGGCAGTACAGTGTCACTGGCAAATTCTGAAAATATTAAGGGAAGGAATGGAAGAACTGGATTTAGAAGATATCTGAATGGAAAAGTAGGGTGAGAGAGGAAGTTTCAGACTTAATACCCTTCAGAAAATTCATGCTAATGTAAAACCTGTTATTTTATCAACTTTCTCAGTTTGTAAGAGCAATATTTAAAAACTGTCCCTATATTTGGGCCTTTGTTCCACTTTTACTTACGGCTTTGTCTAGATTTCTTGCTCTAATAGATTGACAGGTATGCATGTGAAGATATTCCTCAGGATGGATTTCGGAAATATCTTGAAGTTTGAGGATAATTACATCAAGATGAAAGCAGGGTTACTTTGTAATGAAGATGGAGAAAAGTGGACGGGACTACTTACTCATAAGGCATGCATATATTACATAGGATTTTCTGACAGAAATATTTATGCACTAAGATGCATTTCTGTCATGTATGACATAACTCACCATTGTAATGTTTTGCTGATTTGCACCCAAGGTAGCTATCTACCTATCTACACACACACACACACACACACACACACACACACACACACACACACACACACAGATTTTTCAAAATGCACAAGTAACAAAACTCAGTTGATAGGAGCCAGCGTTTCAAAAATCAAGAAAAAAAAAAAAAAAAGGAAACAGTTCCTTTTGTCATTTGCTAACCAAAATGCTACCACACATTTAGACTAAACATTTCTACATAAATTTAGTGTTACAGAAAGGGTTTCTCTAAGGTAAGGTGCAAGGTTAGTGGCAGGTTAGAGCCAGTATGCATTAATAAGGCGGCGGTGAGTGGGGCTTTGTCTCCTTGTACCAACTTAGTATTGTGTGCTAACTCTAAACCTGCCCCACCGTAGAGAACCTTGTTCCATAACACTACCACTAGAAACTCAAACACACACCACATGCATCAGCACACACACCACATGCATCAGCACACACACACTACATCTATCACCTTGCCTAGCCCTTACTCTAGCCATAACCTGCGAACACCTGCACTAACACTCCCATCCAAATCATACCAATGCCTTCAGTATATCTGAATGTTTTGGCATTAGTACGCTAAACCCACATGCAACCTTACATTGCAAAATAGAATTTGAAGTATAAAAATGAAGATAATGTGGCATCTAATGCTTAAGATGCAAACAAGTCCGTGTTTTATCCATCAAGTATTGCAGAATAAGTAGTTACTGTAGGCATATTGCAAAGAAACATACTGCAGTCAGATGAGCAAAATCCATAGATTGCGTGCTGCATTCCTTAAATCAGTTTAGAAAAAATAATACAAATGGGCTATCTAAGGGAGGCATATAAAAGCATGACCATGAATAAGGGAACTTTTAAAAGGGCATCTGTAAACGATATCAAAATGTAAATAAAACAAAAAATAAAAACAATAAAAATAAGGTAAATAAAACAGATACTCTGTGGTAAAAACAAATGTCATATACAAGATTCAGTTTTCAAAATGTTTTCTAAATTGTAGCAGCAGGTTCATTTCCTGGCTACTTATTTTTGTTTAAAGGACATGTGAACACCACACGAAACACAGGAGAAAGATGACAAAGGAGCTTTTTATAGGATTATTAAACAAGCAGATGCCTCATATGTGTTCAAATTTCACACTCAAGTAATGTGAAGACGACTGATGGGGCAGTAACAGTAATGACACGTTACAGAAAAAAAAATGATGAGGCAATGTAGCCTTGGGACCCAGTACATCAAGGACTAGATAAGAAATGTCCTATTTTACTAACAGCATTGTCAGCTATAATAAAGTAAGGGCATTATATGTTTTATGTTATGTAGGAATTGTTGAATATTTTATGACTGTATACATACATGATTGTATAACAAGTAATATTATATAGTGATAAAAATAAAAATTAAAAGAGTTTCTCTACTTATTTACAGCACAAATGGAGTCTTGTGTATTATTTCAGATAGTATCAGTACTGACATTTTTGTAGCTATAAATTATTAGCAGATTACAAATTGTAGCTTTTTTCCCTCCCTGCAGCTGATCATTAGCTGGCCACCAGCTCCTGACCTCATTGACTGAGTCTAACCGACCCATCAGCCTTCCTTGGGCTTTACCTGACCAATGTCTGGGGCTGGTGAGGAGATTGAGGACCATGGTGCCACAGCATATTGTTGCTGGAGAGTGGGCCTTAACCACCTCCCACCCCATGGCAGCCTTGGGAGCCCTGCAATGGCTGTCTTTCGGAACTGCATGGGTGCTTCCTCACTTGCACAACCTCCTGATGAGATAGCTCACAAGGCCTTAATGTTGCTTACTGAAGCAAGTCTAGGTTGCCATTCACCCCTACAGGGTGGAGGAGCCACTATCAGCCACTCACCCCCATCCTTCGCCTGTAGCCGCTCTACTGCCTATTCTGCTAATCAAACATGGATCATCTGGGACACAGTAAGGGACCTATCCCTCTGCACCACAGTGACATGAACTGCAACCTTAAGCTAAGTAGTTATCTGATAAAATATGATTTATACTGTGTTATTTCTGTAAATACTTCAGTATCTATAAGAAACCAAACTGGCTTGATGCAGCATTACTTTCATCTAGGAGTCTTTCATTACACATTTTCCTTAACTCTTGATACCAGAAATCCTGCACTTTTCTAAAATTTGTAACTCTGTAATCATGCTACTGAGATCACACTCTACAGGTGTATATGAGGAGAGCTTGTTTACAAATGTGCCTTTTAAACCTGACGGTGATCCTGGAACTGCATGAAAGCTTGCTTTAACAGTTATTTTCAAACTGTACAACTTTACATTTTTCTTGTTTGATAAATGTGGCACTTCACCAAACCTGGGATGCTTTCTTTTCAATCTTTCATTCTGTCTCTCTGAAATGGGAGATAATTAAATAACCAGAATAAATATTTAGATCCATCAGGGCAGATTGTTGTAAGGAGAGAAAATATCCCACACTGTTTGTGAATATTGTTTCATTAGATGCTATACGTACGGTGACTTGCTAGATCAAATTCCAGCTCCTTTCTTCCATGGGGGGGGTTCCTGCCAAACTAACACCCGGTCATGTAATCTGGAGATTAATCCACATGATACTCAACTGAGTCAGAAGTGTGTGTGTGTGTGTGTGTGTGTGTGTGTATATGTTTTTCTGTGGTCAAATACAAGAAAGTGCACATGTATGTTAGCCAGTACAATTCAACCCCGGGAATACTAGTACATAAAGAAAAGGAAAGGAAGGTGTGTGTGTGTGTGTGTGTGTGTGTGTGTGTGTGTGTGTGTGTGTGTGTGTGTGTGTATCTGTGTGCAAAACCCAGACTGCTGACTCTGTGGGTCAATATCACTTGAGCAAATACACTAATAATTGAATTGCTATTTATCAAACTCAGTTAATCGAAACTTCAATTTTGTGAAAGATCATTTAAGCAAATTCTTTCTCAGGAAAAGGAAGTTGTTAGGCATCATAGAGAACTTGCCCTTTTCCCCACTGCAGTTTTGATCTCGGAGTTGGTATAATTAGTTAAGGGGGGTGGGGGTACAGCCCCCGCATTGGGGGGGTTGACCCCCCCCACACTTTGCTGACTCGTGTCTAGTTTTTATGGTTGCTAGCTGGCCCACTAGTTTCTTTCTTTTGGAGAAATTTCACTTAAACGAGCATTTGTTGAAATGAGATTTTGATTAGCTGAGTTTGATAAATAGCGATTCAATCATTAGTGTATTTGCTCAAGTGATATAGATCCTGCCATTAAGTTATTTCTCCCTACCTGTGGAGCTGTTGCTGGCCATTTGGCTAGAAAGAATGAGTTGAAGTAAGTTTTAGTACAGCTGCTTAGGACACTGGGACCCTAACAGCTAGCACCACGTACACCAGACCATAAAACAAAATAAAAAAATATATATATCAATCCCAACCTTTACCTGTGTATCACATGTGCTTGTGTTTGCCTATATTTCATAGTTGGTAGTTCATAGGTAGATACTAGGCTATCTGTCCTAGGGCATTTATAAGCCTAGCCAGAGTGTATTTGGCTTCCGCCTCCCTATTAGATTAGCCTACTGTACCTCTGTAAAGTAGGTCACAGAAGGTACCCTTTAAGATTAGTTTACTGTGCCTCTGTCTAGCAGGGGCACAGAAGAGATCCCAGGGGTGAATTTGCGATTTCCCATCCACGTGTCCAGATTTTGCTTGAAGAGGGTCAGCGAGGGGCTATGTCTAACATGATTTGGGATTCTATTCCAGAGTGAGGGGAGCCTCTGGGAAATGAATCTGTCCCTCCAGCATGTCCTATTTATTTTTGTGCTGAGGTTTAAGTCCCTGGAGCGTGTAGCTCTAAGGGACTTGGATTTTTTGAGGTGGAGCATGTCCATTAATTCTGGGTTTGACATGGCTTTGTATGTCAGGCATAGATCGCCTCTGAATAGGCGGTAAGCAACTGAGTAGAGCTGGAGTTTCTTTAATCGAGCATCATAGGACATCTGTTTGTAGCCCATGATCCTCTTGGTGAGGTACATTTGGGGTCTCTCCAGTTGTTGCAGGTGTTGGGTAAGGTACATCCCAAAAGGGGCATTGTTATTCAATTATGGGCCTGATGAGTGACGAGTAGAGGGGCACAATGACCTCTCTTGATCTAGATGTGAACCCTTTCGTGATAAGGAGGGCTATATAGAAGGTCTTTCTAACCACTTTGGCAACATGATTATCAAAGGAGAGATTACTATCTACGTTGGTCCCCAAATCTCTAATTACTTCTTCCGTACTTAATGGATTACCACCTATGTGGTAATTTGTGGGCACCTTGTTTTCCCCAAAGGGGATGACTATGCACTTTTTAGCATTTAGCTTGAGGCCGTGGCTCTGGCACCAAGCATCCATCTCTGTGAGACCCTTTTGGAGGATGCTTGTGTCAGCTGGAGATTTGATTATGGCCCCCAGTTTGCAGTCATCTGTGAACTTTGTCAGCCATAATCCCCCTGTGTTAGCCTGAACCTCAGAGAAGTATATACCAAACAAGAGAGATCCCAGAACTGAGCCCTGTGGGACGCCACTTATAACTGGTTTGGATTCGGACATGGCACCTGCGATTCTGACCATGTGGGTTCTATCCCTGAGCCAGTTTGCAACCCATCTTGTGATATAGGGGTTGACATTTAAGCTGGTAAGCTTATTTATGATGCCCGAGTGGGGTATTGTGTCGAAGGCTTTTGCGAGGTCCAGGTAGGCTGTGTGGACTACCTTGCCCTCATCTATGGCTTTGGTAACTGTTTCAAAGAAATCAACTAGGTTTAAGAGGCAAGATCTGCCCTTAACAAAGCCGAATTGGGTAGGGTCCAGTGTCTGGAGGCTCCCAATGTCTTTGTTTATGAGTTCCATGATAATACGCTCCATAGCTTTACAGACCAGACTAGTCAGGCTTATGGGGCGATAGTTCCCGGGGTCTGTTGTGGCACCACCTTTATGGAGTGGGACCACTGTAGCTGTACGCCATTCTTTGGGTACATATCCTGTAGTAAGGCTAAGTTTGAACAGTGACTTAATGTGAGGGTTCAGTTCTTCTTGGAGCTCTTGTAAGACACAGCCTGGGACACCATCCGGTCCCATAAATGCTGTGTTTTTTGCTTTGGAGAGGGCAGCTTTCACCTGTGCATCTGAGATGTCAGGGAGGTTACATTCAGTTGGGATAGACATTTGCTCCTTTGGGGGGGAAGGGAGGGAGACGTTTGCGCTGAATCTGTCTGTGATTATCTTTAGTGTCTTTCGAAACTGGCCTTTGATGATTTTATGAGGGATCGAAGTTTCTTGCTAATACTGATCAGAGATGCCTTCCCTTTTTGGGATTTTGCTCTGTCATGTAGTAGCTTCCTCCTTCTGTTGTATACCTTATTTATGGCCGGGGTCCACCAGACAGGTCTCCTGTTTTTGGAGGAGTGAGTCTTGGTTTTATTTGGGATAGCACGATCCATGCATTCCTGCAAGTGCTCATAGAATGCATTTGTAAAGGATTCTGAGGATTGGGCTGTATTATCCTCTGGCCCAGGGGCTTTGAAGGATTCCACCTCAGTATTGAGAAGTGCAAAGTTGGCTTTTGAGAAATTCTTTACCGTGATTTCCTTGGCTGGGGGTGGGGACGGGATATGGATGTCCAGGGAAATTTGTTTATGGTCTGATCTTACCAATGAGGGGTTTACCTCTGGTGTGGAACATAGAGTCCCCATGTTGGTGTGATTACCAGGTCCAATATGTTGTTTTCTCTTGTGGGAGTGGTGACCAGTTGTTCCATCGCGTTAGAGTTTATAAATTCAAGGAACCATTGGGTGAGGGTGTTTGGGCTCGAGTAGTTTTCCCAGTCAATGTTTGGGTAGTTGAAGTCACCCAATAACATAGTGTTTGGAGAGACCTTCATATTCTCCAGTGTTCTCAGGAATGCCAACTGGGGTTCCTGTAATAGGGAGGGTGTTCTATAGCAGGCTACAAACTGAAAGGCAGTTTTGCCCGCTGTTAGTTGCACATGGATGGTTTCCGATGCTTCGTGCAGTGCCACTAACCTGGAGGTGTAGGTATCTTTGATGAATATAGATACTTCCCCTCCTTTTGTGCTTCAGTCCGAGTTTTGGGGCCGAAACGCATGGTATGAGTTATAACCTGGTAGTGCTGGGGTGCTCTCAGGAGCCTTGAACCAGGTTTCTGTTACTGCACAGACATCGATTTACTCCATACTGAGGAGAGCCTCGAGTGCATGCATCTTGAGGTTTAGACTTCTGGCATTGAGTAGCATTACCTTTAGTTTTTTTATCCTTGGGTTGTCTATGGAGGTGGGTTTGTCCTTTGAGCCTTGCCTAAAAAGGCACTATGGGGTGGCAAGAGCCTTGGCCAGTATACGAAAGCCTAAGGGTGACAGGTGCAAGCTGTCCCTAGCGAAGCAACGTGGCTTGTCGAGCATGTCATCCCAGGCTGACAGACACTGGATCCCCTTTGAATGACACCAATACTTTAGCCAATTGTTGAAACTGATCATTTTGTCTTTATACTGTGGCATCATTCTTGGTGAGGGCAAGATGCTACTCAAGGTCAGGGTCATACCAGCCTGGGCTACATGATCAGAAATCTCCTTTATGTCTCTTTTCATGTAGTCCAGGGAGGTACGTCTCAGGTCATTCACACCAGCATGGACAATGACGGAGTCATACTTGCACTTGCTTTGGAGTGACCTAAGTGCTTGCGTTATGTGGCGGATCCTGGCACCTGACAGGCAGCTTACAGTGACCTTCTCCTTGTTTAGTCTGGTGAGCAGGACGTCAGTGTGCTGGACAACAGAGTCCCCTATAACAAGTGTATTTGGTGTGTTGTTTGGCCTTAAGGGCTGTGACTGTGAGGCACACTGATTTTGTGAGATATGTGATTTGTGGGTATTGTTGAGGGGTGGCTGTTGCTTGGATATCTGCTTAGGAGGTCTTTGCTGTTTAGGCAGATTTTTATTTAGAGCCTCCGAGTATATTTTTGTGTGGTTATGTGCTGGGTATGCAGATGCAATAGGTCTGTGTGAGACTGGATTTGTGGTGCAGATGGTTACCTTTTCCTCCTGACTGACTGTGCCAGTCTTGGGTTGAGAGAGCTCTGCCTCCAGCTTGGCTGTGTAACTGCATCTCTCACATGTATTAGAGTTTGTTGGAAGGAGGAGAGGGTTGTCTGTGTACATAAGGCAATTGTAACATTGCCTCAAAATTCCCAGATTCACCAGCTGGACTGGAGAGTAACCCTGAAACTGACCCTTGGACATACCAGATTAGTATAGGGAACTGTTTTTTTACTGATAAGATTAGGGAAGGGAACTGATTTTTCGCTAGATCAGGAAGGACCAATCGGGAGCCTAATACTTATGAGAAGTCAAGGAGGGTGTAGTGCTTTAGTTAGTTAGTGTTTCCTTATAAGAGCTGAGCAAGTGCAGGGCTTTCCAAAGAGATTAGAGTGATTAATTTGAGAGTTTGAACAGTTCTAAGGGAAAAAGTGAAGAGCAGACTTTGTGGAGCCTGGAATAGTTTAAACCTGTTTAGGCGCTGCTTAGTGCTCAAAACCATGCAAAAAGAGAGTTGTAGGGTTTTAAGAGAGAGGGATCAAGGAGTTTAGAATTAACCCAAAATGGCCAATAAAACTACAGCTTCTAGGCAGTAACCACTCCTCCAGGGACAGGCAGGCTGTTCAGTGTTAACCACTGCCACTGGTGAACCCAGAGACTTCCCTTTAGCCCAAGCAAGCACTGGCCTTCTAGAAACTTCCAAACAGTTTAGAACAGCAAATCTGTAACTGAACTTTCTTAACTTTCAGAAAGTGGGAAAAAGCAAGATTTTTTTTTTCTTTTTGTTGTAGTTTAAAGGTAGCAGAGATACACAAGCAGCAAAATATTCACAACAGTGCAATAAATGACCCCACACTTGAGTGCTAGGCCAAAATCAGGTAAAATGCAGTTTTTAGAGAAAAAAACGATTTTAAATTAAGTGCAACACAGGAAATGCAGTAAACAGGCTCTAGATGTGTTCCAAGTACTGTTACTGTTACAGATATAAACTTTAGCAAGCTGGAAAATGCCAAAAAGTAGGCAGCAAAGCAGTAAAACAACAAAAAATCTGAAGAAAAAAATCACAAAAGTGGCTCCTTTTCTTCTCTCAGCATTTTCTCCCTTTGGTAGGTGCTTCAGCAACAACTAGCAAGCCTGGAAAGACGCCAAAACCACGAGGCAGCCGGGTTTTAAGAGAGGGATCAAGGAGTTTAGAATTGATCCAAAATGGCCAATAAAACTACAGCTTCTAGGCAGTAACCACTCCTCCAGGGACAGGCAGGCTGTTCAGTGTTAACCACTGCCACTGGTGAACACAGAGACTTCCCTTTAGCCCAAGCAAGCACTGGCCTTCTAGAAACTTCCAAACAGTTCAGAACAGCAAATCTGTAACTGAACTTTCTTAACTTTCAGAAAGTGGGAAAAAAGCAAGATTTTTATGTTTTCTTTTTTGTTGTAGTTTAAAAGTAGCAGAGATACACAAGCAGCAAAATATTCACAACAGTGCAATAAATGACCCCACACTTGAGTGCTAGGCCAAAATCGGGTAAAATGCGGTTTTTAGAGAAAAAAACTATTTTAAATTAAGTGCAGTCTGATCAACCATATACTGCCTACCCTTGTCTGTTAGCAAGCATCTTCCCTATATTGTCATACAAAGTATTTCTATCACAAACTGGTATTTTATTTGTAGCTGGCATGAAAAAAATATGCACTTTCTTTTTCAGGCAGAAGTGGATACGAAGCATTCTATTTCACATCAGTAACTTAACTTCTGATTAAGAACTACTGTTAGTCTGAAAGTCTGAATGATTGTAAAACCATTATTGAGCTAATAAAAGGTATTACATCACATCTGTGTTCCACTGTTTTTATATTTTCTGTTACTGAATCAGCATGGCATTTTCTCATTTTGTCCATTAACAAATCTAAATTTTGAGATTCCTCAAGTGGCGATTCTGAAATTAATTATGCATCAGGCAAATGTAATCAGGATCTACTGTTGAGCACTATTACAAAAAATGAGGCACAACACAATATAGTGGAAAATGGAGATCTAGACACCAGATGTTGCCACTGGAGTTCAGGAAATTATTTTTCTTAAGAAAGATTGGTCAGTCATCTGTGACGGTGACACCAACTTGGTTGTTTTCATTGTGAATTTGATAGCTTACAGAAATCATGCTATCCATAACCATGCATTGAATTCTTAGCACTATGATTGGCCATTAGCTGATTGATAACTTGTTAGGATCAACCTTTCCAAATCACTTAAAGGCCATCCCCACAAATCTCATGTGCATTGCTAGTCCACACAGTGAACAAATCCCCATAAGCTAATTAAGCCCCATACAGACTGAGGATATGATTCAATGCACTACCATCCTATAACAGGCCACCTTAGGTTCAGACTACATTCCCTTTCCCAAGTCAGATAGGCAACACTCCAAGCAACTTGAACAAAATATTCTAAAACCAGGATGATGGGTCCTTCTACTCTCTTATATTCTATGTGTCACACTTTTCCCACTTCAACAGTTTTTATTCTCCAGCTTCAAATGGAGGCATTAATCCACTTTCTAGTCCTAAAACCCTACCCACAGGTACACTTAAGGGCAGAAGGTCTTTTTATGCTTTAACTCTGTCTGATAAATGATCTGATGAACTTTAGAAAGTATATTAAAATAAAAGAGCTTGTGATTTGTAAGCAATATGTTCTAGAGTCTCTGCTGCTTCCCCATCCAGCTCTAATCACTCAACAGGATTATATTACCAAACATGGAATTTAAAACAGCTTTCCCTATTTGGAAAAAGTATACTGACACAGTCTATTTGACCTCCTAAACTAAAAAAACTTCCATCAGGACACAAATTATTTTTTTTCTCCTATTAGAACACCTGCTCATCTCCCTGGATGCATCCAACATTACACATTTTAAATAAGCAACATATAAAGAGCTAATTTGAGTTTTCCAGCTGAGAATTTTGCCCTGACTGGTTAAAGGCATTTTGAGCTATAAAAACAGTCTTGGAAATGTTAAAATAAAAAAAAAAATGACTAAACGTTGTTGAGAATTAATCAAGGTGGACTTACATTTTTCACAGCCATACTGATCTGAAAGATGATAGAAATTAAAATGACATAATCCTGATATATGGATCTAAAGAAAGTACTTATTTTGTATTTTTTACAACATTTCAATATTTAATACATTTTAGTAGTCATCACATCCCTTCATGCTTTTGTCTTAATTTTAATCTGGACTGCTGGACAAGCTTTTTTGAATAAGGTAATTCTTAAAAACAAAGTGGTGCCTACATGTTAGTTAATTCTGCGGTTCCTCTAAATAGCCCTTTTTATTAAATTTGCCTGTATGTTTCTGTCTTACTATATACGTTCTTTAAATCAGCAGTTAATAACATCATAGGACTCAATGACGGTCCCTAAAGTTCAGAAAAAGGCTCACTGCTTGTAGTAATTGCCTATGGAGGGTTGCTCAGTTGATGCGATAATGAAAAAATATAATTCAGAGACAGCTGTGGCTACGTTGAGAAAGTCCTCATTTCTGGTCCATTTGCATGTCTCTCACTCATACACTAGTCAGTACTAGCACTGTCAGACCTGACTGTGATCGTGTTCTCCCAAGCGGCCCATGTATGTCATTGGCAAAACCACCTCCCACCAGCACCCAAGCATGCGCGCGGGCACAACACACATACACACACACACACACACACACACACACACACACACACACACACACACACACTCAACACCCCTCCCATACCCTATGTCTTCACTGAACTTACTTCTACCAACAGTACTCCCATAGGAAAGAGTGGGTCACTGGCATGAGTTTATAGTTGCCACTTTTTCCTCCAACAGTGAACTTTTACACAGCCAAATAACTGAATCACTAGACCATGTAAATCACAACAGGTATGACTTTATAACCACACATTTAATATAGGGTTTTGCTATTTATGTCTGTTAAAGTTTCATAATCCTTGTTATGTTAAAGCTACAGCTGGCCAGTAAATTTGCACAAGTGAATGATAATGTACACCATAAGTCTGGGTCATCTCCAGCAGGCTCTTGAGGTCCTAGGGGTTAGAAGTTTGATGACAGCATGTGTTGGTTGAATGGTTAACACAAGATAATGTCTAAATATGTACAGAGAAGTATATTAAATTTTGACATCAATTCTTACAGGACATTTCTTTGTTATAGAATGTTATGTTGTTATGCTTTATGATTGTAACTGTTTGGGGCAGAGACGGTACATGCTAAATGAATTTATAAATGCAGTGAGAAATATTCAGAGTTTGATCTTTTACTATAACACATTAGCTGGTTTGCTGTACAGCTGACTGTAAATTGGAGGGTTATTTTAATATGTTGTTTATACAGTTATCACAGGGTAACATTCCAGGCATAAGACTGGCTGTGATTAAGTGAAAGCAATTTTTAAAATATTTTCTGTGTTATTTTTATAATGGAGGATTACTAAGTTTAAAAAGTGTGTCCCAAGAGTCTTTTGATACAGTATGTTTTAGGCATCCACTGCTGGTAGTAATGTGTACGTGGCTGAAGCAGCATAACTAGTTTCAGTTATACTGTTAGGGGAGGTTATACTACTCAACCTTTGGGGATTTGGTAATAGTAGTTGTGAATGTGTAGTGTTTTGTTTACTGGATTGCACTGTTATATTAGTAAGAGGCTTGAGTTAGACAGATGTTGAATATATAGCAAGTGAGAAGGATGAACATTAAAAGACTATTTCCTATTCTAATGAGCAAAAAAAAGTCAAGAGCAATGGGTATGAATCCTGACCATGCACACCTCCTTATTTTGTCATTCTTATCAGTGCATGCAGTTTAGTTCCTAGAGATACGCCATCATCCCTGTAAAACAAGCATATAGTCTCTGTTAGTCTATGTTATTGTTATAATCAGTCAATCAATAATGGTAAAATAAAGTACAAAAAAAGTAAAAACAGAATGCAACAGACAGTCCAAAGAAAAACAATTACAACAGAGCAGAATTTAACCAAAACAATGAAAAAAGGCACAATATGTACATTATTACAAAAAGATGGTGAGTGTGGAAAGACAGATTCATCACACAATTACTATACCTTCTGTGGATCAAACTTCTACTCTAGATGAAGCAACATGGCACCATACCTCTCAGCTCTACAGGTTTTCACACAATGTCTAGATTTTTGCCTCAGATATTTGGTGTGTTCCTCATAAAATCTGTGGTTTTCTGGCAAATTACAGAGGACTGAACTCACTAACTAATAACCAAATGATAACATATATTTGAGTTTCAAGCTTCATATCCTTCTGAAGATGCATGCTAACATAAAACCTGTTATTCTAGCATTTCTAAGTTTATAAGAGCAATATTTCAAATCTGTCTTTTGGGCCTTTGCCCTCCCTATTTTAGGCTTTGTCCAGATTTCTTGCATTAAGAGGTTGAGAGGTATGCGTGGCAGACTGTCTTCCTTTAAAAAGGAGTGAAAAATGGATGGATATTCAAAAATTCACCCCTGCAATGAATGGTGCATCAATCCTAGAAAAAGGAATTAAGGTCTAAGGGTGCATATTGGCAAGGTGTAAATGGCCACGTGGCCCATTTGCCTTGTATTTTCTATGATTCTATGACTCTTATGAAATTGTATCGATATTCAAAGACCTATAAGGTAAAAATCATGGATCATGGTTTCTGAAAATATTTTAGGACAAAAGATATTGAGATTCAATGAATCTTAATTAGAGGATATATATGGAGTGAAGAAAATACATTTTTTAAAGCATACATACATTAATAGTCATGAAAATAAACAGTATTAACATGTCATTCATCCAGTATACATTGGATATGCTTTTGTTCTTTTTAACAATTATTCTTTCCAGCATTTCATAATTGCTTAGTTCCTGCCCTCCCTTAACCTTACTTCTCCTCCCGATTATTATTCTGCATGTATTGTTCCCACAAATTCCATTCATTTCTATATAATATTGCTTCTTCCCTTTTCTAAAGATCCCACCTCTAAAATGTTTATCTTATTTAAAATAAACAGTACTTCAGTTACAGATAGTTTTGCCTTTTGATTTCCATTTTCTAGTAATTGCTTTTTTGGCAGCCAATAGCATTAAACTTAATAAGGCTGTATGGTGTTTAGGCAATGTAGACCCCACTTCCCGGCTACAGCCATATGTTCACCCAACATTTCTAACAGATTATTCAGAATGGAATTTTTAAATCCAACAACTAATTCAATTTAAAAAAAAACATGTTCCCAGTTAACCCTCTTGCTTCCATCATACATCCAGCTTTTGTTCTCCACCTGGGAAAAATGTTTCTGAAGATAACCTGGAGTATAGAAATATTACGAAAAATTTCCATGCAAAAATTCTTAACCTTCTTGATTTTGTTGCCTATTTAGGAGCCATACAGATGTCCCCCCATCATTCCATTGTAAATTGCCTTTCCAGTCTCTTTCTTCCTAATCTTTTCTTACCTCCACTGACTGATTCTTATAGTTATCATGCAATATTTTATTTTATGCCCTAGTAATTATCCCTTTTTAACAGCAGCTTCACTTCTAGAGTAAAAACTCTACCAGAGCTACTCTTTCACTTAGCAGTCCCATATCCCTTCCTCTTTTCCTACAGTCTGATATAAATCCCTAATGGGGAAGGCATCCTGACCTGCAATCCAAACTTCTGCTTGGCCTCATGCCACTCTTGTCTTTCCCTCTCTAGTTATTCACTCCCGGTATCTTGGTTTCATTGACAGTTTTCTCCAGTAAATTCCAACCCCCTTCTTGCCCATTTTCTGCACACCTAGTTGCAGTCATCCCTATTGGCAAAGTATCTCCTTTCTCCATTCTTGTGTTAGCTTAGTTCTTAGAGTACTTTCTACAACTTTATGATTATAATATTCTGTATGTCTGTTTTTATTTTCCTTAACAACCAGTATTCAAAATCATAACCCCTCCTAATTTCTCAAACTCCACCCCCCATCATTTCTTTCCACTTTGAATTTTAATCTTTTTCTTGCATTATGTAGATGAGCCTTAACTGCGTAGCTCCAAGGTATCCATTCAAATCAGGTAATCCCCAAAGGAAAATTTTAAGGAAGTAAGTCTTCATAACAAAAATGATGAAAAAGCGTGTCTTGTAGGAACAGGTGGAGCAAAGACAGTTACACACGTTACAAAGTTTCATGAAGAGCATAAAAAGCTTTAACAATAAGAGCTGTAGAGAGAAGTGTGGAGACTAGACTGAGGTCTGTGCTGGAACAGATGGTAAAATGACAGATAAGATGGGCAGTTCTATGCTTCTGGCATTACCTTATATAAATTTAACATTATGAGCTACTGACACACTTCATACTGCAATCCTGGGTTTGAATCCCTCACTCTCTATTCTGATGCTGTGTAGCACATATCACTTAAATGGACCACTGCTCTTAGCTGACATCCTATAAAGACTGGCACTAGTTATTAGTGAGTCTTACTTTAACACACCAGCACAAAATATGTTGTCTTGCTTGACTGATGCACATGCACAAGATAGCAATGGGTGTTGAAATGCAAATACATAGACACCCTGCCACCAACAAGCTGAGAGTGTGCCTGAATTTGGACCTTAATCACCTCTAAATCTGAGATGTCTGACAAAGAAAGTCAGCACTTCCCAGACCAAGCTCAGTACAGTCCTTTGTGAATCCAGGAAAGTCTACAGAATGTTGCCGGAGAAAAGGCACAGAAAGCTTCTGACTCCGGTATTATTTTGTTGGAGAGAATGAATAGTCTGGAGTTTTCTCTCTTTTCCAGACAAATTTGTTCAAACTTAAATTAAGGGGAGAAGATACAATGATGAGTCTAGGACATATGTCTCAATATTTATCTGCAACAAGAGAAGACTATTACTCACAGAGTACAGACACAAAAATTGTTAAGAAATGTACTTATTCAGCAATTTAACAACATGGTTAAATGCTACAATATATTAATAACACTTTTTCTTCAGGCTTGGATTTGACTCCCTCATGTTTCTACATGCAAACTATGTGACTGTACAAGTCACTTAACCAGATAGTTCTGCTGGTTTCTCCTGACATAAAGCATTTCTGTCTAATATACTTACTTTGTTTAATAGATGTTTTATGTGGATATAAGCCCCCTATACCTCCTACAAATATTATAATAAATTCCATGGCTGACAAAGGTGGGTGCTCATTTGTTCCAAAACAGTGTTTGCCTATATCCTTTCTGGTGGATTTAGAATTGGGAAAACATACATTACTGTAACATTGCACTTGAAAACCTGTTATTTAAGCACATCTGTTTTGAAAGTATACAGCATATGACAGTTTAACTTATTTATTATTTGTTAACTTGATAAGTCATCTGTCTTATATTGGAACCTTTTCAGCCATGACCCATGCCACAAGGGCAGGAGTAAATGTAGATGATACAGACAGATTAAAGAAGCCCTGCAACAATCATGGTGCTCGAGGCAGCATGAGAAGGGACATCAGTATGTTTTGGGGGAAAAGCAGAGCACCTAGAGAAAACTCATTCAAAGAAAGAGCATGAAAACTCCAGAACAACAGTGACCTAGTGAAGGCCAAGACTGACTGCCAGATTGGGGAGCAGTGAGCAGTGATATCAATGAACCACTCACAGAGTGTTCTGTATAAACAACTGTCCCTTTTTGACTATAACTTTCCCTGATGATAATTTTAGCCACTTGCCTTTTCCTAACCACAGCTTTGAGTGTCCCACTCATCAGTAGCATTATTACAGCTCTCCAGGAATATTGCACTACTCACCTAAATCACTGAAGCTGATGCTATATGAATAGAAGTACATGATAATAAGTGATCTAGGAGGACCACAGAACATCAATGGCATAGGCTGCTGAGAAGACAACTTTGTTGTAAACAATATATTAAATGGGTCATTAAATGAAGCTTGTTCCTAGATTTCCAGCATGCAGCAAAGCCTCCAACATCCCATACACAATGCTATAGTCAGAGCACAGTGATCCATTTAAATCACTCTCCGATGCCACATCCTGGCATGGAGTAGTAAGTCATCTTTCAACAAAAGGCCAAGGTGGTGTATGAATGTCATCTAAACTATCTTTAGAGAGTTTGGTCATTATCAATGTAACTGGTTCATATTCCAAAGACATGCCTCTGGAGTGTTTCTTCCTGGGCCTCCGCTGAAAATAGGCTCTGTCCTAGTCAGACTTTCCCAGTCAACAAATGTTAAATAAATACATAAATAAATATGTACTATACTTACACAATATTATTTAAGAGGGAGGGGAGAGCTTTTTCTCCCTCTGAGTGACAGTATACCTGCAAGGTTTCCAGTACTTTTATCCATCCAACACACTGCTGTGTATGTCTGCAGGAACAACTCACTCCATGTTACTCTGACCCTTCAGAATGATGCATCCATTCTTAAGCCACATTAACAGTCTCAGACTTAAATACAGCTGGTGTAACAGGGGGTGTCTCATACGGTCATCTTTGTTTATCTGTTTGTCACTGGGTCAAAGGAAGCTAAAATGTGGCATCACATGCCCAAGTGAAAGCTGAAGAGGCATAAACTATGTTAATCAGCTTGTAATCCAAGATGGATGGATGAATGTGGTGGTTATCAGAAAGAGTGCACCATCTTCTCAGTCATAACCTATCACCAATGCTGCATTAGGTACCAAAAACATTATAACTGTTCTTTCTTTCTTTTTAGATGTATTACAAGCATCGTTTCTTACTGTGATGCTAATACCTGAAGTTCTTTACTGTTTCAGATATTCAAAGTCTTTCATTAAAAATATTCCTTCATACCACTTGTGAGCTGTGTAGCTTATGGATTTACTTAATATGCTGGTAATACTCAGCCTCTCCACCATATAATATCATATTAAATGCTTTCTTCTGGATTATTCTTCTACGTTATCTCCCCTCAGTTTGTAATTTTTATTTTTTGAAGTATTTTTCATCACCCCTTAACTACTTACTCTTTGTGTGCCCTCCCACAGATATCCAGAATAAAGGACTGCATTCCATACCAGACCAGACCTTACCAGAAAACTTTTCAAAAGCAGTACCCTGCCTCCACTGTTTAACAAATTATATGTCATGGCCATCCCAGTATCCCACTGCTTTACCTCACTACTCTGTCACATATTCCAGCCACATCAAATTGTTATTGGACATATCCTTGTAGCTAAATGGGTAGAGGTACTACCTCATGAGCAGTAGGTACAGGGTTTGAATACATGGAAGGGAAAATAACCATTTATTTCAGGACTTGTTGGCAGGACCGAGGACTTGCTGGCAGTACAGCTTTGTCTCTCAGACTCCTCCTTTTGTGGAATAGACTCCCTCTCCATGTAAAGCAGAGTACCTCATTAACCCTTTTTAAGCGCAACCAGGATAACTGGATGGGGAACAGAAAATACACCCCTGACATTCCACCTGTGTCCCTGCTGGACAGTGGCATAGGGTGCTTACTTGTTGGAACATGGGCTAAATTCTTTACTAGGCTTGTAAGAGCCTCAGGGCCAATAGCCTAGTAACGTCCTATGATCCTATGACAAGGCAAAATGTTGCTATATTGCATTTGGCTCCCATCAACACAATGTATTTATGTGTGTGTCTAGGTATGTGTTTATTTTTATATATTCATACCCAGAAAAATCCAGCTGGGCAGATCTCATTTTCAGCAGAGGCCTGGGTAAAAAGGCCCATTAAATACTTCAAATTAGAGTACATAGTAGAATCCAAATTACAATTTACATATCAGAAGAACATGGAATGCAAGGAATAAAACACTGAAGAAAAGTTAATAGGAAAAATTTGCAAAAAACATTAGATATTTACAGTAGTGTCCAGATTCGTGAGAAATACAACTTTCAGGAATGTAGGAATAAGTAACATAATATGACAATGAATGCCAGAAATTTAACACAGTAACTACTGCTGTGCTGTGCATCTGATCTGCTTGTCTACGACGAGTGTGAGTGAAATCTTTCTTGCATTCAAGCTATATGTTACATTCCTGGTTCCTTCTCTAGTTTACATGTCTCAGCATATTCATTTGACATGATCCATTAAGGGCTTTTCTACTGTCTCATGCCGTGCAAAAAGGGGTGGATGCTCATTCAATTTTAAGATTTCTTACAAAAAGATTAAGGATGACACTGCAGAAATGACATCTTTCCTTTACTATTCCAGTTGTTTCTCTAGTGTACATTTTTATTGCTGGAAGACATTTATACATATCCCAAATCTATATTAATTTTCCTGGATAAAAAAAAATAGGTATGTTCACTGCTGCAAAACTTCTAGGGATGTAAGAGCAGATGAACTCATGTTGAACAAATTATTCACTGGAAATGATATAACAGAACATTAATTGTTTTTGTTCGTTTATTTCAGGACCAGTAGAGGTATTTAACATTTCATACATATTTCTGTTTTAAGAATAATTGCTTTATGAGTGGACTCAGCTTTCAAATGCACATCATGCCCTTGGGTGACACCTCCCTACCCCTAGGACATGAGGTCTGAATATTGGCACAAAGAGTTAAGACTCTTAGTCGATAAGAGAGTTTTATCCTGTAGCCTCAGGTTTGATTCTTCAGTTTCCATTTGCATGCTGGATCTGAGAAAATTGCTTAATCAGAGGAGTGTTCTGAGTTCATTCCTGAAAAGAGGCATTTACACCTAGTTGGCTTAGACAACTAACAGACTAATAATAAACTGAGGTCAAAATACATATGCAGGAGTGCAAAGTCTTGCTGAATAATTCCTTCTAAACACCACAAATTAGTACAAGAATTCAAAGAATAGTATGCCTATGTGGGTTGAATAACAGCTATGTGATGAGTATAAAGCATAACCAAGTACTGTACTCTTCATGATGCTTTTAAATTCACTTGCTTTACTTTAATGTCATTTAGCAAAGTCAGTCACATATTGTATCTAACCGTTGCTTCATATTTCTTACTGAAATCCATCATCACTGTACAAAAACTGCATTGCAGTTATTTAGTCAATTATAATGTTAGCACATTAGTTGCTGAGAAAAGGCTGATTCTGAGTTTTAACACAAGTAATAGCAAGGAAAAAAAAGTATCATACCTCTCAACCTCTAGCAATAATGGGAAGACAAAGGCCAAAAATAGGGACAGATTTTTAAACGTTACTCTTATAAACTTAGAAAGTTGCTAGAATAGGATTTGTAGAAACAAAACAACAAAACGGCAATAAAGTTCTATGTGAATGAAAGCTCTTACCGGTTGTTTTTTGTTTTATTAAAAAAGTGTTTATATTTTATTGCCGTTTTGTTTCTTCATTTTTGGACGTGTGACATGGCTATTTGAGAAGTTTTGAGCCTTATTAAAATAGGATTTGTGTTACCATGCATTTTCTGAAGGTTGTGATTCTGAAGCTCATATGTATGTCATTATTTAATGACTTCTATCCTCAATGATTTGTTGGAATACCACAAATTTTATGAGGACCTGTCCAAAAATATAAGGCAAAAATCTGGACATTCGGCAAAAATCTGCACAGTTGAGAGGTATTTATTGCTGTAATTGGAGCAAGTTCTCTTCCACCTAAATCTCAGCCCATGTGGTGTTTAGGACCAGCAATAAAGTATAAGGTATGAATAATCCAGAAGCCCAAGCTGTTGTTGTTTGTCTTACAGCTTTTCCCGGTTAGGGGTCGCCACAGAGGAACTCCGGTCCGCTAATGATTGGCAGTTGGTTTTTATGGTGTTGAGTTGCCAGCCCGACGCCCAACCTTCAACGAAGGCACGCCCATTCAATGCATGCCTTTCAAACGCCCACTCGACCACGGGGAGGACGTACAGACTCCACACAGAAGGCACTCCCAACCCAAGCCAAGGATCAAATGGGAGAACCTCTTGCTGTGAGGCAACAATGCTACTGCTGCACCCCCACGGAAGTATAAAGCCACTAAAAAATGAAGTTGAACAATTCTAATGCTGTAACCCTTCCTCTTGGAGAAATAATGTACCTGATCATGTTTTAAACTATTTTATTAAATGGATGAGTGCAGGTGTCATGCTAAGTGACTTCATAATCCTCCCAGTGTTACAGTATAGCTTTTCAGAGGTTACATTAGATGGGAAGGGTCAGTTACTGAGTGGTTAGGGAATGGACATGCTCTATCCAAGTTCATTTGTAAATGGAAAAATCAATCCGAATAAAAATACTATCATTTCGCTACCATTGAGAAAGCCTACACATGCTGATTGGTACCTTTACATTAGGATCATGTATTAATCACACCCATTTAATTTTCAACATTGTTCATTTATTTGTGCAACACAGCCTGCTTTTATAAAGTTTAAATCATTATGAAAAAAACAGAACCAACACTTGCTAATAGGATTATTGTCACACTAAAATTGATGAACATGGTTCTTCCACCTTCACAAATAATAAAAATGCTTTTAAAATTTGAAATATGTTGTAGTTTGAAAACAATCACCTGATCTTATGGGGCTCTTGAACTAGTAATGGAGGTTGATTTAAAGAGTTTATTCTTTTATGAATGGAGTAATAAAAAGTCCCTCACCATTTATGCTCACCCATGTGTTCATTTACATATTCCTTTTGTGCGGATGGAAGTTTTGAGATGGAGTCCTTTCTTTATTTCCATTACGCTATGTTAACTGACCTGTCTGCTTACAATATGCACACTATGCCTGTTTTTATGGGTCTTGTACATAATTTATTATGTATGTGCATTGTTTACTTGAAATGGTAAACTAAGTATTGCCCCATCTATTGTGAAATTGTGCAATGAAAGTTATTTTCACTGATAACATTGAGTTCAATTGATCCAGAACTGTCTGTTTCTTATCAACATGCTTGCTTATATGGGGCTTAGTTTCAGATCTATAAGCAAGCAGTACACATTTAGAATTCTGAACCACTTGATTCTAAATTTAGGTTAATAACCACTTTCAAAAAAAAAAAGTTGCAATGACCAAAAGTTTACCAAGCTGATTTCCTACTGTCCGAAGTCTCATTAGTGTCCTAAGTATTGGTTTACCATCCTCAGTTTACTGACCTCCAGTATCAAATGAATAATCTAAGCTCAATAAATGTACGTCCTTAAACCTGGCTAATTTCTATATCTTTCACAAACCATGTATTTCTATTTCTCTCTCTTTTAACTCCTCCTCCCTCTTCATTCTGAGAAACCTGTCCACTGCATTGCAAAGACCTAATAAAAATTATTTAAATTATTCCAACTACAATAATGGTAATATTGCACCCATGGGATTTGTCACATTCTCTCAGTCCTTTTGTTAGGATACTATCATTTGTCAAAATTAAATAATCCAGCATCCTCCATGAGCTACTAGTCTTTTTTTTATTTGCTCATGGGGCAATAACTGTAAAAGTGTTGCATGTGATCTGTTACTCGACAAGATTTGGTTAAAACATTTCAGGCACTGGACAGAATCTTAGCATATGCCAAAACACATACTAAACAGTTACCCACATTTGTAGATTGGACTGAAATTCCTTTATCATAGTTTGCAACATATTCTGTCTTAACCAGATGCATTCTTGCTATACATTGGTTCATTACCATACTGTAAATCTCCTCCAGAGTTATGGTCAGCATCCCCATAAGGCCACAAAAAGTCATACAAATAAAATTTGTTGGTCTTTGTTGTGTTTATACACTGATTCTACTGTCCAACAAGGCAATAAATTTATTTAAGACCTACCTGCCTTCTTCATCTTTGAAGATGTCCCTTAGTTTCTACCCTAGTCTGTCAAGAACTATTAGCAATACGCTCCTTTTTGAGGAGTGTGCCAGATTCCTAATTGTATGCCTTCTCCTAAGGCTAGAAATATAGAGGGCATGTTTATGTGACATTTAACCGCATAGTCATGTTTATTCTGCATGACAGTAAAAAAATGTTTAATTACATGCCTCTTGTGAGGCAAGATGATGCCTCTTGAATTCACATATGTAACATGATAACTTACAAAACTTAAAACACAGAAACAAGCAACTATTTCATCATTTAGATTTTGAATATGAAAGATAATGTCATACTAGAGTAGCTTTGCAGGAAATATCCCAAGGTACCCATTAAACATGAGTTATAGTTGTAGCTACTGTAGCATATACTGACAGGTAGAAGCCTGCATGTCATCCGTGCCAGACCAAAAATATTCTGATTGTTCCAGAAATGCCTATAATATAAAATGGTTTCTAACTTTTCACAAGTTAAAATAGTTATAGCTTCTTGCCCTTAATTCTTTTGGATATATACCTAAATCCCAGTAGTCTGACTTTTTTGGTGAATGACTCTGGATCTTCCCTGCTTTGACTTCCACTGGTTCTTCTTTGTCTCCTGCACTGCCCACTAACACGTTTTCAAACCTGCTTGAGACTGCAAGCATCAGAGCAAAATAACTTCAATGTCATCACTTTACAATGACATTCCTCTGGATCTGAGGATGACCCCACCCCCGACCAGTTCCTTTAGGGGAGCTTCTGTAATCTGAGTATATGAAACTACTGTCAACATCCCAGTATGTATTCATCTATGTGCCTTCTCTTTATTTTCATGATCAAACCATTTCCTCATTCACTACTTCATCAGCATTTTTTTTAAGGAAAAAGAATGACAGAATCTGGGATTGAAAAATGTTTACACACATCTTCCCATTTAATAAACAGAGTTCATCTAGGTATCATGATTGTGTTGCTATATAGCTGTTGAAGCAAAACTTGCAAATTCTGCATAGGATGTCCTTTTTTTTTTTTTGCATGTCCTCCCCACGGTCGAGTGGTGTTCGAAAGACATGTGTAAATGGGCGTGCCTTCACTGAAGGTTGGGCGTTGAGCTGGCAACTTGGCACCATAAAAAAAATCTACTGCCAATCATTAGCGGACCGGAGTTCCGCTGTGGTGACCCCTAACTGGGAAAAGCCGAAAAGAAAACAACATGTCCTTTTTTTTAAAGGATTCAGGACAGAGTACTTGTACCACTGGTAAGCCCCACCACCACCAGCCACTGAAAATGGTCTTACTTTCCTCAACTTTCATGTAGCAGCTCCTCATCCTCTGTAGTTCTACAATTTCAGTGTGATTTGGCATGGTTTAAAGGAAAACTCCATCCTAGAACTAAAAAAATCTGTTTTTTTCACTCTATCTGTTTCCTGACCTATTTTAACACCTCAAAATTACTTTAAGTACTTTATTTGTAATTTTAGCCCATTTTCCACAACAAGGCTACCACTGGGGCTTGATGCATCTCCGTGATCTTGTTCTCCCTCAACTCTTTCTCTTTCCCATAATGCTTTGTATGACTCATGCCAGACATAAGGAAGTAACTGAATTCCAATGCCATTGACATATAATGGTCTTTTGTAGTCAAAGAGGAATTGATTCGGCAAAGGTCTCTCACTGCAGTGACAGTTTTAACACCTCTGCAGTAGTGTGGCGGGAGGGGACTGTCAATTCCTCTTGGACTACAAAACAAAACCCTGAACAAAGGCCAGCAATTTAGCTACTTGTCTGGCTATAGCTTGATAACTTCTAAGTACAGTGTAAAACAAGCTCTGAGCCAAACATAAATGAGGGTGATTAGAGACAGAAAAGAAGCAGTCCTTTTACACAAAGTAAAAAAAGATAACGGTGACTCACACAAATCCCATTATATGTCAATGGCATGGGAATTCACAGTTACTTCCTTATGTCTGGCATGAGTCATACAAAGCATTATGGGAAAAAAAAGGTAGAGGGAGAACAAGATCACATTGATACATCAAGCCCCATTGGTAGCCATGTGGTGGAAAACAGGTTAAAATTACAAATAAAACACTTAACAGTGATTTTGAGGTGTTAAAATGGGTCAGGAAACAAAAAGTGAAAAAACAGATTTTTTTTTTAAGTTCTAGGGTGGACTTTTCCTTTAAGGAATCTGGTTTTAGCCAGTCTGAGGGCACAGTGCACTCATTCAATCAGCAGGGAGGCATCTTATGATAGCCTTAGAGCCTTCAATAGATATGACTACAAGCACTGAATAAAGTACATGTCCTCAGAATTTTCTCTCAGTCTTGTCAGACACAGGCTGCAGCATCTCTACCTATTCCTAGATCTTCAATTTTTTTGCTTTCAGGTTTCAGCAAAAAAGACTCAATTAACAGTCTGTTGACTTAAAGTAAGGTCTTCTGAAGACTGAGCTCAAGGCATAGTGCATCTCCACCACAAAATATAAGAATTATAACTGAAAATATTTGCTAATACATCAGTTGTTTTCAGAGATAATATTTAAGACTAAAAATTAAGATCTCAGTGAATAATTTCTTTAGACACTAGATTTATAAAGTGTATTTATTTTAATTATGTATGTTTATTTAAAAGCACTGTGTTTAATTCACAATATATACAAATATTTTCTTTTTACTCATTTTAATTATCCGTCCAAGTTGTTATGGATTTCTAGTTGAATATGAGGATGTGTTTGGTCTCCCTGACATTAAAGTACACATGATTTTGAATAAACATTTCCCTTATGCATAATTTAAGAAAGGACACTAGATGCAAAGTGTTTTTTCTGGACACATGGTATTAATTGTGTAGTTAAATGGTATGAACTTTTTTTTTAACTGTTTGGTGGCCTTTAACATGTATGCTACTGATCTGTATAAGCACTAAAGTTGAGATATAATGATCTCAACAACAGAACTGTTCACAAGCACTGGACATTTTGGTCATAACAATACTGTTACTCAGGATTCAAGTTGTAAGACTTGTTTTTCCTGTATGAATGATCCAGTTTGGAAGATAATTGTACACAAACAATTCCCCAGGCAATGAGTTATGATATTTTTATTTTGCTACAGATGTGTTAGTGAGAGATAAATTATGAAATCTAGGTAATATTGCTCATGGCCTAGATCTGAAACACAGAATTGCAAACAAGCATGAATCCTCATGGGTTTGTAAATTAAACCAAGGTCTCTTTCTGTATACTCATATTCCTCAGAGCAAATAATTAAATTCCCCTTAGGTGTTGTGTATAATTGGGAGCATTTAAGATATTTTTAAATGACGCATAATATCTGAATATTGATCTAAGAAAACTGATGTGCACTGATTTCCCAGGACTTCATATTTCCCCTGCTGCTTATGATTTTGAAACATTATAATCAGCACACAAAAATGTTTTCTAGGTTACTAATTTGCATACAATAATAACAAAAAGTATGAGAGAGAGAGAGAGAGAGAGATTGAAATAAAGAAAACTTGCTAATAAAATGGCAAAGCTTGAATTACGATCTCATGAGACTGTTTGCAAAACACAGCCATCCTCCACCCCAACAAAATGTTACCATGAGTTCTGCTCACAATATTCACTACACTTTTTTAAACGATTTTCTGTACCATAATGTATTCTCTTAGCTATACACCAAAAGCATTTTGCTGTTGAAAAAAAATGCAATATAACCCCAGTACAATTGTATCCAGTCTATTTGCATGTCAAGGAGAGGTTGTCAACTCACCCACCACTACTCATGCACATAGTACGCATCCAACACATAAATCAACATACATGGAGGTTCTCTCTAAAAACGTACCAAAACACCAGAGACCTCCAAAATAAAAGACTGCTACAACTAACACAGTTCCCACAGCACTCAAGGCAAATAACACCAGTGTCTCACCTACCAAGTCCATAAAATGTAACACTCAAAAAACAAATTTTGTTGTCATTGGAGACTCCATAGTGAGACATACGGACGTTCCACTCACCAGGTTACATAAGGAGAAAGTCACGGTCAGCCACTTGTCTGGTGCAAGGATTCGTCAGATCACGCATGCACTCAGGTCTCTCAAGAACAAGTGCCATTATAAGCAGCACATTACCCTCACCTAGAATGATGTCACAGTATAAATGAACAATTATCGATTTCAATAATTGTCTTAGTTTTTGGCATCATTCAAAGGGGATTCAGTTTGTCAGCCTGGGATGACATGGTCGACAAACCACACTGCTTTGCCAGAGACAGTTTGCACCTGGCACCACTAGGCTATCGGATGCTGGCAAGAGCTCTTGGCTCCCCCATAGTGCCATTTTTAGGCAAGGTCTCAAAATCAAAAAACTGTCGCTGTGAAAACTGTCAACCATAACAAAATAAGGGTTATGCTGCTAAACACTAGAAGCTTAAACCAAAAACTGCATACCCTGGAAACACTTCTATCACTGGAGGACGTAGATGCCTGTGCAGTCAGCAAACCTGGTTCAAGACCTCAGAGTACCCTGGCCTTGCAAGGCTACAATGCCTTCCACACCTTCAGACCACAAAACAAACATGACAGAACCAAAGGAGGCAGTGTTTCTATCTATATTAGACATTAATTCACCTCCTGACTAGTTAGGCTGGACAACTCCATGGAGTTACTCCATGTTCAGATTACTGTGGGTAAGACCCCCATTCAAGTCATAGTTAGTTACAGATCCCCCTCCATGGATCATGATGCGCATGAGGCCTACTTGACCAAACTAGAGTCAATCCAGATATTAGGATCATAGGAAGTTACTAGGCTATTGACACTGAGGCCCTTATAAGCCTAGCCAATAATTTAGCACATGTATTGACAAATCAGCATCCAATGCCCCTGTCCAGTAGGGACATGGGTGGAATCCCAAGGACAAATTTTCTATTTCCCATCCAGTTATCCAGGTTGTGCTTAAAAAGGGGTAAAGAGGTACTCTGCTTGACCTTGGGAGGGAGTCTATTCCACAGATGGGGAGCCTCTGGGACACAAATCTGTCCCACCAAGAAGTTCTATTGATGTCACAGACCAGGTTGAGGCCGCGTGTGTGGGTTACTCGAGTGGAGCTTGACTTGTGGATATGCAGCAGTCCCATCAAGAAGGGGTGTGAGATCGCCTTGTATGCCAGACAGAAGTCACCTCTGAGGAGTCTGTATGAAACAGAGTAGAGGGATAGGGCTTTTAGCCTGTGCATGGAAGATTTTTGAGGCCCTGGATTCTCCTGGTGAGGAACCTCTGTGGTCTCTCCAGCTGCTGCATGTGTTTTGCGAGGTACATGCCAAATGGGGCATTGTACTCAATAATGGGCCTTATAAGAGAAGAATACAGGGATGTTATGACCTCCTTGTCCCTGGATATGATACCTTACTTACTTATGAGGTGGGCCATGTAGAAAGCTTTCCGTAAAATGGAAGTAACATGGTGTTCAAAGGTCAGGTTGCTATCAATCTGGGTGCCTAAATCCCTCACGACTGACAGCATACTTAGAACATTGTTATTAATGTGATAATTTGTGGGGACATCACTTTCCCCAAAGGGGATGATAATGCATTTTTTTCTATTTAGCTTGAGGCCATGTTTCTGCCACCAATCATTTGTTTGGGTGAGACCCTATTGCAGGATGTCCACATCACAAGGGGAATTGATGACAGCGCCCAGATTACAGATGCTTGCAAACTTGGTCAGCCATAGCCCACTAGTTTTGGCCTGCACCTCAGAAAAGTATATCCCAAATAACTGAGGCCCCAAGAGCAAACTCTGGGGTATGCCATCCAATACGGGTCTACTGCTTGAAGTGGTTTCCCCTATTTTGACCAGGTGGGTTCTATCAGTGAGCTAGTTAGCTACCCATCTGGTAACATATGGATTGATGCCTAGTTGAGAGACTTTATCTATTATGCCCGAGTGGTGAATAATGTCAAAGGCTTTAGCCAGGTCAAGGTAGGCAGTGTGCACTGTCTTTCCCTCATCCATGGCTTTGATGACTGTCTCATAAATGTTGACCATATTTAACAGACATGATCTCCCCTTGATGAAGCCAAATTGTGTGGGATCAAGTGTTTGGAAGTTTCCAATGTCCTTGTTAATGAGGTCCATGATAATTCGTTCCATGGCCATGCACATCAGGCTAGTTAGGCTGATGGGTCTATAATTTCCTGGATTAGTGGATGCTCCACCTTTCTGTAAAGGGATGACAGTGGCTGTCCTCCACTCAGCTGGGACAAAGCCATTACTCAAGCTTTGATTGAATAGGGCACCTAATGGTGCTGCAAGTTCCTGCCTGAGTTCATGTAGGATGCAGCCTGGGATGTTATCGGGTCCCATGGAGGCTGTATTTTTTGCCTTTGAGAGAGCAGTGATGACCTGATCCCTAGATATAAGGTGAAGGGGGCAGGTACTGGGAATGTTCTGATTTTCTGACGGGGGAACAGGTGAAGTTTTCACTGAATTTGTCAGCCAGCAAGCTTGCTATAGCTACAGCATTTGTACATGTGGTGTCCTTTGCCACCAGTTCTGAACAGATCTAGGTGCTACCTTTGAGATTATTGACATATGTAAAGAAGGCATTATGATTGCCTCTAGTAGATGTGGCCAGTTTGCTTTGGAGGATTTCACTAGTGCTCTTATTTGCTTGTTTAGGCTAAGGAGAGATTGCCTCCAATTGGGCACTTGCTCCTACTTGGTCCTGGACAGTAATTTTTTTCTTTTGTTATAGAGTTTATATATTGCAGATGTCCACCAGACAGGTTTATTCTTCCTTGCGGAGAATGATTTAGTTCTGTCAGTTATTCCTTTTTCCATGCATCTATATAAATGTTCACATAGTAATTTGATATACTTTTGGATACTGGTGCCAGTTCCTAGAGAGGGGGATGGGACTGTGAAGCTGTTTATACCATCCCGCAGAAGGCTGTAATCAGCTAGGGAGAAGTATTTTGTTTGACCCTAGCTAGAGGGGGTTGGGGGAGATGGCGACTTCAAATGTGACCGCTTTATGGTCGGATCTTACAAGAGAGGATGCTACTGCAGGGATGTTGCAGTGGTTACTCATATTGGTTAATACCAAGCCCAAGATATTATCACCTCTTGTCGGGGTATCAACTAGCTGTTTCAAAGCATTTGCAATAACAAATCGAGGAATCTCTGGAAATTTGTGATCTGGCATGAGTAGCTCTTCCAGTCTATGTTTGGGTAGTTAAAGTCACCCAGGATCAGGGTAGAGGGTTGAAGCTTGATAGCTACGAAGAGGTCTGGATAGGCAGTCTGGGGATCTTGAGTCAGATTTGGGGGCTGGTAGCTAGCTATGATTTTATAGGGGACTTGTCAATGGTTAACTGCACCTGGAGCGTCTCCTGTGCGTCATACTGTTTGACCAGCCTGGAGGTGTGTATGTCTAATATATATTGAAACACCACCTCCTTTGGCTTTACTACCAACAGTTTGGGGGTCTGAATGTATGATAGGATGAGTAACCAGGTATGGCTGGGGTGCTCTCTGCAGCTTTGAACCAGGTTTCTGTGATTGCGCAGCTGTCAGCATTTTCCAGGGTTAAGAATGCTTGCAAAGAGTGCAGTTTCATGTTTTGACTCCTAGCATTTATCAGCATGACCTTTAATTTGGGTTTTGTTGAAATATTTATGTTGGTAGTTTTAACCTCATCACATTTTCTAAAAAAGGCACTATGGGGGAGGCAAGTGCCTTTGCCAGAAGCCTGAAGCCCAAGTGAGACAGATGCAGGCCATCTCTGGCAAAGCATCGTGGTCTGCCTTGCCAAACACTCTGGTCATAGGGGATTTCAGTTAGCCCACCATCAATTGGGAAACCTACTCTAGCCCTAAGTCACTAGTGCAAAAGTTTCTTGACTTTGTTCCTCTTGTTGAGGTTTGAACAATTTGTTCAAGGGCATTTGAATTAAACATACTATATCTGGTCCTCACAAACATGACAAACAGATGCGTCACCTCAGCTGTCAGACCCTCAGTAGTTAAGTCTGACCACAAATCAGTTGCCTTCAAACCTGCACTAACTCCAGAACTCACAAAGGGCGAAGTCAGACTAAATAACTTCAACAAAGCAAACTATACCATCCTAGGGGAAGGTATAAATGCATTCCAAGCCCCACCCCCAGCTAGAAGTGTCAACTACATCAAAGCATACACTAAACCCTGTACAATCACTTGCATAAATGTATAAACTTTATTGTTCCAGAAAGAATCAAAGCCAGAGCCCCAAGTAAAAAAAAAAAGCCACCCTGGTGGACATCCAGCATCAACAAACTTTACAACAAACAATAAAAGGTGCTGTGTGAGGCCGCAACAATGGAAAAGCACCCTCCTCAGCCTCACAGGCAAATAAGACAACATGCCAAATCCTCTAAGGATAACTGAGGAAAAACTTAGCAATCACAGCCAAGGATAACCATAAGGCCTTTTACGTACGTAGCTTAAAAGGTAGGGCCCTAGCATGTGCCAAACTAGTGACAAAAGGTATCGTGCACACTGATCCTGCAGAGATAGAAAACCCACTAGTGGATAAATATGGTGAATATTTCATTCCCTTATCCCCTCCAAACTTATCAGAAACATTTCCCCTAACTTCCACTCTACCCTAAATATCTGAAGGGCACGTCCTTAAAGCCTTGTCCAAGGCAAAAAACACAGGCTCTATGGGACCAGATAGCATCCCAGGCTGTCTTGTAAAATTAAAACATGAACTAGCATGACTATTAAGTACCCTATTCAATCGCAGTCTAATAACTGGCTTTGTTCCTGCAGTACGGAAAACAGCAGCAGTTATTCCCCTCCACAAAGGTGGCCTAGCAACAGACCCAGGGAATTTTAGACCCATAAATCTGACCAGCCCAATCTGTAAAGCCATGGAACGTATCATCATGGACCTCATAAATAAAGACATAGGTAACCTCCAAACCCTGGATCCCACCCAATTTGGCTTCATCAAGGGCAGATCCTGCCTGTTAAACCTAGTGGATTTCTTCAGAAATGTGACCAGGGCCATTGATGAGGGAAAGTCTGTGCACACAGCATACATACCTAGACTTGGCAAAGGTCTTTGACACTAGCCCACACTCAGGCATTACCGATAAACTTAGCAAACTGAATGTAGACCCCTTTGTTGTAAGATAGGTTGCCAGCTGGCTCACAAACTGGTCACACACTGTCAAAGTGGGTGACTCCACATCAACCAGCAGACCTGTTACCAGCAGGGTGCCACAAGGGTCAGTGCTGGGCCCTCTACTGTTTGGTATATACTTGTCAGAAGTTCAGGCCAAAAGTAAGGGGCTACGGCTGACCAAGTCTGCGGACAACTGCAAACTGGGTGCAATTAATAAATCCCCAAATTAGGTCAGTATAGTTCGGGGGATCTTACACACACCAGCAACTGTTGTCTTAGTCATGGTCTCAAACTGAATGCAAAAAAAATGCATCATCATTCCCTTTGGTAAAAACAATGCCCCTTCACTCTATAAAATTAAAAACAATACCCTATGTACCTATGAAGTGATAAGAGATCTGGGATCACAAGTAGACAGTGACCGTAACTTTGACCACCATGTGTCTACTGTAGTAAGGAAGGCTTTCTATGTAGCACACTTGATTAGCAAAGGCATCACCACTAGATCTAAGGATGTTATAACCCCTCAATACTCATCACTAATCAGGCCCATAACTGAGTATAACATCCTTTTTGGCATGTACCATACAAAGTACCTGCTGCAAATGGAGAGACCTCAGAGGTTTCTAACTAAGATCAAGGATATCCAGCATGTGCCTTACACAGACCAACTAAAGTCCCTGTCACTATACTAAGTACATATAGACTTCTTAGGGGAGACTTATGCCTGGCGTACAGAGCAATCTCCGAACCAAACCTAATGAATTTGCTACACATCTGTAACTCGAATGGGACTAGAGCTACCCATTCCAGGGACCTAAATATGGCCTGTGACTTGAATAGGATGTGCTGGAGGGACAGATTTGTTTCACAGCAGCTGCCGAGTCTTTGGAATAGCCTGCCAATTCATGTGAAGCAGATCTCCACTATGATACTCTTAAAAAGGAACCTGCATGAGTGGATGGGGCACCATAAATTCTTACATATCTAGTACTGACTAGAGTATCTATGGTATTACATTGGGATGAAACAGAAAGGCTTGACATGATCTTCGGGCTGATAGCCTAGTAACCCCCTATGTTCCTATGAAAACTTTTAGGAAAT
Organism: Protopterus annectens; assembly: GCF_019279795.1. Classification (NCBI taxonomy): domain Eukaryota; kingdom Metazoa; phylum Chordata; order Ceratodontiformes; family Protopteridae; genus Protopterus; species Protopterus annectens. Next base: position 198,990,244 of record NC_056750.1, read on the forward strand.
GGAACTCCTTTATTTTATTAGATTTCAGATTCTTATACCTTGTCCTGTTGCACTCAGTACTAAATATTACACATAGGGTCTTTATCACCTATCACTGGAGAGGGCTCATGCCATAGAAAAAAAATGAGGAAATCTGACTTGAAATTGTGCATTTTCTCACTTTTTTAGCATGTCAAAAGTGACTAACCTACAGCAGGAGAAGCTGTATTCCATTTACTTTGTAGCACAGCTGTGGAATTTTTGTTCTCTGACTCGACCGCCATCCCTACCAGTTTATTATTATTTATGTATTTAATTGCTAATTCAGGAAATAAATTGGTCCTTGTTGGACTATTTTCAGCTATGATCGAGATCAGCAAGGCAAATTTAATTCAATACAGTGAAACTGACAAAGTATCAGTGATAAGACCCACAATGTTAGAAGTCTGACAAAACACATGGAGAGTAATCAAGACTATTAACAGAAATTCATGTAACATAACAGAAGTGAATAGGGTATATTATTGTGCAGCTAAATTAATAACAGATGAAGTCTTACCACAAGAATACAGGACAAGAGAAGAAATCAAATGCCATCATGCAATTATCAGAGAGAAAACTATAAAGTAATTAAGACAAGAAGTGTCCGTGTTAGAAGTGTATAGAAAAGGGAACAGATCAACAAAAAACCTAGACATGGTAAAAGCAATGTGCTGTATTAGAGCAGACCAGGATCTACCATACTACTGTTAATAGTAAACTAAAGATATCAACATAGGCAGAAAAACTTAGAAGATATGCAGATAAATATAAAGGAAAAGTATAAAATAAGCAATTTATTGATGATCCAAAAACATTTTATACAGAACTGGAAAACAAAGCAAAAGGAATAGAAACATCACAAAAAAAGAGCAATAGACCCATTTTGGAGACATTTCTATGAAGGCCTTGTAGAACATAGAAAGATGCTGAATCGATAGAAGTAAAATAAACAGTAAGAAGTTCAATGTACAGGATATGAAATGGGATGAAGTAACAGCCAGATAACTGAAATAAAATTAAGAAAATTTCTAAATTTTTTGTTTTTATTTTATTTATATTTGTTGACCGGGAGTGTTCGACTGGACGTAGGTCCATTTTCAGCGGAGGCCCGGGGAGAAAAGCTCCACAGTTAAAATAAACAGACAGTAGTTACACTGGATTACATAGCGATTAACAATTTAAATAGCAATTACTTGCAACATATTTACAGATGAAGAACATAGTACATCAGTAGACAACTAGAATCTTTATCTGTGAAGTACATAACAGACATTAACAAATGTTAAAATAAGAAGTTCCTGCTGTATAACTACTAGGTTTATGAGCATCTCAGCTTGCTATAATCAAGGTAGTTAGTGGAGTGGAAAGAAAGGTCATGGTTGGATGGGGTGGGTGATATTAGAGTGGGAGTTGCAAGGGCATAGCCAGCATGTTTTAGGTGCGCTTTTAGTAAAGTTTTGAAGTGGGTGCATGATGGTACGGAGGTAATTGTGGGTGGGAGGGAGTTCCATAATTTGGCTATGGTGCAGGAGAATAGTGCTTCACCAGCAGAGTTATTGGCTTTAGTGATCTGCAAGTGATTTTTGTTGCTGGATCTTAGTGATCTGGTGGTGCAATAGGATAATAATAAATAATAATGATAAATGGAAAACTCCAGACCCAGATTCAGTACCTAACTTCCGCCTGAAAGTTTTAACTTCATTATGTGAAGATTTAGCCCTGAATAAGAACTATTTATATGTGCATCCTGAACAGACAAACTTGGTTAGTAAAATAAAAAAACAATTCTCCTCCTAAACAGTGAACCTACAAGTGAGCCTAAAAACTATAGGCCAGTAACTTGCCTTCTGACAATGCATAAGCCATATACTGAAATTGATGCAGACAGAAATTATAGTAATTTAGAAGAAAAAACGTACTCATGGCAACAGAACAAAAGGGTAACAAAAGAAAATCATATGGAACAAAGGATCATTTTTTGTTAAAGACATAATGGAGACTTGTACAAAGGGAAAGAATCCAAGTACGGCATGGGCAGAGTATAAGAAAGCATTTAATGGTATCCCACATTCATGGATAAAGGAGTGCTTTCAGATGTACAAGATACACCTGACACTGATCAATTACATTATAGTGACCATGAAACAGAGGCAAATCACACTGCAACTAAGCCTATTTTATATATATAGATATATATATATATATATATATATATATATATATATATATATATATATATACACACACACATACATATATACTAAGACAATTATCCCAGGGTGACACTCTGTCACGGCTGCTCTTTTGTCTTGACCTTAACCCATCAAGCTGTCTACTTAACTGATTAGGTCATGGTTACAATTTGGCTCAGAGACAACAAAGTGTAAAGACTTTTCTTCTTGTGGACAATTTCAAACTGTATAGTTCATCAGATGAGGAGCTGAAATCACAGCTGGAAGTGTTCAGATTTTTCTCAGATGGTACGAAAATGTAATTGGTCTTGATAAATGTGTAAAAGCAATATTTAAAGCAGGACAGCTGTAGTACCAAGAAAATATCAGCCTGGGACAGGAATGTGATATAAAGGAACTTGAGCAGGAGGGCATGTATAACAATTTGGGAAATGAAGGATCAACAATAAAACATGAAAAAATGCAAACAAAAACTCAGTAAAGAATATTTTAGAAGATTAAAATTAATACTGAAAACAGCCCTGACATCTAGAAACAAAGTCCAGCCTGTAAACCAATTTACTCCTCCTGTTCTAACTTACAGTTTTGTGGTGATTCACTGGCCTCAACAGGTAATGGCTCATTTGGTTCGGAAAACAAAAAAAAAGTTTCACGCTTATCAAATGATGCATAACAATAAGTGTATACGAAGATTATAAATACCTCATTCTAAAGGAGATATGGGCCTCCTCGAAACTGATTACATGTATAGATCTGCAATAGTACAACTGCATGCATATCTGCTGATCTCATCAGATCCAAAATAGTGAAAGTTTTGAAACATGAAGAGAAGAAATCTAAGATGACTTTCCTGCTTAGTTCATTAGAAGCATATCAAGTGGAAATGGAAAATAAACCAGATGTAGACAAACATCAGGCAGCAACTGAATGTGCCAAAAGCAAAAGAAAGAATATAAGAAGGATCAGATGAGCAGGCAAGAAATCTGGAAAAGGTATAAATATAGTTGGGAATACAGAAAACTCCTGGAACTACTACATGCTGAACAGGATGTGACATAAGAATGGTTAAGGACAGATGAATTTAAACCCAAAGATGAAAGGTTACTATTAGCAGCAGAGGAAAGTGAGCTATGTACACATTAGTTTCCAAAGCCCATTAAACATGTGGGAGAAACAGACAAATGCAGGTTTTGTAAAACAGAACTGGAAACAGTCACAAATCTTGCTGCTGGGTGTGATACACTAATGGCAGGACTGTATACTGAAAGGCAAAATAATGTGGAAAGACTGTTGCACTGGGTGTGCAAACATTACAATACTGAAGTAGCTGAGAAGCATTAGAAACATGAGCCACAAAGCATTATAGAGATGATGAAGCTTATATTACATGAGATCACCCATTATCAACAGTTCAAAAATTAGATGGGAGAAAAACAGACATAGTAGCCCATGAAAAGAAAAATAGCATTGATCACTGAAACTGCTACATCCAGTAATTGCTCTGTCTTATGTACAGAGATACGCAAATTCATAAAACACCACGATTTGCAGGCAGAAATGAGGCAATGTGGAAAGATACCCAGGCAGCTCCAATAGTAGTAGGAGAGATGGGTCTCAAAACAGAATTTACAGCCTTATTCAGAAATGCTACAGATACATACATGAATTGCAGAAGGAGTCAATTCTGTGCACACTGAGAGTGCCGTGAAGAGCACATGAGCTAACAAAGATGGAAACAATACTAATTTCATGAACTTTAATCATACTGTTACTTAGCAGTGGGGTCCATTCTCATCATGGTATTGTAAACCCAAAAGACGTGGAGAAATTAAACTGGATTAAAGCAATGGCTGAAGGTCAGAACTGAACCCTTGACCCAGACATGAGCTGGAAGATGGAGGGGAATACCATTTTTAAACCTTACAGTGGTCCTGATACATTTGGCTAGAGTTAAAATTGCCTATAAGGCCAGCTAGCCTAGTACTTATTAACATTAGGTCACCACTGCTCATGTAATTATGGTTTGCCTGTGTCTGGGGTAGTACATGGCTCCTCCCAGTGAAATGTTATACAAGTCATGGTGGGAGACAGAATACAGTATCAAAGTCCATGTACAATGTACTACCTTAGCAATGTAGGACTTCATTTTTTTCTTTAACGTTATCAGAACAAACAGGCTTACAGACCATTGCATTCTATAAGCTGAATCCTTGGATAATACGAGCTAGCTAGGTGTAAACATTGGCTCTAGGTGATCTGGTTACATAGACTAATGTTTGCTGTGACACTGACACCCTAACCCCTTGTAAAAATGGGAAGAAGGGGGTTGATGATGACAATGACGACTGGAATAAAACTACTATTAGTACTTGAACTGTAAGCATGGTTGATACTGAGTTTTGTTACTGCTGCTAATTAAACAGACATTTTTTTTCTTTTTCTTTTCATATTTCTGTAAATTCCCCCAAAAAAAGAGTGTATGGAAAAGAATCGCTTGGCTGCTGATACCATGTGTCTAGACTGTATGATTTTCAAAATAAGTAAAGTTGTTTCTGTGAGCCTAAAGAAAAATATAAAGTGAGTTCTTTTGCAGTACTGGTGCACAAACATTGAATGTTTGTATTACCGCAAAGAAGAGATTTGAAGAAAAACATTACTGTTTTCAATATTTTAACAGAATTTAGTGATCACATCATCTTTATAGTTGTCTAGTTTACACAATCAAAAACTTAAGGATGTGCTTTGGCTGTTAGATGTATGACCTTCTCCATCTTCTGAACGAGTTGAACAAAAGACATGCACAGCATTACCTCTTATATGACATTTCCTATGCATTGTTTTTAACTTCGCAGTGGTAACTGGAAATTATTATTAACATTATGAATCCATTGACAGATGGTATTCACCCACTGAATGCACCAGCAAACATTTGACAATGAAAAATTAATGATGCAACTTATTAATAGAACAAAATCCCAGACAGACAAAAGGACATCTTCCTCTTTGGACATCAATGTTAAGGAAATTATGTTTTCATAGTGTATTTGTCCTTTTATTTTCCTTACTATACTGCCTCCTGATAGGTAAGTTCTACGTTTATGGACTAGGAGACCACCAAGGAATCTTTCCCAATTTGCCAGAGCATTCTCTGGTCAAGTGATATGCTCAGAGTTACACAGCAGGCAAACGGGTGCTAAAAAATCAAAACCCTAAGCTACAGGAAAGAGCTCACAACCTTAATTCTCTACAGTCACTGCCAAAGTTACAATTCCTCATCTGGGAATTAAACACTCATGTTCTGTGTGACAAGAAGGGGTACTAACCACTATATAAATGAGGATGACTACCAGAATACAGAATGTGCTTCACAGAAATGTTGCTGTGAAATGTATGATGTCAGAGTGCTGCTGCATTTTTTGTTCTCAAATGCAGCTTTCTTTAGAGCGTAAGAACAAAGTTATACTTTACAACTTGAAATTTGGGCATTTTAATGGCTAGGCAGACAGAGAAGGGTTATTTGATAATATGGGAAAAATAAATGAATGACTTGTAACTATCCAAGAGACAGCTATAATAAAAATGTATACAATGGCAAAGATTTCTTATTTATGTACAGAGGTAGAATAGGAATAAAGTTTACATTTTTGTCTAGTTCTTACTGAACAATAAGTCTATTTAGGGATAAAATAATGGTTGCGTGTACCTTGTAGTAATAAAATACATGCTGGTTATGAATGATCAGTTCTGCTTGATAACGGTTTCCCAGGTGATAAAGGGCACATTGCTGCTAGCTTTGAATGGCACTTGTTGATTGATGGATGCTTACAGATTATAAATGACAGTCACAGAAGTGTATCTACTAATCAGATACAAATAAATACAAACTCTATATTTTAAGATACAAGACTTTTGCCTGAGTTTATAAGTCTTATTTTATAATTACCTGGTTCACTCTTGAACCTTGCCTTCACATGTAACTACATGCATGACCGTTCCTATATATAAACTTCTCCGAATAAAATAAGAAAAATAAGATTTTCCAGATTTACTACCGGCTTCCACAACATTGACAGTGATGTGATCGATGCTAGTATGTAAAAAGTCAAACCTAAACATAATGAAAAAAAAATTACAACGTAAAAAAAATTGCGATCCGATCACCCAAATCAAACCATACATTCAGACAGTGTGTGTGAATAGCGGGAGTACTATTGAAAGGATTTTACTAAGCTAAGATGCAGGGTTGTGGTTAGGAATAGAAGCAGGGTTAGGGTTTGCATGCATTACTAAGGTGATGTGAGGGGATGGGCTCCAAATCAATGTCATAGTCAGGTTTATTACCCCAAAGGAAACTCCTCTCACTCCACTTCTTCACCCATAAAAAGCTCAGAAAATAAAACCACTGCACGAAGTTCAAAACAACCGTAGTTTTATTAGATACAATTAAAATAGACTTAGCGCTTTCGCCCAGTATGCTAAGGCATCATCAGAGTCAAATTCAAACATTAAATGACTTCCTATATACTAAGTACATGCATCATTTCCTGTCTGTTCTGCTTTGAAAAGTTCTAGAAATATTGTTGCTCTAGTTAAGTTTATTTGTTGTAAAAGGTTCTTACTTAGTGTTTACTCTGTTATTTGTAGGCGTTTGTATGATACAGCCTCAGTAGATATACTGTAGTTACTATGGTACAGTGTAGAGAGAAAGAGGGGTGTTTTAGGTCAGGTAGGTGCCAATTGAAGGGACTCAAGTGGTACAGTTTTACATTTATAAAGCAAGTAATGTCAGTGGTGAGTGCAAAAGGACAGTGGTCTGGAGGCATGGAGCAGGTGTGCACCATTTCCCAGTGGAAAGAATCAATGGAAGATTATTTCCATCTGTTATTAAAAGTGCCCTCTTCTTGCACCAGGTCATGCTCCATGTTATATTTCATGATACCAGGACTGGTATATTTTAGTTTAATGCATCAATTTTCCATTTCAGTACCAAACACTCATAAAACATAGCAATATGCATGCCTTGTCAGTTTTACAGTCACTTCAACAATAGCCTCTCATTTTAATACTTTCTTATGCATTATGGGTAAAAAAAACCTTAGGTTTCATACAGGCTTGACCAATATGACAGTGGTTGCACTGATCACCACCACGAACTGATATCACCACATTGCCAAAGTGACATCTGTGCACTAACAATAATGCACTGCTTTACATTGTACAAGAAAATACCTGACACCGAGTCATTCAAGTTGTGCCATAGTTAAAAGTCTCTTAAATGCTATCTATATTGTTCCATATGTCAAAAGCAGCATTATATGAAGGAATGCCTCACTTTCTCATTTTTACTCGAACAGTTTCATGATCAAATGAATATGCTGAACATGACTTCCATACTTTGCTTCAGTTTATATATGCTTTCTGCAGCAGAGGGCACAGCTCATCATTTATGATTTTTAAGTATGGATTTATACTTTATAATGAACACAATTTTACTTATATGCCATACCACATGTAATGAACTCAGAAACACGTACAATTCTTAAGTTAATTATGTAGTTGGTTCTCACTGAGACTCCATTATTACAGCTCCCTACATTTACTCTAGCAATATCAAACAGATCTCAACAAAATGGCATTCACAGAAGAAACCACAAAAAAGTGCATTATGTCATGTACAGAACTTCCCGACACTCCGTGTTGGGAGAGAGAGGTTGCTCTGTCTAAAATCACCACTCAGTATGAATCTGCTTTAGGTTCACTGCACGTTAGGATATTTTAACACCACATAAGTATCAGACCTCCACACACACACACACCCACACCCACACATGCACACACACGTTGTTTTCCATCAATGGCTAAATTGGAAAACATTAAGAAATGTAGTTTGCATTCAAAGACTGTTTTTGCTAAGCTGATTTCATCAAGGTGACATGCTGTAACAACCACTTTCATAAACTGAATAATTCCCCAGTATTGTGGATGTTGGGTTATTTTTTTTTTCACAAGTCACATTCTGGAGAACACTGCTGTTGGATTAAGGAATGCTGTAGGGAAACCAGGCTCCAGCTTACAGATTCAGGTTTTCAGGAAGATATAAAACTGTCAGTAGCATAATCTTTTGAAACTGCTAATTTATGTCTCAACAGTCTTGCAAAAAAGAGTGCCTGACATTCTGAGGTACTTTGCAATTCAGGTATCGCCACAGAGTTTCAGGACTAAAGATGTTTCTGTCCTCTACCTTTTCTGTCCAAGTCCTAGATGCAGATATGTGCACCTCATTTCAGACATCAGCCTAATGGTATCCCATGACTAAATGAGTCAGGCTGACTAAAAACAGACTTGAGCAAGTCTTTAGCAATAAGCTCGTTGTTGTTTCCTTGTCCCAATTTAGGGATGACCTCAGTTTAGCAGACAGAAATTGGCACCTGTTAAAATAGACTTTTGTGTGATGACAAGATTTGGTAGAAAGCCAAGGACAGAGAACTGAAAAAGCACTTAACAGATGTCATAAAAAAATCAGCCTCTTAAGAAATGCAGCCAGTGTTGGTGTTTACTAAATGGAAAACGTTAGTCCAGAGCAGAAAATGACATCAGATGTGGCCAGTGTTCTTTCTTAATCTGGTGTCTACACACACGTATTCTAAGAACGACACCAAAAACCTCAGCTATGCCTGATGCTTTGGACTTGGCGCACACACCTTTTGCATCATAACAAATACTGTTGCTTACTACCTTGACAGGTGAATTCATTTGCCATCTGTAATACTCTCAGACAGCATTAAAAGCAGGAATTCTATCATCACAAGCTACACAAGTATTTAAACTTCCACATACCATTTCTGATCCAGAGCAAAGAAATGCCAACAGATTCCTAGGATCTGTCTGAAAATACATTACGTTAATGAATTATTTCATATTGTTAATCAGAGCTTTGTAGAATATTTTTATTGCTCCATTTTGTATGCTATTATCTGACTACAGTGACAATTCTGAGGACAGAATCTGTGACACTGACTTGGGTTAATTGCCTTGCTCAGCATTGCACTGTATGGTACTACAAACAGAATCAAACGCAGGGATAAAGGAAAAAGTCTGAAAGCAATTCATAGCTCTAACCCTTTGAAGTACACTGACAGACCATCTAGTAGATCCTTTGTCATTACACTTATTCAGTTTAGCCTTATAACAATACAGAATGTGGCAGTGCAAAGTGCATTCAGTAAACACATTTATTGTGCAGTATAATTTAACATTTATAACTATGTGCTACTAATACTATAAGGGACACTCATACAGTGCCAAGCATGTTGTATGTTCGCTCTGATGTACACAAGACCTCAGTGGCCAATCTTAGTTTTCATTCTGCAAAGACAGAAAAAGGCTCAGCTTATTCCACATTCTGCTCAAGGAAATGGCAGTGCTATAGGCTTTTGTTAACATGTTCAAAATATAAGAAGCAATTCTACACCATGTCATAGGCCTATGTGATACCAGTGCTATGAGCAAAAGTGGGTTGTGAGTACTTCACTGGAATACTGGCCAGCTGACAGAAAACATTCCTTTACCAAAGGTTGTCAGTAGTTTACAACTGTGTAACTGACAGTAAACATTCCTTTACCTTAAGGTTGCTTGCAATATTCTTAAATGTGAGCAGATTGTGATGGCTACTTCTTTGTGCACACAACCTTCTCTTTGTGTCTGGGATTTAGGACAATACGTAAGGAAAAAGATGAATACAAGATCTGTACTTCTGAAATGATATCATTACTAGTAATATACTTAGGAGGTCCTAGTTTACTGGCAGTTTTCAGCCTCATTCATCCCCCTTTTCACATCCACACACATCTATACAATAACACACCTATTATCTCCACATCTTTGAAGAACTTGCCTACGTTGCAAGTGCTCCCACAAAAGTGAATGGGTGACTGCCATGATTTTATTGTTGTCACTTTTTCCTCGTAGAATAAAAATGTTTTACTCAGTTGAGTGATTCTCTGAATCTGTCCACACTATCACAATAATATCCCGTCTACATTTTTGCTGAACTTAGCTGCACTGCAGATATTTCCATAACAGTGGACGGGCACCTGCCATGAATTTATTGTGGTCACTTTTTCCTATTAGAGTAAAATTTTACTAAGCAGTAGAAATTTCCAGGGAGAGCATATGGCTCAGTAGCATTTGACTTTACCCACAAGACCACTCTCCATGCTGAGGTCTCAGTGAGGGGTAAACCTCAATGGTAGACAGTCTCTGAATTCAAAAGGCTTAATATGGTGCAGAAAGTCTCACAATAAGCCTTCCCAAATCCCAGGAGATTTTATAACACTAAAACTTTCACAGTTGCAGACAACTAGGTTGCTACAGGTTACCAAAAATGAGGTATAACTTGCCTAGTAATATTTATAGCAGCATAAAAATACAGTTCACACACATGCAGGTTTACCTATTATCCAGTAGGTATGTACATTTATATTAATGATAATATTGTCATCAGGCTGTTAATAATTTATTTATTATATCATGCTAGTGGAGCATATGCTCATGTTAATATACTTAGCAAGTGATACAGTAAGAGTAAAATGCCTTTTATGTCTTTCGGCTTTTCTCGGTTAGGGGTCGCCACAACGGAACTTCGGTCCGCTAAAGATTGGTAGTGGATTTTTATGGTGCCGAGTTGCCAGCCAAATGCCCAACCTTCAAAGAAGGCAGACCCATTCGCGCACGCACCTACAAGGGGTAAGATATTTAGATCATGTGTTAACAGACATTAACATGACATGCCTTAATGATAACATATGAGACATGACACAAGACAATACAGTAATGGTAATGTACTCAGCAGGTCACGTTAATGGTCATATACTTAGGTAATTGTAGGAGGCCATACATTCATAGAAGCAAGTTCAGAAGGTTACTTATTAATGGAAATATACTTATCAGGTAAGACACTGGTATAATATACTTAGCAGGTCATAAGGTTAAAGGTAACATACTTAGAAATTCATACATTAATGATAATATAGTTAGCAAGCCATACACTAATTGTATTATAATTAGCTGGGCATATACTAATGGCAGTAGTAGCTGATGCATTATTCAGCCATTTATTTTTCAGCATATACTTTATCCTGTTCAGGGTCATACTGAGCTACTCGGAGGAAGGAAGCTGTTCTGTGATATATAACATTAAGTATCCTGTTTTCTTGCTTATTTTTACGGGTTATTTATAGCACTTTTATTGTCTGCATATACTTTTCTAGCTAGTTTCACAATGTGCGAGGTATTAACTAGAAATTTTCTACAATTATCAAGCATCTGGTTGGGTTTGTTTGTTCTGATTTCCTGCTAAGGAGTGTAACATTTAACTTGTTTGCAGTTAAAAGCATTCTCATTTCTGCAGTTTTTTCTACCTAAGTAGTGTGGCTAGTGTAGCATTGTCCATATTCAGGCTTGTGTTTTGGGTCTAGTTGTTTATTAGTAGAGGCTGTGTGCCTGAGCATATGTTGCAGGCCATCGTAGTTTAGCCAAAGCGAGTATAGCATTTCAGTGAGAGTGAATTGTTTATGGTCATTGGCTGATTGGGGTTGCCTGGACTACGGCTTGGAGTAAGCACCTCATTGGTTCTTTCAAGCTTTTTTAAAAGTTGTTTCAGGTTTCAACTTGGTTACTTAAGAATCTGCAAATCCACAAGATAAACTCAGCAATGACCATGAATATAGTATGGACCTTCAAACACCACTCCAAGCTTTGTAAAAGAAAACAATAATAAATTTGTTTTCTTTTACAAAGTTTGGAGTGGTGTTTGAAGGTCCGTACTATATTTGTGGTCATTGTTACTTAAGAAGTTAACTTGTGAGTGTTTCTGCCATTTCACACTGAGCTACTCGGAGGAAGGAAGCTGATCTGTGATATATAACATTAAGTATCCTGTTTTCTTGCTTATTTTTACAAGTTATTTATAGCACTTTTATTATCTGCATATACATTTCTAGCTAGTTTCACAGTGTGTGAGGTATTAACTAGAAAATTTCTACAACTGTTAAGCATCTGGTTGAGTTTGTTTGTTGTTTCCCACCCTCCCTCGCTGTTGGTATCCTGTTTTTATACTTGGTGGCTTTGCAGTTGCCCACCCCTACTATAAATTTGATCTGGGACACTCCTTCCAGTCTAGTGTCATTACCTCATTCTACCTAATGCAGGGAGAACATTTGAGAAGGCTAATCCACTTGTTTCTGCTCCTCCTTTCCACTTTACAAAAAAAAAAAAAAGTCTACGCTTGTTTCCTGCCTTTCCTGTAAGTCGTCTATTCCAGATACAGATTTGCTGTATCCAGAACTATTTGTAAGCTTCTGAGCCCCCAAACCTTTCTGTGTTGGAGGGAAGCCTTCTAGCTTAATTTTGTTTACTACAACTAGCCAGTTTTCTAGTTTCAGCACTCAGATCTGTTTCTTTACTACAACTAGCCAGTTTTCTAGTTTCAGCACTCAGATCTGTTTCTTTGAGCTCAGCACTTGTTCAGAACTCATTGTAAGCACTAAATAAGCTACAAATTACTACAGCACTCAACTTTCCTCACTTGTCTAGATGAAAACAGTTTTTAGTACTTAATAAATAAGCATCTATCCAGGCATGTCAAAGGGTCAGCTCCCGGTGTTTTCTCCTGTCTACCTAATGAATCTGGGCATCTTGAGGCAATGCCGCAATTACCTCATGTACACAGACAACCATCTCCTCCTACCACCCAACACTACAAACTTTGAGAGATGCACTTATATAGCTAAACTGGAAGCAAAGCTCTCTTCACCCAAGACTGGACTAGACAGTCAAGAGGAGAAGGTAACCACTTGCACTACACCACACTCATCACATAGTCCCTCAAAACCTACACCAGCAAAACACACACCTACATTCGTGGAGGCTCTCAATAAAAATCTACCCAAGCAACAGGGACATCCAAAACAGAAATGCAAGCAACCTCCACCTCCCAACACAACCCAAATGACACATAACCCAAAAACTCAGTGTGCCACTCAACCACAGCCCATAAGGCATAACAACGTAGCCAACACTCTAGTCATAGGTGACTCTACAGTCAGGCACACTGATGTTCCACTCCCCAGGCTAAACAAGTAGAAAGTTACTGTCAGCTGCCTGTCAGGTGCTAGGATCTGCCACATAATGCACGCACTCAGGTCACTCTAGAACAAGTATAAATATGACTCTGTCATTGTCCATGTTGGTGTGAATGACCTGAGACATACCTCCCTGGACTACATGAAAAGAGACATGGAGGAGCTGTCCGATCGTGTAGCCCAGGCAGGTATGACCATTGCCCTGAGTAGCATCCTGCCATCACCCAGAATTATACCACAGTACAAGGACAAAATGATAGACTTCAACAATTGGCTAAGCTTCTGTTGTCATTTTAAGGGGATCCAGTATCTGCCTGCCTGGGATGACATGATCGACAAACCACGATGCTTTGCTAGAGATGGCCTGTACCTGTCGCCCTTGGGATTCCGGATACTGGCTAAGGCTCTTGCCACCCCTATAGTGCCTTTTTTAGGCAAGGTTCAAATGACAAATTCACCACTGTAACAGGTACAAGCAAGCAAAATCTGAGGGTAATGCTACTTAATGCTAAAAGTCTAAACCTCAAAATGCACTCACTCGAGGCACTCAAAATGGAGAACATCGACATCTGTGCAGTGACAGATACCTGGCTCAAGGCTCCAGAGAGCACCCCTGCATTACCAGGCTATAATTCATACCACACCTTTTGGCCACCTAACCTAGACCGAAACACTAAAGGCAGAGGCGTTTCCATATTCATTAAGGATATCCACACCTCCAGGCTAGTTGCTCAGCATAATGCATCTGAGATTATCCAAGTGCAACTAACTCTAGGCAAGACCGCAATCCAAATTGTAGCTTGTTAGAGATCCCCCACCATGCCCCAGGATTCCCACTACTCATTTCTTGATACACTGCAAAATATTAGGGTACAACCTAGCACCCTAATAATGAGTGATTTCAACTACCCCACCATTAACTGGGAAAACTACTCAAGTACCAACTCTTGTGCTCAATGTTTTCTGGAATTCATAAATTCCAACGCCTTGGATCAACTTATCCACACCCCCACCAGGGGCAGCAATATCCTAGACCTGGTGATTACCAACAAGGGCTACTGGTGTTCCACACCAGAGGTCAGCTCCTTGTTGGCCAGATCTGACCACAAGCTATTCACCCTAGACATCCACATCCCACCCCCCATTAGGGAAACCACCATAACAAATTTCTCCAAAGCCAACTTCAAGCTTCTTAAGACAGAAGTGACAAACTTCACGACACCCATGCTGACGGACAATAGAGGTACGACTGCTGAATCCTATACAAATGCAGTTCATAAGCACTTACACGAGTGCATGGATCGTGCTATCCCTAACAGAACCAAGATGCTATCCTCCAAAAAAAAGGAAGCCAATCTGGTGGTCCCCTGCCATAAACAAACTCTACAACAGAAGAAAGAAACGGTTGCAAAAAAGAGTAAAATTCCATGATTTGAGGAACTCTGTGGTCAGCCTCAGTAAGAAGCTGAGATCCCTCATAAAATCCTCCAAAGCTAGTTACAAAAACAAAATTGCCACTGATTCTAAAGACAACCAGAAAGCATTCTATAGCTATGTCAAGAATCTCAATGGCAACACTCAGATCTGCTCTGAGTTACAGCACAATGGCACTAATTATACAGAACCAACTGATATTGCCAACATCCTGGCAGATAGGTTCAGTGCTAATTTTACCCCTCTCTCACCCCCTAAAGGGCCCATCTCTATACCAGAAGAATGCAAAGTTCCTGTAATCATGGCTGCACAGGTAAAAAACACACTTTCCAAAGCCAAGAACACAGCATCCATGGGACCTGACAACATCTCAGGCTGCGTTCTACATGAACTACAGAACAAACTGGCACCCCACCTAAGTACCATGTTCAATCATAGCCTCACCTCAGGCTTTGTGCCCACTGAATGGCACACAGCAACGGTTATCCCACTCCACAAAGGGGGAGCCACCACGGACCCTGGGAACTACTGCCCCATCAGCCTGACGAGCCTGGTCTGCAAGGCTATGGAACGTATCATCATGGAACTTATAAACAATGACATTGGCAATCTCCAAATTCTGGACCCTACCCAGTTTGGGTTTGTAAAAGGCAGATCATGTCTCCTAAACCTGATAAACTTCTTTGAAGCGGTCACCAAAGCCGTAGATGAGGGTAAGGTGGTTCACACAGCCTATCTAGATCTCGCCAAGGCTTTCGACACCATCCCCCACTCTGGAATTATAGATAAACTCACTAAACTAGGTATAAATCCCTATGTCACAAGATGGGTTGCCACCTGGCTCACTGACAGAACTCACACTGTGAAAGTAGCAGACTCTAAATCCAACTTCAGCCCAGTGACAAGTGGAGTACCACAGGGTTCAATCCTGGGTCCTCTCCTGTTTGGTATCTACTTCTCTGAAGTACAGGCTAACACAGAAGGTCTTTGGCTAACAAAGTTCACAGATGACTGCAAACTAGGAGCCATAATCAAAACTCTTAATGATATGGACATCCTACAAAAGGGCCTCACTGAGACAGATGCCTGGTGTCAAAGCCATGGCCTCAAGCTCAATGCCAAAAAGTGCATCGTCATCCCTTTTAGTAAAAACTCTGTACCCATGAACTACCACATAGGCGATAGTCTAACACTGAAAGTGTGATAAGAGACCTTGGGACAAAGGTGGAGAGTAGTCTCTCCTTTGATAATCAAATTGCTACAGTAGTTGGGAAATTCTTCTACGTGGCACACCTCATCACAAAAGGTTTCTCATCCAGGAAAAAAGAAGTCATTGTTCCTCTCTACTCACCACTCATTAGACCCATTATAGAGTACAACGCCCCTTTTGGTATGTACCTCACAAGACATCTACAACAACTGGAAAGGCTGCAGAAATACCTCACAAAGAGGATTACCGGCGTCAAACAGATGCCCTATGCAGACTGTCTCAAAAAACTCCAGCTTTACTCTATCGCATATCACCTACTCAGAGGTGATCTCTGCCTAACATACAAGCTATGTCAAACCCAGAGCTGTTGTACATGCTCTATTTAGAGAAATACCAATCCCACCGAGCTACATACTCTGGGGACCTAAACCTTGTCACCACAATAAACAGAACATGCTGGAGGGATAGATTCCTGTTCCAGAGACTTCCCATACTCTGGAACAAACTACCTAGCTATATCAAACAAGGCCCCTCATTAGCACTCCGAGAAAATTCTTGATGATTGGATGGGAGATAGAAAATTCACCCCGGGGATCATTTCTGTGGCTCTGCTTGACAGGGGCACAGGAAAATAATTGTCTTGGGTGGCAAAAGCCAGGGTACCGTTTGGCTAGGCTTATATAAGCCCTTGGGCCAATAGCCTAGTACCTACCTATGAACATAAAAGCAGGATTGTATCCCAGCAGACAGAAAAAAACAGTACTCAGTCAAATACCAGTCCACTGCAGAACACATAGCTAAGGGCAGGTTCAATGACACCAATTCACCTATAGAACCAAACACTATAAGGCAGCAAGGCTAACCATTGTAATGATAATATATATTCATCAGGGTATATGTTAACACAATCATCATTTTATGTTATTTGTACATTATTGATAGTTATACTCAGTACATCAAGTGTTACTGCTAACATTCTTACCACGCCACATTAATATACAAGCAGGTCACATGATAATGGTGATATACTGACCAGAGCAAGTCATGCCTTACTGGAAATGTACTTAGCACATTGTACATTACTGTTAAAATACTTAGCAAGTCACATATTAATGGTAATATACTTATCAAAATATACTTAGCAGATCATACGTTATGGGCAATATACTTAGCAGGTCACATGACAATGGTAGCATACTTAGCAAAACATATATTAACGGTAATGTATAAACAAAACATTACAATACTTAAGCACATCACTTAGTAACATGGTTAATAAAACTTTCACACAATGTAATCTTTCCAGGTGTGCTGTGGGTATTTTACGAGCATGTGAACTTACTTGATGATATTTTAATTTATCGTTAAGTGTTAATATTTTCTACATTCTTAAAAAAAGACTGCACCAGTATGTTGTATATTTTATTTCTTTTCATACTAACAGGTGTTGTGTTTGCTCGAGCCACATACAGCGTTAACTTTTTCTCAGGTGCATGTCAGTCCTTTGCAACTCCCCTAATATCTCCAGTTTAGTGGCAATAAGGACATAATGATTTCAGCATGCAACACCATTATGTTACAGTTCTCACTTCCGTACTATTTTTCTAGAAGAAAGCATAAGATACAAGAAACACAAACTGCATATACAATGCAATGGGGAACCTTGCATGTACACTCCGATACCCAAAGGTGTGAATGATGGATTGTTTTCTGCAAGAGACTTTACTGAGCTGCTCATGTACAGCATGCATCTACATTCACCCTTTACATGTCTCCTCCTGTAGCATCCATGTTATAGCCACTCAGCCCATATACGCCTCACCCTGTACCATCTATGCTATACGAACTCACATGTCTGACTGTAATATCCATGCTATATGCATTCACTCTGAGTGTCTCCCCTGCAAGATCCATTCTGTATGCACTCATCCTTTATATGTCTCCCCCGTAACGTGCACACTATATGCACTTGCTCTGTACATGTCTCTCACTCTAAGATCATTGCTATACACATTCACTCTGTATATGTCTGTTTAACATCCATACTATATGCGCTTAGCCTGTATGAGTTTCTCACTCTAACTTTTAAGGTATAGACACTCACTTCTGAGTTGCATATTCATTATATGGTTCCACTAAAGGCTCCACAAAGCCCATATTATAGTGAAAAAATAAGTTATGTACTCACCATAACATTCCATCTGAGTAGGTAACTTCATTTGTCAGCAACCTGTGGGTATCGAATCTGACCTGGATCCGAGCCGGTAGCTTTCCAAGCTAGAGATCTGAGCTCCAAGCTCCTCCCCTTTACCCACAATACCATGCTACCTCCTTCCAATCCTCAGATCGCGTTTGCCCACCTATATAACCTCACAACGACAAAACAACAACCAGAAGAAGGGTTAACAAAGGACCTGAAAAACCATCCTAGGGTTCAGGTAATCAAAGAACCAGGTTAGGGGGAAGGAGAGAGGGTCGGTTGCTGACAAATGAAGTTAACTACTCAGATGGAACGTTATGGTGAGTACATAACTTCTTTATCTGAAGTAGTTAACTTTGTTTGATCATCAACCTGTGGGATAGAGTCCCCAGCTACCTAAAAACTTGAGTGGTCCTCAAGGAAGGATATTCCGGAGCACTGCAGAGCCAAAAGCCGCCCTCTTCCTCTAGACACTAAATCCAATTTATAGTGAGAGATAAAGGTATGAGAGGATGCCCAAGTAGCCGCAGAGCAAATGTCATCCAAGGGAACTCTAGACCAGAATGCAGCAGATGTAGCCATAGAGCGGGTAGAATGAGCATGAACCCCTATAGGCTCTGGCAGGCCAGATAGTTTGTATGTGAGCAGAATGCAATTAGAAATCCATCTGGCCAGAGTCACCTTCGACACTGGCTTACCCAAGAAGGGTTTTGCAAAGGAAACAAAGAGCTGATCAGACTTGCAGAAGGCAGCTGTTTTGTGTAAATAAAAATGTAACTGTCTATGAACATCTAACAAATGAAGTTTGTACTCTCCTTTGTTTTGATAGTTAGGGAAAAAAACTGGGAGATTAATGGACTGATTGGTGTTTCCTCGGAGGCCACTTTAGGTAGAAAATATGGGTTAGTCCTGTGAGAGACCCTGTCCTTATGGAAAACAACATACGGGGCTTTAATACAGAGGGCCTGAAGCTCCAACACCCTTCTAGCTGAGGTAATAGCTACCAAAAAGGCAGTTTTCCAGAACAAGAATTTCAAATCAACAGAAGCTGCAGGTTCAAAAGGTGGTCCAGTCAAAGCCTGAAGGACCAAGGTTAGATCCCATGGAGGGACGGAGTTCCTAACAGGGGGTCTCAAGAGAAACATACCTTTCAGTAAAGTCTTACAAATCTTGGTGGAAGCGAGGGGATTGAGATTGTCTCCAATGTGAAAATGGGAGATGGCAGCCATTTGAACCTTTACAGTAGAAGAACTGGCCCTTTGCTGAAAAATATGAGATAGGAAATCAAGCACTGCTGGGATGGGAGCAGTGAAAGGGTCCAAATTCCTATGAGACACCCAAATGGGAAACCGCTTCCATTTACTATTGTAAACCTTCCTGGTAGAAGGCTTATGCGCCGCTACAGGATAGATCTAACTGCAGACGAGATACCAGGAGTCCTAGCAACTAATGGAACTGGATGAACCAAGCTGTGAGCTTGAGATCGACCAGATTTGGGGGTTTCAATCCTGAAGGATGATATCAGATCCGGGATGGGATCCAAGATCCAGAGAGGAGCTATAAGATGAGACCGTAGGCAGGGGAACCAGGCTTGACGAGGCCATAATGGGGCTATGAGGATAATCTTGTTTCCCAACCGACGAGCTTTCTGTAAGAATTTTGTCATCAACGGAAGAGGAGGATAAGCATAAAGAATACCAGGTGGCCACGCATGAACTAGAGTGTCTCTGAGGCTTTCCCCCGGAGGGGGAATTAGAGTGAAAAACTCGCTGCACTTCACGTTGGAAGGCGACGCGAAGAGATCGCAGCAAGGCTGACCCCACTTGCAGAAGATCTGTTTCTCTACTAAGGGATTCAGAGACCACTCGTAAGGCAAGAGGATAGTTCGACTCAGTTTGTTCGCTAGGATGTTGGACCAACCCGGAATGTGCATTGCTAACAGAAAATGGTTGGTGGATATCGCCCAATCCCAAACTCTCATGGCCTCTCGGCAAAGAGGGTAAGACCTGGTCCCCCTCTGTTTGTTGATGTACCAGACCACTGACATGTTGTCTGACTGAATTGCAATAGTCCCTGGTGGGAGAAAGGCAGAAGGGCTTGCAATGCTAGAAGCACCGCCCTCATCTCCAGAACAATGATATGCAGAACGGTCTCTGTCTGAGTCTGCGTACCTTGGACAGTTCTGCCCGTGTAATGCCCCCCCCCCCCCACCCAAGGCGAGAAGCATCCATGCTTGGGGTTGCAGCATAACAAATGGTCGTCCTAACCCGAAGCTCTCGAAATTGGAGCCACCACATGAGGGAATTTCTGCAAACTCTGCTGAAAGGAATCGGTAAGCCCAACGGGTGGTGAAGGATGGACCACTCAACCTGCAAAGTCCACTGGAGAACCCTCACGTGCAAGCAAGCTAAGGGCGTGAGATTGATTGCCGCTGCCATGGACCCTAAAGCTCTCAGGACTAACTCCGCTGATGGGGCAGGTGACTGAAGAAGGGCTAAAACGTGTAAGTTCAAACTGCGAAGTCTGTCTGATGTCAAGAAGGCCTTGGTCTGAAGCGTGTCTATTCTGGCCCCTATGAACTCCAAGACTTGAACTGGTTGAAGGGATGACTTCTTGAAGTTTATGGTGATCCCCAATTGGGACGCTAGAAGTAGGAAGCAATCCCTGGCTAAGCAGGGTAGATGCCTGGTGGGGGCGATAAGGAGCCAGTCGTCTAGGTAAGGAAAAACCTGTATTTCCTGAAGTCTCAGATGGGCCGCTACAATTGCCATGACCTTGGTGAACACCCTGGGGGCTGTGGTGAGGCCGAAGGGTAGGACCCTGAACTGGTAATGACTGGCCCCTAGCCGAAAGCGGAGGAACCTCCTGGATCGCCTGTCCATAAGAATGTGATAGTATGCATCCTTGAGGTCTATGGAGCACATCCAGTCCTTCTCCTGCAGAAGGGGCAGAATGGATTGAAGCATGACCATCCGGAATTTTTCCTTGGCAATGAAGAGGTTCATTGCTGAAAGGTCAAGGATTGGCCTTAAGTCCCCCATCTTCTTTGGCACCAAAAGAACCTGGAGTAATTGCCTAACCCAGATTGCCCATGGGGAGACGTGCTGGATGGCTCTTTTTTCTAGCAGCTTTTTTACCTCTAGAACTGTAGCCTCCCTCTGACTGGGTGGTATATCGTGGAGGCACCTCGACTGAGGAGGCAGGTTTCTGAAAGGGATTGAGTAACCTCCGGATATTATTCGAAGCACCCAACAATCTGTTGTGATGGACTGCCATTGGGCCAAGTGCTTCGAAAAACACCTCTCGACTGCCTCCAGACAGGAGCAGTCGGGCAACCCCTCAGGGCTGCTGCATGGTTCGGTCAGAAAAAGGTTCCTGTGACCCAAAACTTTTTGGCCCCCCTCTGCCTCTGGGCTGGCATCCACCTTGTCCCCCTCTGCAGGACGAAGGGTCCGGAGTGTAACGGGGCTGCTGAGACTTCCAGAACCACATCTTCTTTTGTCCTCTCTGGTTGGAAAAGGACCTTTGAGGAGCCGAGAAGCAGACTCCGATGGCAGACAGCGTCTTCCTGTCTTTCTCACTCTGAACCAATGTGTCGCGGACGGTCTTCCTGAACAGGGTAGAACCGAAGGGTACGTTCGCGAAGGACGCCTTGAAAGGTTCTGCAAAGTGACAAAGCTGGAGCCAGGCATGACACCTTAAGGCGATGCCAGACCCGCTGACTCTAGCACCCCCTCCGTGGCATGAGAAAGTAGCCGCATAGACATGTTTGAAACAGATTTTAGAGTGGCCATGCGAGCCGAGAAAGTCCATTTATCCTCAGCCAACGTGGACTCAGGGGGAGACTCAGCGTATTCTTTCACCAGATCCCGCTGAAGTCTAATTACATGGGCCAAATAATTCAGTGCCCTTATGGAAAAGGTAATTGGAGCAAACATCCACTTCCTGATACGATCCATCATCCTAGACTCCTTATCAGGGGGATGGATCAAGGAACTATCCTGGGCAAGTTCCTTCTTGGTGGCTGCTGCCGCCACCACCATGGCATCTACCGGGGAACCCTTACTCCAAGCCGTCCTTATCCACAGGGGGACTAAGAATCCTATCTGGCCTCCTGGGGATTGGCTCTACAGCGTCCTGTTCTTTCCATGACCTGGTAGTGATGAGGTCAACCAGGGGGTCGGCCGGCGGGGACACCCAAGAGGTATACGGGCCTGCATCGAACGCCTCCAGGAACACCGACTCGTACGGGGAAGGTTTTGGGCTGACCACCCCCACTTTAGGTGAAGCATTTCCATAATGTCTCCAAAGGAGACGCCCTCAGGGGGTGACCTGGGGGAACCTTCCCCTTCCTCCAAATCGTTGTCCTCTGTGAGGGACACAGGGGAGTCCAAGTGTTTCCTCTTATACTTACGTTTGTAAGGGGCCTCCTCGGTGGGACTGTCCAAGGAGGGTTCACCAACAGGTTCGTGTTCCTCCAGTAGAATGGGCTGGGGCATCAATGCAGGCTGTCCCTGGGACTGGACGATGGAAGACAAACCCAGCTGCAAGGGAGTGGGGACGGAATCCAAAGAAAGAGCAGGGGGTCTTAAACTTCTTGAGAGGACCCTCTCCACCACATCGAAAGCTGAGGGTGAACCAATCTCTCTGGGCTCTATGGTTAAAATCCCCTCGGATACAGCACGGGGATCGGTGTCAGAGCCGAAGCGCTCAGACCCAAGAGGGAAGTGTGCTCCGACCGAAACGGAGCCGAAGACACACTGGCCCCCTTGGATCCGACGCATGGCTCTCGGCCTCGAGAGCTTGGATCCAAAAAAGGATCTGACAAACTCGAGGGCATGGCTGGCATCGAGGTAGCAATAACCATCGGCGCCAACTCCCTGACTCCAAGACTCCTCGGATCCGAAGGCTCGGAAACCCGATAGTGGATTGGAGAAGGAGCTATCGGGGCAAAAAGTGGGGCTGAACTCCCCCCCGGAGGGGGGGGGAGGCAGCAGCACTCCCATCTGCAGTTGGGTTTGGAGAAAACGATGCATCATCTGGTCCATATCAGCGTCGGAGAGGCTACGGGTCGACCTAAAGGAGGCCGCCGAAGCTGGCTGGGAGGGCCGCTGTGACGACCTTGAAGATGGTCGGGCTTCCTCCTCTGGCTCTGGTGAGAAGCGTGGAGAACGGAGCCGAGGGGAGGAAGGCCCGGAGACCTTCTGGGGTGAGGAGAGCAGCTTGGCAGGTGGGGCTGAGTCGGCTCGCCGCTTGTGGCTTCTGTGCCTCTCTTTCTCCCTCTCTCTCTCTCTCTCCCTCTCTCTCTCTCCTCTCTCTCTTTCTTTTTTAGAGTCCCTCTCTTCCTGGGAAGAAGTGGGAGGTTGAGTCCCAGTCAGGGGAGAGGGGACAGCAGGCTGAGCAGCCACAGCTGTAGCCACTGAGGGAGAGGAGGAGGAAGCCGACTCTGCAGGTAGGAGACCCGCCAGAATCAGTTTATTCCTCCTATCCCTCAGGGCCCGGGGGTTAAAGGCTGCACAAATTTGGCAGCCCGATGTCAAATGCAGTACCCCCAGGCAGAGGACGCACTGAGTGTGGCCATCTGCTGGGGAAAACATATGGCCACACTCAGTGCACTTAGAAAAGATGGCCTTTGGGGCCTTGGCCATGATTTCTAAACAAAAAAACACACACGCTCCCACACAAACACCTAAGGGAAAAGGGGGGGGGGGCTACTAGGTTTTAAACTACAAGGGAATGGTAAATCTCAGGGGTTTAAACTAAGAAATTAAACTATCCACACACACCAAAAAAACTAAGAAAGATTTTGACAAAAAATCTACTTACAAATCGCCTAAAGGCTAGGAGCTTGAGAAACTCGTGCTTGACAAAGCCGCGGCAAACGAGATCTGGGGATTGGAAGGAGGTAGCAGGGTATTATGGGTAAGGGGAGGAGCTTGGAGCTCAGATCTCTAGCTTGGAAAGCTGCCGGCTCGGATCCAGGTCAGATCCGATACCCACAGGTTGATGATCAAATGAAGTTAACTACTTCAGATACCAAGTTATATGAATTAGCTTATTTCCGAACTCCAAAGATAAACATGCGCAATGACATAATTTATTTGATTTAGGTTAAGCGTTATTAGAGTTGTCTCCCTGTATCTCTTGAAGTGACTTCATCCCCAGACTACATTCTTACATATTCTAATTCTGAAGCTGTAGCTCCATGTGCAAAGGGTAACATTAGGTTTGGCATATGGCAGCGCCTTTGGTCAAACATGGCATGACACTAAAGTAACAATAAACAAGTAGCAGAGACATAGGGGGTACACTCATGCACATCAGGTGGCATATGGTGCTTGACTTTCTGCATAGCTATCAATCAGCTTTACAGCACTTAAAGGTTGTTCTTGTAAGGTACAGTGATCTATGGTAAAGGTGTGACATACTCAAAGAACAGTGGTAGAGGGAAGTGTGTACATCATAATTCTTGACGTGTATTTATAACAATGTTATGGCAGAATTCTTCTTAATCATAGACGTGTAATTCAGAATAATTCTAAAACCATAAAAAGCTTGAAAGCTCATACAAAAACCAAATATCCAAAGATATGACTAAGACCATCTCCATATTTCTGTCACTGTAACATCCATGCCACAAGCACTAACTTTTACTGACAAAATTCCTACCAACTGCTTCCTAAAGTAAGACCAATAAAATTGTTACATAAGAACTGTGTATCTGAAAACTGATTTCATCACTCAAAGCCTTTATAGTTATTATAATGGGTTATATTGTTCTGATGGTATTAATTATTTTACAAAACCAAGTATTGCCAGTCACATTTGTAATAGGTAGGTTTCAAACACCATTTAAATGGTTTTGAATAAAGTAAAATTTGATTGCTTTTTGATATGGACTGTCTATTTTTCAAAGTGAGGGCAGTATGACATAGTACTGCATTGCCTAAAGCGATGGCAAAATGTAGGTCACCAAAAAGGTTCAATGATTGTTCTGACAGAGCAATAACATGGATGGTTGCAGAAGTGTGGGGAAAGTGCTGCATGAAAATGCATGCATCACAAAGACAGACTCAACATATCACAGGCCTGCTTCTTCTAGAAACATTCTTACATTCAAAAAACTTAAATCTATCTCAGCATGCTAGAGCTCCATATTAAGATTGTTATTAAAACAACAACACTGTAAAAGCAGCTTTTAGTGAAGGAATTTTAACTTAAAATAATTTCAGATGAGATTCTGAAGCACTACTATCATGAGTTATTTATACAAAAACCAATGAATAAATTCCCTTAGAAGTTTGTCTAATGCCTAACTCATATGATAATTAAGCCCAAAAATATGTACATAACTCTTAGGCAAGGAGTAAGTAAGCAGTTCAGATAACTGCTACCTAGCAGAATTGTGGTTTTGTGTACTTTGACTGAAGAAAACTTGTTTGCCAAAGATGGTTACAGCAAGGAAGGACTTTCTCTCTTAACCCAACGGCACAGGGCAGTACAGAGAGCATTTCACTTTCAAGAGAGAGTTATGTCCCCATGGAAAAACACTCCATCTTACTGACCAAATGTACTTCTGATGACTTTATATTGGAAGATCCATGCGGCAGGAGGGTGGTAGTGATTCATCCCTGGGAGGAGATTTGATATGGTCTGTCATAGGCACTTATTGAGTCAAGAAAACAACATGCACTGTGCCAACAAGAAACATGCACTTGGATCCTGCTAAATGGTGTAAAGCAGTCATGACCTAAAAAACATTCTGGGGAGGGCATATGTTGATGCACCCTCAATAGAAAGGAGATATTGTGGAGATCCCTCAAGCAAGCAAGCACTCACATCTACTACCAGGATGGGGTCATACACCATCACCAGAAAACTGTTGAAGGCTACCTGGATGACAGTCACCCTAGATTGGCTTTCAGTCTCAAGGAAGGGAGGAACAAATGTGCCTAATTGTAAAGGAAGGGCTGATGTCAGCCAGGCAGTGGGGAAATAAAATAAAAAGTGTACTCATTCAAATGGTGTTTAACCAAATGTACAAAATTTACTGTAGTTTATCTTTTGCAATATACTGAAAATTAATGACATTCTGTTTTGGTTAAAATTTTATACTGACCACTTGAAAAACAGAAGAAACTAAGGAGGGGAATTTGTTTGGCTACAGGAATGCCTAAATTTTGCTCTGGCTTCCCTCCAGCCTGCACTGATGCTATGCACTATGAATGCCTTCCAATCATGTTTACTGTGTTGACACATCTGTGCAGCAGACATGATAGTTCTGGTGACCTGATCCTCTTACACTGTTCATTGGAAAGGGTTTTATTTATTATGCTCCACACACCATGCAGTGTTATCAAGTCAGCACATTTCTCAACTATTTACTGGAGTGGCATTTATAAGCCATTTGCTTACTGCAAGCCCTTCATGATCTCCATCAGGTGCCCTTCAGTCTGACCAAATACTATGACTTTCCCGGGACCCCAAGACAGGTGATATCTGGCCACATAGTTCCCTGCCCCCATGCAGCCATATGGCACCCACGCTCCTACTCAGAATTAGACCACAAATTCAATACTGTAGTAATGATTAATGCAAGAATAATGCACAACCCTTTAAAGCCTGTATTCATTGTGTTCTAATCAGTAGGAGGCTGCCTCTCCAAGATGCAGAGGCCGAGCTGTCTCTCCTAACAGGGAAAGGCTGCTGCTGGTTCCACTAAAGAAATTTAGCTTGGTAGTACGTCCATGTTTTTCAACATACATTATTCCGTAAGTTAGATGCATGAAATATGTTTGAGATAGAAAATCTCATATTATTTCTAAAAGAGGGAAAATTTCTCAGGAAGCTATGGATACAATGTATGCTGTGTGCAGGGTACACGTTTTATAACTTATCCAAGTTTTCTGTTTCAGAATTTTATGCAATTAATTTTTAAATATGCTAAGAATTTCTTCTTATCACCCATAGTTTTCTGTTGCTACAGAAAATTATGTTGTATACGTTTTTTTTTTTTGTATTATTTTAAGGGTCACACAACACAAAGTCCCACTTGTTTAATTTGACTAACTGAATACCAACAGCCACACATTTCGTAAACATATTTAAGTTGTACCTGCATTAGTTTACTTGTTTTGAAGACATCTCATTAAGTACTTAATAGCTTTAATTATTAGAAGTGGAGTTGGTGTTCAAAGAATCTTTAAATTTTAACAGGGTAACAGCAGTACTATGTAAAACTGAAAAAGACGTGATCAGAATAAGATCTGTAAATCATACTATGTTTTAGTGGCTGGGATAACCTTGAAATGTTGCTACTGAAATACCAAGACACTTAATGGGGTAATTGTATGACATTACCTTGATGATTCAATGTATTCCTATCATTATATAACAATATGTAAAGTTGAATTTCTTCCTTTCTGCGTGTATATATTGTAAATGTTAATTAATAAATATTTTCTTAAGAAAATACAATTGGTCTTAAAGCTCCCTAGTTAGTTGCATTTTCCAATATAATAAAATTAGTGAGGTTGTACACAGTCCTAAATCCTTTTAGAACATTGTCAAATTACAATCTATGGCCATTCTTGGCAAGCAAAATTTTATGAATCATTTTCTTGGGATGACTCCTGATTTTGTCACAGTAGTAGGCACAGAAGAGAATAAATGTCACATTACACTGTATTCATCCTTAATTGCAATATAAGGGCAAACAGCAACATAGCTCTAATTTTCCAAGTTCTCACTATGAATGCAACAATGTCTTGTGTTTTGTTCTGTTCTGATGAGAAATACTAGTTGGACTGGCTCCTTTGGCTGTGTTGATAAAAGGATGATTTTATCCTTCATGATTTGGAAAGAATTTATGTGGGATTAGCCAACATTTGAAAATGTTTTCAAACTGCATCTAGTAGCAGAAGGGAAAACAAACATTGAGTCATAGCAGTTATTTCTCTACTCAATACTTTTCATTTTCTGTCATATTTCTTTGATATTTGTCTTGATTCATTATTTAGACCTGTTAATTTGAAGCAATCATTACAAAGTTGTTCACTGATGTTCAAGATTTGTAGAAAATTCTAGAAATACACATCAAATAAGTTTGCACTGACTCATAAAACAGGTCATAATATCACTCAGTGACTATCTGTAGTGTCTGTCTAGGACACTGGTCTTTCCCCTCTCCCACTAGTTTTGTTTTTATATTACTGTTAATTCTAGAAATGCAATAAAATTATGTATTTTTCTTTTTCTTTGTATCTATGCTTAATCTTCCCTTTTGTCATTTGATTTTGATTCTGATATTTTCCTCCTTTTTAATGCTACCATCTTATTAAAACTCTTATTTAAAAATACATACCATACATTTGCAGTACGGAGCTTTGCAAACAAGTTAGACTTAGTTTACAGTAATTTCAGGAACAAAATGTACAGAATTTGAAGGATTGCCCTTTTAAGTTCCAGGGCTTCACACTATTTATTAGTCGCGGTTGTAACTTCCACTTCTGAATGTCATTGAAAGTGAGGACATAAAAGAACTGCCTTGGAATTGTCTTTTTTTTTTAACCTTTTGTTTTTTTTAACCATGGCCTTCCAGCTGTCTAGGTAGACAACTAGAGTTCAAGAAAGCCTTGAAGCTGAACTATAATGGAATTTTGATGCAGAATTCAAGATGAACTATATCATTTGTTTTAGAGAGTTGGTTGTTTTTTGTTGTTTTACATAAACTTTGTAACATGCTGTTTTTAAGATGCAAGTGACATACTGTCTTCATCCTCTATTCCTAGAATTTTAGTTTAGAATCAAGAAAATCTTTGCTCTTCGGAGAAATTTTTTTTTTCAAGTTAAAATGTAAACACTAACATTTTTGCAAAGGTCTCACTTCTGTTAGAGTTTTAGATTCCACAAGGAAATCTAAACTATAGTTAATGTATTTTTATGTGACTGCTTTGTAAGAATGAGGTGAACTGCATACTGTAGAATATACATGCTGCCCATAAACCAAGAATGCCAGTATGAGAACATGGAGTCTAGAATCCCTGCACAGCAAAATAGTTTAGAGTAACAGCAGAGCTGTAAATCTCATAAAGTGCTGAAAGGATGACAAGATGGCCAACTGTACAACACTGGAGGTGAGCACTTATTTATTTATATCTGTTGACTGGAGTAAGTGCTGATCCACATGGATCTTTTTTCAGACTCAGCACCAAAGTACTGTTGGATGAAGCAAATCACTTAGAATCATATGTTTAGGCAAATGGAGGCTAAGAGAATCAAACCATGCACTACAGGAAGTCGCTTGTTAACAGTTCACAGCCTTGCATTGCTACACCAACTGTAGGATAAGCTCATGGCATAGAGGTACTGCGCACTGTATACCATTCTGTTTCCATACGTTTCTTTGGAAGACCCCCCCCCCCCAAATCTGCTGACAATCTACTTGACTGCCATGATGTTGCTCATTTGTTTGCAACAAGAGGACAGTTGCTTAAGAGAGACAGCCACCAGGTACCCTATCATGCCCCACTGTGCTGCATAATCTCTCCAGGGGTGAAATGCAATGTTTGCAGCAGGGAGTGCCACTCATTTCACTATGTGATATAGCCCCTCAAAATTCCCTGGCCCACTTTTGAGTACGTGGCTTCCATTAGGTCTGTCTACAACAGGCAGCTATTGATAGACAATGCACCTCAAGACAAACCGCTCCCCCCACCAAATAAGAGAGGAAGTACAGCCTCTTAATTCCTCCCTCTCCAACTGTCTCTTCCATTACCTGGGCTTCTTACTGAATTCAGGTCAGTCAGGCTGTAGACAGGGCTCCATCCCTCCATGGCACAGTGCCAACCACTGCTGACAGATGCTGACAGACATGTCCAGGGAAGCACAATAACAGCAATCTGCACTACATACGGTAATAGTGCTATGGCCTGCCCTGGACATACAATACAAAAGTATGGCAGTGCTGCTGAAGCATGGTAAGGCTAAGGATGCAGAGAGGCTTCAGGTGCATTGATGATGGCATATAGCATCACTCTCAGATGGGCAATGGCAATGCCACCCAAACTAATAGTGCCATAGTAGCCAAGCTTGAACAACACATGCACACTACGGCATATGTTCTGTGATGCATCATGGGAATTCCTGCCATCCCAATGATAGTTTAGTGCCAAGTCTGCATAATGCCCATTCTGGTGGAAAAGAGGGTTAGTTTTTTCATTGAGTGCAATATGGTTGATGCATCAGTTCATCAAAACATTCATGGAAACTCTAGGTTTCTAAGGGAGGGTAAATGTCTCCTTTCCCCAACAGTCTTGATCCCTTGGTAAATGATTATATTTCAGGGTTCAGGAGGTACTGCCCAAACAGTCTTGACCCCTTGGTTAATGATTATATTTCAGGGTTCAGGGGGTACTGCCCCATGTGGGAGGTGCGAAGGCTCACTCCAATTTAAACTATTAATTTTAGCATTCTGTTTCAAATGAATGTGCTTTGTTTAGTATTTCTGATCATAAAATGAACTGGTTTCAACAGAGCCACCCAAAACAGTCTGTAGAGCAAAGCTTCCAGAGTGGTGGCACGTATTATGATCAAGATTTTATAATGCACATAAGTGGTTGTACTGTACTGGAGGCTGCCTACATATCCTGATACAAAACAATTCCCATTTGTTAACCAGGTAGGTCCTACTGGCCATACAGTCACTGTTCAGGGACTACCTGGGAGCATTGTCTAGTTAAGTGACTTGCTCAAGGTCACAGACAAATGAGGGGTTGAGGAAATCATATCCTGTACCACAAGTACCACAGCTTACAGCCTTAAATCTCTGCACCAATTTTGCAAATCATCCAGACTTGGGATGCGATTATATTTGCACCTTTTTAAAATATCCAGTCAAATATAATATTATTTTCTACAGCCTGATGACCAGTCTTCTGGTGTAACTAGAAAATCCACACCAATTTCTCACTCAACAAATCGACTGCATCAGACATTTTGACTGCTTTGGTAGTTTAGACATGAAAGAATTACTGTTATATTCTGCATAATGCAAAGTACAGAGAGGGGGGAGTGGGACATGTCCCTTGTTTCAAAGGCTATGTCTAGCCCTGAACTAATAATCTATAGAGACACAGGTAACACGTGTCATATCCATAATGTGAAAAGCTAAGATGTAGTCACAATGAATAAAACTGGCAATTTCATCTTCATCTACAGGCATTTACTTATGTTTCTTTCATATTGCAAAAAAAGTCTGATTTTGTAAATACTTGTATTTACAAATTTAAAGCCTAGAAAGTCATCATTTTATGCTTAGTAGCAACATGGATGTAAGAGGATGGGGAAGTGAGCTGGTAACTACTCGGCAGTAGACCACTGAAACCTGAAAATTTAATGAATATCAAATGAAAATAAAATGCATTACGCCAAACACAGACCTATTTTACCTGATTTATGCAGCTTTGCTACTATATAAAACTATACTTAACATGTTTCCCAATAAGCTGTATGTTTCACATAAGTAAATAGAAAACACAGTACAGATTAGTGCAACAGGCAAACATTTATACTCCTTTAAGGGCAAGGACGTTAAAGACACATATACATGCTTACATCAAAAAGTAGCCACATGTAATTATGTTAATGTATTTCTTAGTCAGCAAATGAAAATAAAAATAAACTAAATGTGTCAATACACATGCACACATGAAGCACCATACCCCACACAATACACATGCACACATGAAGCACCATATCCCACACAATACACATGCACGCATGAAGCAGTATACCCCACACAATACACATGCACACATGAAGCACCATACCCCACACAATACACATGCACACATGAAGCACCATACCCCACACAATACACATGCACACATGAAGCACCATATCCCACACAATACACATGCACACATGAAGCACCATACCCCACACAATACACATGCACACATGAAGCACCATACCCCACACAATACACATGCACACATGAAGCACCATACCCCACACAATACACATGCACACATGAAGTAACATATCCCACACAATACACATGCACACATGAAGTACCATATCCCACACAATACACATGCACACATGAAGCACCATATCCCACTCAATACACATGCACACATGAAGCACCATATCCCACACAATACACATGCACACATGAAGCACCATACCTCACACAATAATTGCCAAAATCACAACACCCCTATGTAGCAATACACAACAACCTATCCCTACACACACACAAACATACACTATCAGGGATGCCCACAGCACAGCATCCCACAATCACAGTCACAAACACAGGTTTAGACCTCAGACACAGCACTCCACAAGAAGACAAAAGCACAGAGACCACCCCACACCCACATACACATCATCCACTCATGAAACATCACAATATACCTCCCAAATATGCTACTATCTCACACACATGCAAAACAGACAGATGTGGACACACACACACACACACACACACACACACACACACACACACACACACACACACACAGAAAATAATATCTATATACATTAACCTGTGCTCATGCATGCATACATATACACACATGCACACATACATAGCCCCACACCCACATACAGAGAAAACATCTATATACACCAAACCATTCTCATGCACGCACGCACACACAGAAAATATGTATATATACCAATCCATGCTCATGCATGCATACACACACAAAATATCTATACATACACACACACACACACACACAAACACACACACTGGTAGATATGTACTTTTCATGGATACTAACATGCAGAGGCACAGCCAATAACATATGCAATGTTAGCTAATCCCCCCCAACCATAATCCTCACTGCGTTTAAGGAATTTGATTGATTTCAAAATGTACTTTCAAGACCTGCAAAAATGCTCTGCCAAAACTGGCAAGCCCACATGAAGATTGAAATACTTGTCATTAAAGAAAAAAGACAAGTACATGTGTGTGTGTGTGTGTGTGTGTGTGTGTGTGTGTGTGTGTGTGTGTGTGTGTAGTAACAGCCATCTGGGCATGGGGATGAGTGATGGCATGCAGTGTTATATCTGGTTGGCTTCCATGCAGCTGTGAGGTCTGTATGTTAAGTAATGAAGCAAAAATAATGTGCAAACCTTGAAGGATGACAGATTGTGGCATCTAAAAGGGCACCGACTTCTCTGACTGCTGAAGAAAAATGCGGAAGCTATTTGACAGTGGATAATAGTTTATCAGTCTATCATTCTTAACATAAATTAATGGTACATGTCCTTCAACTGCACTTATGCTGATCTGTTCATGGGTTGTTTTGAAAATAAATTTATTTTAAATTATGCCATATACACTAGTGTGGAGAACATGGATGAGTGTTGACTGTTGTGGAATACATCCATTGATAAATTAGTTCAAAGGTTAGTACTAGGCTAACTGCCTATAGACATGAAAACTTATTTTGGATGTTCAGTTACTAAATTACTGGATGTTCTCTGTGCCACCTTATATAGGAAGCCATTCATTCATAATATACATATAGATCCAACCGTTGTCATCCTGCACATGTTAGAGGAACACATCTTCATCTCAGTTTTTGAGATGTACTGTGGGTGAAGAAGCTGTGCCTCAGGTTATGACTAAATGATTTTTGGAAAGAAGCCATCATCCCTCAAATATGCATCATTCATTACAGAAAGCTACTATAAATCAACCATCAGCCTCTGGTAGAGAAAGGGGTGATATGTGGTTTTTGGTTATGTATGGCACAAACTTTTATTTATTTATTTTTATTAGACACTGGAACTTTTATGTAATGATAGATTTTTTTTAAGTTATTCCATCTGTTAGTTTTCCTATAAAAAGAGGCAAAAAATTGGACCAATATTTTTTAACTTTTAAACTTACAAATATGGACACCCTACTAATATGCAGGTGGCATCTAGGCCTACGGGAACATATCCCTGTGGCAACTGTATTCTTTGCAAATATTTTTGCAAGCCTAGACATTTTACCTCAGTTAATATTAGCAAGGTATATGAAATTAGACATGCTATTATATGCATACAGACTTGGAAAGTACTACGTATTTAGACAATCAAAAACTAAAAAACAAATTGTTATCTATTTGTTGTCTTCTGCAATACAAGCAATAAAGTTTCAGAAGTGGCTGTATCAATTATTCAAATGTCTGATTTAAAGCATGCTTTGAACTTATGGTTAGAAGTGAACAGTACAGATGAAATGATTGACATTTTTGCATAAGGTAAGTTCAAGAGGGCACTCCTAAGTAATTTATATCAATGAGCTTTTCAGAAAGACCCTTAGAGTGTTGACAAACTGGTTGTGCCAACTAAAATCTACTATCTAATGAGGTTTTGTTTAAAAGTGAGCAACTAAGTCTTTAACTGAAAGTAAGAAGAT
Organism: Protopterus annectens; assembly: GCF_019279795.1. Classification (NCBI taxonomy): domain Eukaryota; kingdom Metazoa; phylum Chordata; order Ceratodontiformes; family Protopteridae; genus Protopterus; species Protopterus annectens. The sequence goes on from NC_056750.1 coordinate 199,024,868, forward strand.
GGTTTTGCTTACACAGCAACTAAAATAGTCTGCTTCATGCATTGGAAGAGGGAGGTCACATTACTAAAAATTGTTTAATTATTAAACACAGTGCTGTATCTATCAGAATATGATTTCTATAAAGCAGGCTGGTAATGAAAAGGTAAATACTGTGATTTTTTACCAACATGCTGACAATGAAAATGAACTAATAAAATATAATAAAATATATAGAAGAGCAGAATCAGAATACTGTCTATGTGCCACAACTGAGTTAGCCAACTGTATAGTACTGGATGGGAAGGACGATTCACTAACAACGCAGCTGACATAATGAGCTTAAGTACTCCCAGTATATTTATACTGGGGTTTGTATTTAAGGAGAGGGCAAGAAACAACTATGGTGAGTGGGCAGGGGTAAGGATCCACAACAGAACATTTTCATTTATTACTGTGGTAGCTGGAATACTGCGGTGGTGGTGCTGCGGTAGCGTTGTCGCCTCACAGTTAGACGTTGCCCGTTCAATTCTCAGTTAGAGCGTCTTCTGTGTGGCGACATGTGTGAATGGGCGTTCCTTCGTTAAAGGTTGTGCGTTAGGCCTGGCAAGCCAGCACATAACAATCTACTGCCAATCATTAGCGGACCGGAGTTCCGCTGTGGCGACCCCTAATCAGGAAAAGCCGAAAGACACAACAACAACTGTGGTAGCTGGAAGACACTGGAAGGCAGAAGCATTATAAACTGTCAAAGTACAGTACAATTGTGCATAGTATGGTCACTACAGCATCAGTACACAGACGTATGATCACAAATTTGGTTAAGTTGCAGAGCACTGAGGTAACTGTCTAATTTCATGAAAATGAACAGTGGAAAAGTAAGAAAGGGAGAAATTTCTAAAAAGCCAGTGCTTGGATAACATTTTAAATTGTTTGTTATAAGAAATTTATGGCAGGCATGTTTTTACTGAAATCTTTTAATAGTTGTTAGTTAAAAAATTACTTGAAGATTGGCAACTGTGGCTGAAAGTTGGCAGTTACAGTTACATGCAAACAAAAGCAGAGCATTTAGTATGAAATATCAGACTGCAGGAATGGAACCCATGGCAACAAAGCATGAAAGGTATAGTTGAGGTGCTGATCATACCAGGACTAGACAAGCAGTGAGAGAAAGCAGTGACAGCAGGAAACTGTGCAGGGTTTTAGCCTTAGGGAGACAAACTCTAGAAATAAGTAATGCTCCTGCTCAGCCGCCAGCCATTGGTCAGATCACACCTTCAGTACTATATGGATTTCTGATGGTCACAACTGTGAACAATGTTACTTACACTGAAGCTAAAGATATAGCAAACCTTCTGAGCAGATAAATGTAGCTCTAACTTCACACGCCTATCTCCTCTTTGTTCATCAAGGTATACCTGAAACTGATAACCAGCAAGTAAAAATCGAGCAAACACACAACACCAGAACCAAGAAAAGTGTGTTTGAGCAACTGTGCTGACAGAATCGCAATGGACAGGATGTAAAATCCAAATACATTTTAATAAATAGTGGTTTAGAGCTTTCGTTTTGTAAGGTACAAAACTTCATCAGAACAAAGTGGTACGGTCACACACCTCTAAAATACATGCATCGCATAAATACTTAATCTCATTAACCCAAGGCTATTTGAAAGATTTAAAGCAACATCTCACTAATCCTTCAATACAACATTCCCTATACCTATTGCACACACACACAGACACACACACACACACACACACACACACACACACACACACACACACACACACACACACACACACACGTTTCAAAATTTTATAAGTTTATAAACAGTTAAAGCCTCCAGCTATCACACAAGACCAGGTCCTAAACATGCTATTAAAAGCTAGCTAAAAATACCGCATTGATGGGTCCTGACAATATCCCTTGGTGCAGCTTAAATATCAAGAAGCATGATTTAGCTACCCCTCCTAACACTGTTCAATCTCATCCTCCATACAGGTTTTGTGCCAAGCAAATGGAGAACTGCTACTTCATAAGGGAAGACCTTCCGCAGACTCAGGTTATTGCAGACCGATAAGCATGACCAGCCTTATATACAAAGCAATGGAAATATTTATCATGGAACTAATCAATCAGGGCATAGGGAACCTCCAAACACTGGACCCAGTGCAGTCTGTATTTGTCAAGGGCAAGTAATGCTTACTCAACCTGGTGGATTTCTTTTGAAAAGCACACTAAAGTAATGGTTGAAAGCATAATTTGACCTGACCTAAGCTTTTGACACAATTCCCCATTCAGGCATAGGAGAAAAGCTAAATAAACTGGGAATAAACCACTGTGTTACCTACTGGATTGCCAACTAACTCACAGATAGGATGCAGGAAATCAAAATAGGGGAAGTTATCTCCACAAAAAGACCATTCACCAATGGACACCCCCAGGATTCTGTGTTAGGACCTCTTCTGTTTGGCATCTACTTTTCTCAAGTAAAAACCAATACCAAAAGTCTCTGGTTGACTAAGTTTGCAGATGAATGCAAACTAGAAGCAGTCATTGAATATCCAAATGACTTAGCCATCCTGCAGTAGGTTCGACCTAAATAACTGCTGCTGAAATCATGGACTGAAACTAAATGCCAAAGAATTCATTACTTTATCCTTTGGGCAGTTATTTACCTCACGGAACTACCATATTGAAAATACTCCCCCATGAGTTGACCCAGTTGTTCAGGATTTGGCAAATTATGTGGACAGTGACAAATTTTGACCAACATATGTCCATTGTTGCAAGAAAACCCTTCTATATTGTACAGCTTACAAACAAAGGGATTGTGTCTAGATCAAGGGATGTCATTGTCCCACCCTTTACTCAGCCCTTATTAGGCCAATCATCGAATATAATGGCCCCTTTGGCATGTATCTGTCCATATACATGCAACAACTGGAACACCAAAAGAGATACCTTATTGAAAGGATACAAAGCCTAAACACTACGTCCTACATGGATGGACTCAAAGCCCTGTCATTATACTCAGTATTCTACAGACTGCTAAGTGGTGACCTGTGTCTGGCATGCAAGGCACCCTCTAACTCAATACTGATAGATTTACTGCACATCAGCAAGAAAAATGGCATCAGAAATGTTCAGTCTAGGTATCTAAACCTCTCCTGGAACATCAGAATGACTTGGAGAGACAGGTAAATCTCGCACTACTGTTCTGGAACAGACTCCCCATCCACATAAAATAAAGTTCATCGCTATCCATATTCAAGTGCAACTTAGATCTATGGATGGAAAAATAAAGGTTACCCCAGAATTGCCCCGTACTACTAATGGATCTGTGGTATGATCCCATTTATTCTTATTAGGGGTAACTATCATCTACCACGGGATGGGTAAGGCCATTCTACAACCAAATGGGATAGGTTCATTTGAGCACAAAAAGGGAAACTGGCTAGACTTAATGGTCTACGAGGGCAGCTAGCCTAGTACTTACCTATAAAACTACACAAGAAGGGCAACGACCTGCTGGGAAAAGTCTACAGGATAGTTGCTGGGATGGTACAAACATCCCAGCTAACATTTATCTGAAAATAAAAGGAAAGAAAATTGTGCGTCTATGAATGCATTTTTGCATTTGTCTTCCTATGCAAGGATGTGTGTGTCCATGTCTGAATTTTTTTATGTATGCATGCAAGCATGTATCTGGCCAAGTAGTTATGTCTTTCTGTACCGGCATATTTTACATTTGTGTATATATGCCTGTGTGTGTGAGAGACTGTTCATTTATATCTTCAACAACTTAGTGGATCTATGCATGTGACTGCATTTGTGCATACGTGCGCGCATGTGTGAATGTGACGGAGAGAGTGTGTGCAATCTGCAAAATGCCACTGTGTAATATCTGCAACAAGTGATGCATAACAAAGTAGACAAACAAATATCTATATCCTACCATTTCTAAGATTCTGATGGAATAGAATTTATGTAATGATAATTCTCACCTTCTCAATTCTTGATAACATGTTAAAATGTTTTAATTTTATTAATGTTCTCTAATAATGCCACGAGATAAAGTTTTAAATATCCTTTCATTTTTTGCTAATAAAGTCAGACAACAGTAGAGCAATAAAACAAATTCACATTTTCCCTGAATATATATAGCAAGCTAGAAATACTCCATTACTTTTATAACTGACTGTTTTATAAGGAATCTGGAAGTATCCAGAATTCATCAGTAGTGTCATATTCTAGCACTTCTGTTATTTTGCAGTGCTATCAGGATTTTAAACTTTGAAGTTAAAAAGAAAGCTTTGCCAACCTAAAGGCAGACAGTTTGAAGTCTTGCCTGCTAAAACAGCACCCAGGCTTCAAGAGGAGTCTCACATATTGACTTAAAGGGGATGAAGGTGGTTGCTCATTCTAAAACAAACTTTCCTTCTCAGGGATGTGGTTATCTTGGGTGTCCTAAGGGTAACTCAAACCACTAGGGACAAGCAATTTGACAATGGCATGCAAAAGATATAGGGAAAACAGTGAGACAGAACAACATAAACATAATTCTCTTTAGTTATCATATTTCTCTCCCACTCCACCAGTTAACTAAACAAGAGTAAAACAGAGGAAAAGAAGACAACAGAAAGACAATCAGTGCATTGCTACATATTCATCATAGGAGTGATATATTTAATAATTAGAGATTGCATACGGCTAACATCTGTTAATGGAAAATACTTAACTGCACAATGTGCATGTGTGGGAGTTACTTGTTAGATTTCAAGACTTCCTCTTGCAACAGTTTCTAAAACAAAATTTTACATTCATGAGGTATGGTGAGTGGGGTCGCAACAATAAATTTTGCATCAGAGAATTAAATTATCTAAAGCTGGCTGTAGCTGAATTTACCCTTAGAAGTCTGGTACTTTTTAATATTCTCGATACATTTTCAGAATGCTCTTGTTATGAGCAGATGAAAAGTAGCTTTTCTTATTTGTATTTCAAAATGAGTTGGAACACAATATGCCAGATGCTCTTCTGATGTGCTAAAATGGACTCTTCTTACCTGTCTTACCTAACACTTGGCACAATATATATCCAAAACAACTAGGCAACCACACCCTTACTCATTATACTTTTGGAGTCAGTTACAATTTATAGCACGTGTCTGTGTATGTAAGTGCATATATATATATATATATATATATATATATATATATATATATATATATATATATATATCTACTATATATATATATATATATATATATATATATACACACATACATGCACACACACATATACAGATATATCTATATATAATCTATATCGATATATAATCTATATCTATCTATATATATATATATATATATATATATATATATATAGCTATATATAATATATATATATATATATATATATATATATATATATATATCTATACTTATATAGCTAGTTGTATATAGCTATACACACACATATATATATATATATATATATATATATATATATATATATATATATATATACATATATATATATATATATATATATATATATACATATATATATATAAAACTATATATATATTTATAGCTATATAACTATATATGGGTTCACTACGAAAGACCGAAAACACACAAGGCTGACACCCATAGACCCGAGATCAAATACCCGAAAGACGAAAATTGTGAACGATCAACACACATACAGTACACACATAAACATACACACAGTGTCCCCCAAAACCAAACAAATAATCCTACACTATAGTGAGGCAGGGGGGCAATCCCCCCTGCACACCCCATGGGGGGGCTGCAACCCCCACCCCTTTACTTTAATATTCTAACTCCAAGATCGCACAAACACACACACAAGGCAAACTCACACCCACACATTACAGTCCTTCACACACACACACACACACACACACCACAGTCACAACACACACTAACACACACTAAAGCCCCTTACAAACACACTTACACACAGATACTTACCTGAACCGCAACACCAGAAGCGCTAACTCAATATCCCTCAATATCGGGATTTTTGCATTTCGCGCTTCTGGTCTGTCGGTAATGTGGGGTATTGGGTTTCTGGTCTCGGTAATTTGGGTGTCGGGATTCTGAGTGTTTGGTATTTCGTAGGGAACACACACACACACACATATATATATATATATACACACACACACACACATATATATATATATATATATATATATATATATATATATATATAGCTATATATCTATATACTGTATTTCTTTCTAAGTAAGACCTAAGCAGAGAGTAATGCCTAGCATGGTTTTTCCAGGGTGTTCATGATATAAGCCCTACCCCAAAAATAAGCCCCAGTTCCAATTCTTACTGTAACCCTAATCATCACTCACACTTGACGGTTGAGATCCTTGGCCCATAAACCCACGCAAGTGTACTTTGATTGGTCAAAGTACAGACAACTCACGGGAAGCACTCGCTCATGGTAGTGAGCAGCTGTGATAGTGTCTTCTCTTCATAACCGGCGCCATTTTGTGTTGCCACTCAGGTCACATAATTCTTCAATTAACCCCCCAGCAGACAAGATGAGTGTAAAAAGAAAGAGCTATTCCGTCAAGTACAACAAAGGAATCGTGGAGGACTCCCGTGGAAAGAACCTGACGGCTTTCTATATAGAGAAGAAGTTAGATCTCTGAATGGTCTGAAAATGGCGAGCAGTGTACGTTAACCTCAGTCAACAGGCTGACGAGGGAAATGCTAACAAGTGTAAGTGTGGATCAGGTCGGCAACCGTTATTTCATGAGCTTGAAGATATCATCTGTGAGTGATTTGCTAAGAGGAGAGCACAGTCTTTGGTTGTGCGCAGGGCTGATATTCAAGCATTTACCATTGCAATAGCACCACAGTTAAAAATATCCCCAGAAGAATTCAAAGCATCACAACATTGGCTCAATGGCTTCCTTCACTGATATGAACTGTCTCTAAGAAGATCAACAACACTGTTCAAGCTGGAAGATACTGAAGTTATCAGGGACTCCCTTCAGTAGATGTACCTTGTAGAGTCTTTCCCAACACCTTAAGGAGATCTCTCTGAAGCCATGTAAAATGTGTCAGGTAGTTCAGCGATCTGAGAGTGAATGCCACTGACAAAAAGATATGCTTCATGTACCTGTCCATCGTTCAAGACTCCTTGTTCGGCAGATGGACAGATGAAGTCTCCGCTAGTTCCTTCTTAGTGCCCGCCGCCACCACCATGGCATCTACAGGAATGCCCTCAGACAAAAATTCCTTCTCCTTGGGGGCCGACAAAAATTTATTGGGTCTCCTGGGGACTGGCTCCATGGCATCAGGAGTCTCCCACACCTTTCGACTAACAAGGTCTAAAAAGTTCATCAAAAGGTGGAGACACCCAAGAGGCTGAATGTTGAGACCCGAAAGCCTTCAGGTAAACCTACTCCTCATCAGAAGGGGTAACAGTGGACCAGCTGTACCTCTGCTTAAGGATCTCTAAGATGTCAACAAAGAACACATCATCAGAGGACGACTTGGGGGACCCTTCTGATGCCTCGAGACTCATTCTGGGAGTCTACATGCTTCCTCTTCCATGTCCTCTTCTGAGGGGGCTTCTCAGAATGATATTCCAGGGAGGTCTCAGAAGAGTGGGGGCCACCAGCTGGGGGCTCCTGAGGCTGTGGGTCTCTGCTGTCTAGAGAGGGAGTAGGTGCTGAGATGAAGGTTGGTGCCCGAGGGGGAAGAGTGTCGGTACCCCTGGGTGGAGCTGATGTTTGGACAGCACACTCCACACCATCTCGAAGGCCGACCTCTCCGACTCCGAAGACCTCCCCGGACAGAGGAAGCCATCAGCTCCGAGATAGATGTAGGGACCGAGCTAACCCTAGCCATCGCACCGAGAGGGAGACTCGGAATCAAAGAGGTCCAGGTCTAAACGTCCTTGTCGGGACCGATTGGAGAGCTTCGGCTCCTAGACACCCCGGACTGCAACAAAGGTGTCGGAGTGAAACTCAGCTCTGCGACAGCCTCAGGGGGAGCTGTAACTGAGGGTTTCACAACCAGCGGTACCAAGCACTCCGGCTCTGAAAGCCCAGCACGGCTCGGAGGAGGAACCACAGAAAGGAAATGGACTCAAGTGACTCCAGGACTGACTGAGTCTGAGCCAACAGCATTTTTGGCAAAACAGACTACTTCAGGAGTCTCAGCACTACTCTCTCCACATCTTTTTCTGACAGGCTCCTGGAAGATCTGGAAGACAGTGTGGGAGATCTAGACCTCTGTAAGATAGGGGACCTTAAAGTTGGGGAGACCAGCAATGGATCTCTGGACCGGCTCCGATGTCCATCAGTAGTCAGCTCTGAAATGCATGGGGCCGACACTGGAGTCATAGTAGCAATGACCTCGATCGGTTCCTAAATCAGTGGAACCGAGGAGGGAGAAGACCTGTCTGGTTTCGACATTTTGGGAGGTGGTTCCAAGGCACCAGATGACACAGGGGAATGCCTCTTAGAAGGTTTAGTCTTTTCTTTTTTAGATCCATGAGATTTGGAGGAGGAAGATGAACTGGCCAAGTCTTCCTCAAAAGAAGGCTTAAGGAGACCTTTTAATATTAGTTTGTTCTTCTGCTCCTGTAATACCCTGGCACTGAAAGAATGGCAAAACAATCATGTTGCTTGCAGATGGATGGCTCTGAGGCAATATGATCTTTTGCCTCTTTAGATATGGTACTGAGATGTTGCAAAAAGACACAAGCCAAACACAGCGAGGACTAGGTCCTATAACTTAAACGGGCCTAGCCCTTATTGCACTAACAGTGACACAACCATGAGGACTAGGTCCTCTAACTCAAACGGGCCTAGCCTTGGGCAGAGAAGAGAGAAAACTAGGTCCTCTAACTCAAACGGATCTAGAAAAAAGAAGATTAAAGGTTTGAAACTATCAAATATACTTGACACACACACACAAAGTATGAGCTAGAAAAAAGTCTCACTGCTGAGAAGAACTTTTATTCAAATGAAACAAAAAAAAAACATTGAGATTAAGTTTATCAGCAATATTAACCTGTCTAGACTGGATGAATTTGAAACCTTTGTGAAATAAAGACAAATTTTCCTTATTGTTCGATCTAGCAGTGTAATTGTATATATTGTACCTCTTAAAGGAATGAGTTACACCATCTTCATCAAGCATCATGTCTCCGCCTTCTTCCTTTTTTATGTTGTTTGTATTAGGGGGGACCTCTGATATTTCTGTCCTGAGTCGTATGTGTATTTAGAATGACTCACCAGCCTCTTGGAATACCCCAGGTTCCAAAAATCCTGAAATTCATCAGTGAAAACATCGGTGTCTGCAATGAGGCCAGTCTTCCTCCTTGGTGTCTTCAGCTCTGTTCAACATTAGTATTGTCCTCATTAGAAAAATAAATGTTTTAGAATGAACACTGGGGGGAATAAGGTGTGCTGTGGGGTAAACATTCTTGTTGTGATATTGTTTAACGTCTCTTTTTAACTCTAATTTTTGCTTTAAAAACAGGTCATTACATTTTTAACTACTCTCAAAAGAATAGTTTCATATGATGTTTTAAAATGTTCAAAAAATCTTTTAAAATGAGTTTGTGTACTTCTTCCAGCTATAACACAACTTGACAAGTGGTATCTATTTTGTACATTAATTCCAGCCCATATTTGTCAAAAAGACCAACAAAATCTATAGAAATTTCTTCACTGTAAATTAAACCAAACAAATTTAAACAAACACAGTCCCCGAGGGACAATAATTAAATGCAAACATTGTCTAACTAACTATTTTTTATCTGAAGACTTTTAAACTTGAAAAGTCTCTTCTCAAACAGGTATAAGAAGCCCCTTAAGGAAACTCCATTGTTTGAAGTAACAGTAAGATTGTCCATACTGTTAATAGTTTCCACTGTTTGAAAAGCAAAGTTTTTTTTTCTAAAATAGATTTGAAATGGACCTTATTTTGTTCCTGGTTAGTTCCTAAAGCGGCATTATTTAGCTGTTTAGAAACACGAACTACAGTTTCATTAACAGGAAAAGCAACAGTACCTGCTACCTGTGCATAAATCCGTTGTGCACAGTTTGCTGAAATATTGCTTTCAGCTGCTTCATTTCACAGATGGTACACAAACATACATTTGTTCCACCAGCTTGAGAAGACGTGACGAAAAAATCCTGGCTCAAGAGTTGCAGTTTCTGTTACGCCAGTGTATTTAGTGGAATCAAATGCATGCATTAAGCCAGGCAGTGGAACAACCTGAAAAAATAAAATGATCACTTTCATCTCATACAGGAAACTTCATCAGAATAAAATGGTCCTAGCACAGAGCCATTACATAGTACATAAAAAGATTTCATTGGTAGTTGGTTAATTAATTAATTAATAAGAATTGTAGTATTCTTTAAAGGGCCAGACATGTTTTTAACACCTTCTGGACAGTTTGGTATCAGATGTGTATAATGAATGGGGTAATAGGTGAAAACCTCTTTTGGTACTGGTCTAACACATCAGGATGAGACGAGCATAAATATGAAGGGGGATTAGTAGTTGAATACAATCAATTCTCTAAGGAAATCAAAGAGAGTTAAACAAAAAAAAAAACTGGTGCATTTTTAAAACCAGCCCTGAATTATATTCATTAGTGGACCCTTAACCAATATTTATTTCAAAAACTGCTCTGGATTTCAAGAGATTGATGGAAAACAAACATGCTGCCCTTTCTAAGATTTCTGAGGGCACTTTGAAATATTGACAGTGCATACATATTACTAGGAACCAAGTTGTGGTGCTAGCAATGAAAATAAAGATCACCTTTCATTATGGTAACTGCACCACCTTAAAGGATAGTTTACCTAGCAATATGTGCAGCATGTCCGACATTCTATGTTGGCAAAACTGATCAAGGTCTCAGAACACATATTTATGAACACACGCATATGATATTCCAACAAGAATGAGAACAGCGTCCTGTATTGACATTCCAACCAGTGTAACAGTTATAGCAAGGTTCACTTTGGTATTTCAAAAAAAGATCACACTGCATCCCAGAGGGGGGACTGGAAGAATTACTTAAAGGTAGGTGAACTGCACTGGCAACTTAGGCTGGGGGCTACCTTTCCCCCCGGTCTGAATGACAGTGTTTCAATTACACCTGTTTTAACACTGAAGGCTAATAAGTTAAAGGCCAAGCTTTTACAAATCTTTTGTTACATTTTTATATATTTTTACACCATTATTTTTAAATAATCAAATGTTCTGATGCACTTTGTTGTGCTGCTTTTAGTTTGCCAAGGACTATGTGTATCATTGCTTATTATTGTGCATTTGTTGTCTGGCCCTTTAAAGAATACTACAGTTCTTATTTATTAATTACTTAACTACCAATGAAATCTTTTTACCAGCTATTTAATGGCTCTGTGCTAGGACCATTTTATTACGAAGAAGTCTCTTGTATGAGACAAAAGTGCTCATTTTATTTCTTCAGGTTGTTTTAATAAATTAATTCTAGGACCATTGCTGGGCACTCGTTTCATATTGATTTTCATTGGTTTCAAGTTTATCTGGTTCCTGCTGTGCCATTTTGTGTCGTTTCTGACTACTGAATGAAGAAATACACAAAAAAAACTTACAGAAAGAAATATGTACTATCGGACAAAAGGTAAGAGCTGAGTGCTTTCATCTCTTCACTAAATATGAGACTTTATCACAGGCATCAAAACCAGTGAAAGCTATTATTTAGTTACATAAAAATATCACGTGACACTTAAAATATCTTTTACTGTCATAACATCATTAAAAAGACCGTCTTAAATATATCTGCTTAAACAAACAAATGCAATCTGTGAAAGATACATAAGTGAAAATAGGCATTCCCATACTTCACTGCTTACAAAAACTGCATGTACTTATTTTGTGCAAGATGGTGGTGCACTGTTTTTTTTTTCTTTCTTTTTCACTTTTCTCACAAGGAGCTTCCATGGTAAAGAAGGCCTGCAAGTTTCGGCATCACACAAGGATATAGCATCAGTCATTAAAAACAGGAAGTCAAACGTAGGGTTATGTATGCATGCAGTTCTATAATTTAAAAAATGTGTTTTGCTTTCCCCCAACCATTCAAGGCCACAACACCTATGGGCTCATTCACTCATTCCTCTCCGCCTGTTACATATGAGGACACAAGGCGAGTTCCATGGATTATGGCCATTATCCAATTGTATGGTTACTCCTATAATCCCTCCAGCTGTCCAGAAAGAATGGTATAGTGTCTGTGCTGCTGAAACAAGTGTAAGTCCACACTATCTGACTTGTGCATTACTGTCGGTATAGTGTCTGTGCTGCTGAAACAAGTGTAAATGCGCATTATCTCACATGTGCATTACTGTCGGTATAGTGTCTGTGCTGCTGAAACAAGTCTAAGTCCGCACTATCTCACATGTGCATTACTGTCGGTATAGTGTCTGTGCTGCTGAAACAAGTCTAAGTCCGCACTATCTCACATGTGCATTACTGTCGGTATAGTGTCTGTGCTGCTGAAACAAGTGTAAGTGCGTACTATCTCACACATGCATTACTGTTAGTATAGTGCCTGTGCTGCTGAAACAAGTGTGTGTACTGTCTCACATGTGCATTACTCTCAGTATAGTGTCTGTGCTGCTGAAACAAGTGTAAGTGCGTACTATCTTACATGTGCATTACTGTTAGTATAGTGTCTGTGCTGCTGAAACAAGTGTGTGTACTGTCTCACATGTGCATTACTCTCAGTATAGTGTCTGTGCTGCTGAAACAAGTGTAAGTGCGTACTATCTTACATGTGCATTACTGTTAGTATAGTGTCTGTGCTGCTGAAACAAGTGTGTGTACTGTCTCACATGTGCATTACTGTCGGTATAGTGTCTGTGCTGCTGAAACAAGTGTAAGTGCGTACTATCTTACATGTGCATTACTGTTAGTATAGTGTCTGTGCTGCTGAAACAAGTGTGTGTACTGTCTCACATGTGCATTACTCTCAGTACAGTGTCTGTGCTGCTGAAACAAGTGTAAGTGCGTACTATCTTACATGTGCATTACTGTTAGTATAGTGTCTGTGCTGCTGAAACAAGTGTGTGTACTGTCTCACATGTGCATTACTGTCGGTATAGTGTCTGTGCTGCTGAAACAAGTGTAAGTGCATACTATCTTACATGTGCATTACTGTTAGTATAGTGTCTGTGCTGCTGAAACAAGTGTAAGTGCATACTATCTCACACATGCATTACTGTTAGTATAGTGCCTGTGCTGCTGAAACAAGTGTGTGTACTGTCTCACATGTGCATTACTCTCAGTATAGTGTCTGTGCTGCTGAAATAAGTGTAAGTGCGTACTATCTTACATGTGCATTACTGTTAGTATAGTGTCTGTGCTGCTGAAACAAGTGTGTGTACTGTCTCACATGTGCATTACTCTCAGTATAGTGTCTGTGCTGCTGAAACAAGTGTAAGTCGTGTACTATCTTACATGTGCATTACTGTTAGTATAGTGTCTGTGCTGCTGAAACAAGTGTGTGTACTGTCTCACATGTGCATTACTCTCAGTATAGTGTCTGTGCTGCTGAAACAAGTGTAAGTGCGTACTATCTTACATGTGCATTACTGTTAGTATAGTGTCTGTGCTGCTGAAACAAGTGTGTGTACTGTCTCACATGTGCATTACTCTCAGTATAGTGTCTGTGCTGCTGAAACAAGTGTAAGTGCGTACTATCTCACACATGCATTACTGTTAGTATAGTGTCTGTGCTGCTGAAACAAGTGTGTGTACTGTCTCACATGTGCATTACTCTCAGTATAGTGTCTGTGCTGCTGAAATAAGTGTAAGTGCGTACTATCTTACATGTGCATTACTGTTAGTATAGTGTCTGTGCTGCTGAAACAAGTGTGTGTACTGTCTCACATGTGCATTACTCTCAGTATAGTGTCTGTGCTGCTGAAACAAGTGTAAGTCGTGCTATCTTACATGTGCATTACTGTTAGTATAGTGTCTGTGCTGCTGAAACAAGTGTGTGTACTGTCTCACATGTGCATTACTCTCAGTATAGTGTCTGTGCTGCTGAAACAAGTGTAAGTGCGTACTATCTTACATGTGCATTACTGTTAGTATAGTGTCTGTGCTGCTGAAACAAGTGTGTGTACTGTCTCACATGTGCATTACTCTCAGTATAGTGTCTGTGCTGCTGAAACAAGTGTAAATGCGTACTATCTTACATGTGCATTACTGTTAGTATAGTGTCTGTGCTGCTGAAACAAGTGTGTGTACTGTCTCACATGTGCATTACTCTCAGTATAGTGTCTGTGCTGCTGAAACAAGTGTAAGTGCGTACTATCTTACATGTGCATTACTGTTAGTATAGTGTCTGTGCTGCTGAAACAAGTGTGTGTACTGTCTCACATGTGCATTACTGTCGGTATAGTGTCTGTGCTGCTGAAACAAGTGTAAGTGCGTACTATCTTACATGTGCATTACTGTTAGTATAGTGTCTGTGCTGCTGAAACAAGTGTAAGTGCGTACTATCTCACACATGCATTACTGTTAGTATAGTGTCTGTGCTGCTGAAACAAGTGTGTGTACTGTCTCACATGTGCATTACTCTCGGTATAGTGTCTGTGCTGCTGAAATAAGTGTAAGTGCGTACTATCTTACATGTGCATTACTGTCGGTATAGTGTCTGTGCTGCTGAAACAAGTGTGTGTACTGTCTCACATGTGCATTACTGTCGGTATAGTGTCTGTGCTGCTGAAACAAGTGTAAGTGCGTACTATCTCACACATGCATTACTGTTAGTATAGTGCCTGTGCTGCTGAAACAAGTGTGTGTACTGTCTCACATGTGCATTACTCTCAGTATAGTGTCTGTGCTGCTGAAATAAGTGTAAGTGCGTACTATTTCACACATGCATTACTGTCGGTATAGTGTCTGTGCTGCTGAAACAAGTGTAAGTGCATATTATCTCACATGTGCATTACTCTCAGTATAGTGTCTATGATGCTGAAACAAGTGTTACTGCATATTATCTTACATGTGGATTACTCTGACAGGCTGCTGAGCAGTGATTATGCATATGAATCCCAAGAACAGTATCTGCACATTCAAGCTCATCCAGCAAACTGTGCACGTCAAGATTCCATCACCAACCTTCCCTCGCAACGGGTAAGCTGACATTAATAGTTCAGAAAATTACTCCCCAGTAAAATATTCCAGTGCAAGAGCTGATTGTCAAACCCAGCATATCTGGGGCATAACCAGCATCAAAAAACATCTATAACACAAAATCTGCTTTCACAGACTAAAATTCCCCTTCTACAAGTCTGGCTAGCACAACATAAACCTGACTTCACAGCCATAACCGAAACCTGGCTAAAACCATATATAAAAGACTCTGAATTTCTTCCCCCTAACTACTCATGCCTTAGAACAGATAGACACCACAAAAGAGGTGGGGGCATTGCTTTACTTTATTCTAGTACCTTCACAGTAATCCCATACTCAAAGTCCATTCCCCCCTTTTTCCACCGCAGAGTTACTTATTACCTTCCTATAGCTAAATGACAATAAATTTATCTGTGTCATAGTCGTATATATTCCTCCAGGCAACAATGTTCCTATTCTTGAAGACATTCTTGCATGGACTACCAACATAAAAAAATTAAACAATCAAGCACTAGTTTAGATAGTTTTTAGAACAACTTTGATGCTTATTATGGGGATGATTGTTTATATGTATATATTCCCCCTGTGGCACTATAGGAGAAGACATGTGAACCTGATATTCAAGGTACTTGTAATATTAACATGAAGAAACTTGACTAAGGCCGACAGGCAGTTGTCACACACCCTGTCTAGTAATAGAAGTGTGAGAATTATGAAAACTGACAAGGGGTGGGGTTGTTGTTATGGTCAGATTTGACTGCTCCCTTAGGATGTTTGACTACTTGAACAACAGCTCATATTTTACTGTGGTTTCTAAAAATGAAGTGTTTGTTTCATACAGAAAACCTGATCTCTGGTTGGATGATATAAATATTGAACATTGTGTATCTCTCAAATTGACTGACTACCCTGAAGTTAGAGCTCCTGTTATATCCTCTGTTTTCAGGATACCTATGGTGCACAAGGATGTTTGTAAATCCCCTTTATTACCCATTTTGTCCACCACCATTATGAAGACAGAACCTTTGGATAAATGTGTGGATATGAAACTAAAAAAATTTTTTTGTTAGTATAGATCACGATCTTAAGAGATTCTTGAGATTTTCTATATAAGTTGGCCATTGTGGGCTTCTCTGAACATTATCTTACAGTGGAATTAGGATGTAAAAGATCTATTCCTAGTCATTTCCCATGACTTAGGAATGGAATGGTTTCACCAAGCTCTGATATCACACCAAGAATTTTCCCACATTGATATCTTCCCCTTGAGAAGCATATGGATTTTGTTTTAAGAAAACGGGTGAATACTTTCAACAAATAAATGGTAGGCTATGGGGGCCTCTTTGGCACCTGTTTTTGCCAATGTGATTATCTGGGCTTCGGAAACTATTTTTTTTAATTGCAGGTTTTTTTCAGTCATAGTTCTATACCTCAGATCCCTGGATGACATTTTCACTTTATGGAAGGGATCTGAAAAAAGCTTCATTGATTTTTTTGAGTATATTAACAGAACTTTAGATTCTTTTTGTTTTTTAATTTGCACATGATAAAAGTATGTATAATATTAATCTTTTGGATGTGACTACATATAAAAATACTCAGCTTGGATGCTTTGAATTTAATGCATTTAGGAAGAAAACCTTCTCTACTCATTACCTACACTTCCAAAGAAATCACCCTCTGTGGCAGAAATTAAATTTATATAAGGGAAAACTGATAGATATCTCTAGAATTATTTCAGGCAACCAGCAGTTTGAAAGAGAAACAATGAAATTGCATACTATATTAAAGAAGAAAGGCAATGTTTAAGTCTATTTTGTCTGAACCCCTTAATTTGGTTTTTAAACACACTCATAGGTTCATAGGTAGGTACTAGGCTATTGGCCCTAGGGCCTATATAAGCCTAGCCAAAAGGTACCCTGGCTTTCGCCACCCAAGAAAATTATTTTCCTGTGCCACTGTCGAGCAGAGCCACAGACGTGATCCCCAGAGTGAATCTCCTATCTCCCATCCAATCATCAAGATTTTTCTTGAAGAGCGCTAATAAGGAGCTTTGTTTGATATAGATAGGTAGTTTGTTCCAGAGTATGGGAAGTCTCTGGGACAGGAATCTATCCCTCCAGTATGTTCTGTTTATTGTGGTGACAAGGTTTAGGTCCCTACAGCGTGTAGCTTGGAGGGATTGGGATTTCTTTAAGTGGAACATGTCCATACAGGAGAGGACTCAGGACTGAACCCTGTGGTACTCCACTTGTCACTGGTCTGAAGTTGGATTTGGAGTCTGCTACTTTCACAGTGTGGGTTATGTCAGTGAGCCAGTTGGCAACCCATCTTGTGACATAGAGATTTATACCTAGTTTACTGAGTTTATAATTCCAGAGTGTGGGATGGTGTTGAAAGCCTTGGCGAGATCTAGATAGGCTGTGTGAACCACCTTACCCTCATCTATGACTTTGGTGACCGCTTCAAAGAAGTCTATCAGGTTTAGGAGACATGATCTGCCTTTTACAAACCCGAACTGGGTGGGGTCCAGAGTTTGGAGATTACCAATGTCACTGTTCATAAGTTCCATGATGATATGTTCCGTAGCCTTGCAGACCAGGCTCGTCAGGCTAATGGGATGGTAGTTTCCGGGGTCCATGGTGGCTCCCCCTTTGTGGATTGGGATAACCATCGCTGTTCGCCATTCAGTGGGCACATAGCCTGAGGTGAGGCTATGATTGAACATGGTACTTAGGTGGGGTGCCAATTCGTTCTGTAGTTCACGTAGAACATAGCCTGGGATGTTGTCAAGTCCCATGGATGCTGTGTTCTTGGCTTTGGAGAGTGTGTTTTATACCTGTGCAGCTGTGATTACAGGAACTCTGCATTCTTCCGGTATAGAGATGGGCCCTTTAGGGGATGAGAGGGGGGTAAAGTAAGCACTGAACCTATCTGCCAGGATGTTGGCAATATCAGTTGGTTCTGTATATTTAGTGCCATTGTGCTGCAACTCAGAGCAGATTTGAGTGTTGCCATTGAGATTCTTGACATAGCTATAGAATGCTTTGTGGTTGTTTTTAGAGTCATTGGCAATTTTGTTTTCGTAACTAGCTTTGGAGGACTTTATGAGGGATCTCGGCTTCTTACTGAGGCTGACCAGAGAGTTCCTCCAATCATGGGATTTTACTCTTTTTTGCAACAGTTTCTTTCTTCAGTTGTATAGTTTGTTTATGGCAGGTGACCACCAGATTGGCTTTTTTTTTTTTTTGGAGGATAGCATCTTGGTTCTGTTGGGGATTGCATGATCCATGCACTCGTGTAAGTGCTTATAAAGTGCATTTGTGTAGGATTCAGCAGTCATACCTCTATTGTCCGTCAGCATGGGTATCGTGAAGTTTGCCTTTAGGCATGACAAGATACAGTGATCTAGGGATTTATCATTTGTTAGAGGCATAGGAAAAATTAATTGGAGTAGAATTAGTAACTGGAAGGTGGCATTTGGATATGTGGATTTAGTTGAAAAGGTGGGATTGAACCAGCCATTGTATTTTAAGACAAAAAAAAACATTTTGAAAGGTTTCCAGGAAAGACTGCACAGTTTTAAAAGTGTTGGTCTGCCCTCACTCAAATTGCCTTCAGTGCATAAATGTGGAATGTATTCCCAATGTATTTATATTTTGGAAGGCACGTTTTACTTTGCCTCCATTAAAGGGAAAACAAATTACACGACTTTTAAATGCTGAGACAACTTCAGTTGTGGTACTCCTGGAGTGGTTTACCTAGCTAGGTGTGCCTCTTGTCCATCTTTTTACATTAGCAAAATTTCTTGTGTTTTGTGTGAATGCATATATGAGAAAAATTATGCCATAAAAAGTTGTGATGAGTCTAACATACTTTATAAGCATGCCAAAGTGTGTACTAGTTTTAGAAGTATTTTTTTTTTATTTTTAGTTTGGAGAGAATGTTTAAAAATGAGAGGGGTGAGTGCTAGGTGGTCATAGGTTCATAGGTGTGTTCTAAGCTAACATCCACAAGGGTCTTATTAAGCCTAGAAATGCATCCCAAATCTCTGACAAGTTCTGGTACCCTTGATAAGTGTAAGTGGGGGGTTGGGAGGTGAAATATTTACAAGCAGGGGTTTGAGAGATGAACCATTTACAGACTGCCTATATCCATTAGAAATATAGGTGCCAAACCAGGGATGAATTTTCTATTCCCCATCCAACTGCCCAAGTTACACTTGAATTGGATTAGGGAGGACTCAATGTTGCAAAGTAGACAACTTTATTGGCAACTTGTACTTAAGCACATCCAACTGGCTTAAATACCAAGGTCTCAATTAATAGCATAAGGACACCCAAAATATAAAATAAACTTTTAGAGAAACCATTAATAAAAATTTAGTTTATAAATTAATTACTTATAACATTATACTTTTATTAATGAATAACTATTTTTATTTTAATTTTATGTAGGCTTTTTGCATAACATGTGATTGGTGATTTTATATATGATTATTGGAAGTGTATTTATTGGTTGAGTTCAGTCATTGCTGTATTCTGATGATGTTTCTTGCTTTTGCAAAATGAAAGTGCTTTTATAAAACATTGTCATCTGTTAGGTGCTAAATTATTTTTTATGATTAAGCTTCTCCAGCCATTTCCTTCCTGCATTCTTTTTTTGTTTTCCTGTTTGGTGTATTGCCAGGCTAGAATATCATTATTGTCCAAGCCTGAAATATTTTTATATATGTATGTTAAGTATTATGTTTTATCACGTTATTCTTGCTTACATGAAAAAAGAAGTTTAACTATTTTATCTAATGCTCTCAAGTACTTCCATGCTACACACACATTTGCAAGTGATAAAGGTTCCTGGAGTTAGTATATATAGTTAGGGAGGGTGTGGGGGGCACAGCCCACCAAACTGGGAGGAGTGGGGGGCATAGTCCCCCACCTACTTTTGGTTTCATATTGTTAGCTTTCAGTGAAATGAGATTCATAAATATAAAAGCTAAGTAGGCTGTGTGTGGGGGGCTGTGCCACACATCCCCTAACTATATATACTAACTCCAGGATCGCACTACAGTGGGGAAAAGGGCATATACATTTTATTTGCCCAACAGTACTTACATTCAGTGAAATGTGATTCACTGAAATGAGTTTTCAGGGATTTGAGCTGTTAGCGATTTTTTGAGGGTGAATTGAAATACAGTGAAATGAGATTTCAGTGAATCAAAGTAGACTTATATATATATATATATATATATATATATATATTACACACACACACACACACACAGAGAGAGAGAGAGAGAGAATACATAATATTATATGGCATATTAGCTGGATAAGGCAAAACACTTCATCAAGAACCTAACAAAACTGATAGAGTGGATGATTGCTGTCACATCAAATTCAACGACAGAAAGCATAGGGTAATCCTCTTGGTTTGTCTCATCTCTAAAAAGTTTACCAGGTACAATGGATCACACGTAAACAATATACCAAGTAAAGAAAATAAGGGTCACAACCATAATACTCATGACTTCTCATGAAAATTCAGATATTGTACTCATTAGATGCTCATCGTAGCTTACATGGCATGATGTTTGCCTGGTTACAAACCTGGTAATAAACCCACTGTATGAAAACTGATGATAAAACTAACCCTCTAGATATAATTTATTGGACTTTTTCAGAGTGAGCTTCCTTCAAACCACAGAAAACTTTTTGGGTCAACTTTATGTACCAGAAAAGTACTTTGGGCCTCTGAATGCAGGAAATAAATGCCTGCATGGTACAGAAACCGCAATCTCCCTAACATCTCCTAAAGACATAGTCATATTTGAAATAACAGAGACTTGAAATATTATGCTGTTTTTGTGCTGTTCATTTTCAGACAAATTCACATGTCTACTGACTGTTATTCTTGAGCAGTTAATCTAATGTCATACAAACTTAGTACTGAATACTGAACTTTATATGATCTCTACAGGCCTGGGTGTCCCAAGGCAGGCTAGATTCACCACTTACGAACTGTTTTTCTAAACTAAACAGCTGATATGACAGCAAAAGGTAAAAATATAGTAGTTCTGGAAATTGTAATGCAATGCCCAATTATTAACATATCAGCTTTTTAATGCTATCCATCGGAACTGGATTAAAAATACAAAAATTGTATACCAAACAGATTAGGGAATATAATCATGGGTTAAAGAAAGCTGGAAAGAAAATTAATTTTCAGTATACATAAAGCAGAACGGTTATTTATATACATCTGTATCTACAGATATGCATACACATACATACACACACACACACACACATATATATATATATATATATATATATATAGATCACCTTCATTTCGACAGTTCATTTCACTGACAGTCAAGTCAGCAGGCCCAATTCACTGAAAGTTCATTTCACTGACACTCATTTCGTCGACAGTCATATATGGCCCATTCCCCACTGTACAGCGATCCCGGAGTTAGAATAGATAGTAAGGGGGGGGTGTGAAGCCCCCCACATTGGGGGGTGTGGGGGCGAAGCCCCTCACATACTTGGGTTCTAAATTGTTTTTTGGAAACAGTTCTTAAATGCACTTGTAAGACTACATTTGTATAGTGTAAAACGTTTATATGTGGGGGGGGCTGTGCCCCCCCACACCCCCCTTACTATCTATTCTAACTCCAGGATCGCTGTACAGTGGGGAATGGGCCATAAATGACTGTCGACGAAATGAGTGTCAGTGAAATGAACTTTCAGTGAATTGGGCCTGCTGACTTGACTGCCAGTGAAATGAACTGTCGACGAAATTAAGGTGACCCATATATATATATATATATATATATATATATATATATATATATATACACACACACACACATATATATATATATATATATATATATATATATATATATATACATGTATATAAATCATGAATAGTTCACATGTAAAATTATCAAAAAACAAAACATCCAACAAAACATGTCAACTATCCATAATAATAACACAAATAACCAAAATCCAGTACACTGAAAAAGGAAACGAATTTCCCTTTCTAATGTACAACTATAACTTACCAAAATTCAGTTCAAATTTGTCCCTGCTCCACAGTAGTAACATGTGCTAACCTTAATCCTGTCTCTACCCCTACCTCTAACCATGTAGCTTACCATAAGGAAAACTTTCCATAACACTAGTACTACTACAAGGCAGCTTGAACAATTCACTACACACACACACACACACACACACACACACACACACACACACACACACACACACACACTAAATATATCCCCTTACTTGATCCATTCTCTAACCGTCACAGACAAACACTCATAAGCATACTAAATATACCCCCTTATCTGATTCTTACGCTAACACACACACACACACACACACACACACACACACACACACACACACACACATACACACACACACACACGCAAACTCTCTTCTCTACCAAAAGTGAAACTTGGCAGTTGTTCAGCCATTCACACAAATAGCACTATATCACACTTTGTTAACCAAATATGCATTTGAGCAAATGATCTGTAACTATGACAATATCGATCTGTAAATGATTGACAACTTACAGTTGACCAATACCACATCAATTCACAAAGGATCAAAACATTGAAAAAATGTTTGTGCCCCCTGCACCCTCCACATCTGCTACGAATTACATATATCAATTCTGAGATCACACTGCAGTGGAAAAAGGGGATAATCCCTGATCCACACTGTATCACAATTTCATAGTGAAAAAGCCAGAAATCTGATCAGCTGTACTGGCTTTTTCATTTGTTGATGAACACACACATAAATGAAAGGTAGTACATGTTAAATATATATATATATATATATATATATATATATATATATATATATATATGATTCCTCTGCATTTTATTGATCATACATTTGCTTGATAAAGCAAGGGCTGGCAGAAACTGTCAAATATTCACATTTTTGAATGTTTGAAACTTCGAAGGTATGTTTTGTCAAATCATGCGAGTAAGGTTTGGAAAGGCGCGGTAGTGTTTGTGTGTGTTTGGGTGTCAGGATTAGGGCAAGGGTTAGGGTTAGGTAAGGGCATAGCTTTAGTGTGTGTGTGTGTGTGTGTGTGTGTGTGTGTGTGTGTGTGGGGTTAGAGTATGGTTTAGGTGAGGGAATAGACATAATGTTGGCAGTGTGTGTGTTGATGAGTATTTGTGTGTCCATGTTTGTCTTCTTTAATGGTAGTGTTACATGAAGAGTTTTCTTTTTTTTTTTTTTTTTTAAGGGAAGGTGCAGGATTAGGGTTGGGAGCAAGGGCAGGCTTAGAGTTAGGATTAGTATGAATTACTAATGTGGTGCAAGGGGCTTATCAAGCCCTACTTTATGAAAAAAAAAACAGATGCAGACATTGGAAAACAATTGTTTTACTATGAAAAGTTGAACTGCACAATCCTGCACATTAGAAAGCATGACAAATAATGCCTGAATCACAGAAGGGTGAAAAAGTTAAGTATATATTTGTTTTTTCAGGGGGGAGGGGGCAACGCCCATGCACTCCTCTTTGTGGGGGGTAAGCCCCCACACCCCCCATACTTATATGTACCAACTCTAAAATCAAACCAAAAAACGAAGTGAGTAATCTTCAAGAAGAAAGCTACAATTACTGGTGCATACCTAGAAACTGCACCAGCAATGATTTCCTATGGAAAGCAGACATCAGCATTATGTTCGTTAGTGTTTTTTCCTGCAGGCTACTGACACTCAAGGAATTTCATCATGTCCAACTGCAGAGCAGCTGAAGATAACAGTGGCACAGACAAAGTCTAGCAAATACCATTAACAACAAGTCTAACAATGCAACAGGCAAAAGTGTTTCAGTGAAAGAAATGATGCACACTTTCATTAACCAAAGTATGTCTCAAGTCAAACTATACAGCAGCAAATGTATTATGCTTAAGGGATTCTCTAGTGAATTTAGAAAAAATCATGGCCTACTTAAATGAAAGTAAAAAAAACAAACACTGCAGGAAACCAGAATGAAACACTTCAGATTCAATTAGGTCTTAGCTACCACCGGATCAACATAAAGCAAACTCTTAAATATTAAATATTAAAATGTATACACAATTATTTAAAATAGAATTACCTTAATTCTCAGCAGGAGTATACAAAAAGTAAGAATGCAGAAATATCAGGAACTCGGAAAAAATACTTGAATTTCAAAAGAAAATTCAAATGTGCTGTACTTCAAGTGGTACTTATAACTTTAAAAATAGACATCTAAATTATTAACTATTCTTAATCAGTGTACATTTCACAGTGCGTAATTTTATATTGTGCTCTGTTCTGTTACTCCATGAACTATTATGACATTCAATGCCTCACATCATTAAATGTTTGGAACTTTTCTCCTTGCACCTCATAGAAAATGGACCTCAAATCATCTGGAGGACTTGCTATATATGATCAGGTGTAACCTCTCTGGATGGTTCCAGGGTTGTTTTCCCTCTTCGAAAAATGGCATTGTCTACTTGTTTTCTATGAGATATTTCTGGCTCATTCAGTATACTCTTTTTCAAGGCTACATCCTACACATTTTCTTTCTACCAAGACTTAATATTTAAGCTGAAGGACTGTCATGTTATCCCATTGTCTCTGTGCACTATTTGTCTTTTTGAGTATTTATGTCATAGCATTCATTGTGGAAGCTTTGCATTGAAAACATTTTCTGTCAGATGTTAATATAAGTGTTTCATTTGTTGTACTGTCTTTTTAAGATAAATAAGAGCAGAATTTCTGTATCAGGCAGCCACAGCAATCTATTCTAGAAACAGAGCCCGTTTCAAACCGAAGATGGCACAGGAATATACAGTATAACAGTAGTCCCAGTGTGCAGACAGCGCTATGTGAAGTGCTGCCTAAAGGTTATGTTAAAAACAAGGAATCATAACCCAGACTGGGCCAGACACTGGGTTTTCTCAAAAGCACTGGATTTGACAGAGGAGGATTAATACTGTTCTCAGTGGCATCAAGCAACCAAAACAGTGCACTCAAGTTTATGGTAGTCTACACCCATCGTTTGGCATAATTCCAACAAAATGAGAAACATCTCAGACACTCTCCTACCATTATTGGCATAAGTCCCATAAAATGGGCAGCACCACAAATGGTCTGCACCCATCATTTGGCATAAGTCCCATAAAACATGGACTTCCCCAGACATAGTGTAAGCTGACCTAGCTTCCTGTGTTCTTCCATATGTGCACACACAGATGTGCATTTATGAAAAGCACCTCTCAGATATACAGCTGCAGTGACACTCCCCACAATTCATTCAGTTGTGACACATTGTGTTGGATGCACCATATACTGAATTCATACATTTTAACATTACAACTAATATATTTAATATATATTTAATATATATTTATATTATACAACATATTGCTTTATGAATTTGCCCATCATGCTGCTGTAATAAAAAAGGGAAGTTTTTCATTACAGGAAAGCCAAACAAATACTGTTAGCAAGGAAAATAACGAACTGTGGATGTAGATTGTATTGTCTGTAATAGCTACACAATGAACTAAAAAGTCTGGACAGCTGAGGACAGAACTTGAAAGTAACTGCCAGATTAGGCATGGGAAGGAAGTGTGACATAATACTGATCTTCAAGTGTTAACGTCCTTCAGAAATTGCCTTTCACTTCCCACTTAAGTACACACCCCATCACTCGAGCCCATCATATTACATCCAGAGTGATTTCTCCACTGATACCCACACATCCCAGTACCTAATCTGGCATAGTCTCCCACAAACAAGGAAAGTAATCCTTTACTTGAAAAAGGCAAAGCAGCTTAATGACTGCATAACAGGAAAAATAATGGTCAGTCACTTTAGTACTTCTTTCACTCCCTCAAATCCAAAAGTTCAGAAAACTGGAAGATGTCCAGTTCTCAAGATCATTCCAACTAGTTAAGGTCACTTCTCCATGAACACTCTTCTAACTTACTGTGCTGAAGAGTACTGCACATTTTATTTGTATCCATTTATTTTTTTACATGTACGATTGTGGAGTTGGAATACATAATTAGCAGGGAGCTTTCCCTCTTGCATTAAAGCATAGTTTCTGTTTTTTTTTAGTTCAATGTTTCTTGGTTTAATAATGTGGGTTCAAAGAATGACTTTTGAATGTTTCACATTCGATACTAGGCCATAGATCAATATACACACCCACAGCCACATATCTATCTATATATCTATCACAATAAACATGTACTCTCTCTCTTTCCACATATACAGATATATATGTATGTATATATATATATATATATATATATATATATATATATATGTGTGTGTGTGTGTGTGTGTGTGTGTGGTATAGTGTCTCCTAGTGGCTGTCGTTGAATTTCTGAAGCAATATTTTCAGAATGTCAGAACTCACTGATAGGAGGATCCACACTTGTCTCACCTGGAGGAAGCCCCATCTCTTTCCTCCAAAAAACAGTAGGGCCAGAAACAAGGAGGCAGACATGTTTGCCTGGGAAATACATTTGGGCATAAACAAGGATTCTGCTTAAGATCAATGAGAGAGAGGATGTTTTGCCTCTTATAAAGAAAGAGTGATTCCTGGATGGCTTTATTATTAATGGACTCTATGGAACTGGAAGAAGGATTCTGTTAAAAAATGTTAAATGCAGTAGAACTGAAACCTTTAGATATACTGAAAATAGTTGTAGCATTAGGACATGCACCTAGCTGGAGGCTGGACTTAAATGAGCTGTGAGTTATTTGTTAAACTGCAATTCAGTTGTGATTTCCTGAACCAGCTAAACTCCAAAGTCATACCTGTTTGTCAGTCTTTCTAGTTATTTTACAAGCAAATGGACAGCACCACCAAGGTTCCTTTGCAGTCATAACGTATGTACAATAAATTAAATCCAAAACAATAAGACAAGTAAAAGGAATAAGATTAGTAAGCAAAACATTAAAACATTACAGCACAAATAATAATATTGTCATACAAAGTCAACATCTTGTACTGCAGGCTTAATCTGAACTAATCAACAATCAAAGCAACAAAATGAATAAAGTAATGGGTATGTGAAGTGCCCAGAAATTTGCAAGTACCTTCTTAAACCAAAGGTCATTTCACTCTTTTTATAGGGTTTTATAAGAGCTAGTAAACATGACAAACATGACATGAATAGAGTTCTGAAGTTTGGGTCCCATAATCGTAAATACTTTGGAAGGTGAAAGTCAGCCTATGGCTACGGATGGACAAGGAGAGTGATGAAAAATAACTTAAGTATTCAAACATTATTCGTTAAAGTAATTATCCTGTGCAGATCTCTACAACTGCCCTGTATTCCCTCTCTAAGAGATTCCTAAGAAATTACTTCATCGCTTGTGCTACAGTGATTTCTTAAAATTACTTAGACTTATTTTGTTGAGTTTCTCCTTTCCCCAGTGTTGTGCTACTGTGAGGTTGGCACATGCTTGGGGGTTTACCTCATCTGTCCCCTGTAAAAATAACATTTTCAATATGTATCATTAATAATAATGTAATTTGATGAGTTTCAGTCAGTTCGATCATTTAAGTACTTTCTGAGCAATCACATTGTGATCTTACACAGTGAACATGAGATCTGGAGGTATCCAATTAATGTAACTTATAAATTAATATGTCAGCTAGTAGGTGGCTCTGTAGAAGACAAATGGACAACCACACAGCCTTGGAGAGATTCAAGCAACTGTGTTCTTTCGCGATACCACCATTTATGTAGCATTGTATATTTTCCTATATGTGAAAGTGACAGTGGAAGGAAGGGTGCACTCCAAGAAGGGGATCAATGACCTTTTCCAAGTGCTTTCTTTGCCTCAGAAGGTTATTGCTGCAGCAGCATCAGGAAGGAAGTAGTGACAGGCTCTTATATACTACCATATAGTATCTTATACGCTACCATATAGACTCTGATACGCTACCATATTTATATGAGTACAGAATTTTGGGTCTTGTCAAACAGCGCCCCCCAAAACTCTTGAAAGCAGACATAGCTTCAATACTGCCACCACAACAGCTGATAATGCACCTCTTACTTTTTGTCATATTAAAGTGAGGCAATATCCAAAATAATATTGTTTTAGTTATACTGAAGTTACTTTAAAGTGCAGGTGACTCAGTATAAGACATAGATGTGCAAAATTATGCTTATGATTTTCAAAGAGCAGCTTAGTTTAAAGGAAATTGCACTGAAAAATTATCTGAAAAGTAGGGGTTCTAATACTACCCCCTGTGATATTACTCTTGTAATGGCCTGACAGCTGGACTGTTGGTGTTTAATGGGCACTCTTATGATCCTATTGTTAAGGTCAGTGTACTAAACCAGGAAATGGAAAAGGAGGATGATTGTTTAGGCAGCAGCAAATGGTATGGTGGCATGGTGAAAAAAACACTGTTGGCCAGCAGATACGTGTAACAGTAAAAATGATACAATTACTCAAATGTTCGCTGATTATACATATCTTTAATAATCAGACCGGTTTCGGCAAAAAAATATATGCCTTCATCAGTGATACACAGCAAAAACAATAGACAATACTCAATGAATATTTATAAGAGTGCCTAACCAATGAGAGTAAAAAACCCTGCATAATTAATGACGGTTTGTTCCCACAACAGAAACAGAAAAAAACTTCAAAGAAGACAAATAATAAACACTAATAGATCAGTGTATCTATGGGTTCACAAACAAATATAACCGATTGGTTATGTAACATGGAAATAATAATATATCAATCAAATAATGAATATAAATGGACATGAGCCATGAATATATATACACCATTATAGAGTAATGAGCTGAACAATGTGTGATAGGTAAAAATATATATATGATAAGATAGAAATCACAAAATATAAATAATAAATTTGTAACACTTTTGTTCTCAATAAATTTGTGGTAATTGGTAAGCATTCATGATAACACGACATCAAATAAGGTATCCACAGGAACCTGGAATACATAAATATGGAAAAAATAAGTTATAATAACATATAATATAACAGTAAAAAATGTTAATTATAAATGATCATTCAAACCTGGTGGGAAAAGTGCTCCCAATGTGGTAATCCAATACCTTTCTTTGTGATTTAGAATGCTATGCCAACCTTGAGGATTATTCTGATCTCCTGTGATTCTATCAATAATCATGAATATGTATTGGGCCTGTGGATGCTTCAAAGTATGTCAAAAAAGAGCATTATGGTCTTTCTTATTCTTAATGTCACTTCTATGTTCATTAATACGTGTTCTCAATGGTCTGGATGTTTGGCCCACATAGAAGGCAGAACAGTGACAAGTGGCCAAATATACCACCCAACTGCTACTGCAGTTACCAAATATCTTGCAATCATATACTTTGCTGGTGTTTTGACTGGAAAATTGTTTGGATTTACAAATTTGTTTGCAAGACCCACAGTGTCCACACGGGAAGGTTCCCAGCAGTTTGTCTCCAGACAAAGTAAGCTGTTGGTATACAGCCCCACCACTTTCTTTATGTTTAAAGTGACTAAACAATGAGCCCAGGGTTTTGCCTCTTCTATAACTGAATTGACACTGAGACCCCAATATTGGTCTTAACTGATCATTGGCCAATAGAATGTTCCAATGTTTATTGATAATGCTCCGGATTGCATTATGGTTTCTACCATAAGCAGTAACAAATCTTATGGAGGATGCAGTTAAGTCCCTGGGTTGTGTCTGATATTGCAATAACGTATCCCTATTCATACTGGTTGACCAATCCCAAGCCTTAACTAAATCAAGTTGTTTATAGCCTCTGTTGACAAATCTCTGGAACAAATCCAGACTAGCTTTCTCATATTCCATATAGGTGGAATTGATGCGTTTCATCCGCATAAATTCGGACTTAGGAATGTTGCGGATGGTGTGGCATGGATGCATGCTGGAAGCGTGCAGTAAAGTATTATATTGGGGATATTTACGGAAAGTCCTGGTGTTTAGAGTGTGATCCATATTTCTGCTAACCGTGACATCAAGAAAATTGATGGATTGTAGATCATATGTCATCGTAAATTCAATTCCCCAAACATTGCCATTGAGATAATCCAAAAATTCTTGTAGATATGTGGCATCCGCATGCCACAACATCCAGCAATCATCAAGATATCTCCGCCAGATATCAATTTCCACCAAGTAAATGTTGTGTAAAGGTTCATAAATCATACATTCTTCAAAAAAGGCCATAAACAAATCGGTATATATGGGAGCAAAGGAGGCTCCCATAGCCATTCCTTGAAGCTGCCAATAGCATTCCCCATGAAAATAAAAGACGTTTTTATTTAATACATGTTCGGTCATATATATCAGTAATGTATTAAATCCAGGAGAATACAAAGCAGATCGGTCTAGCCAGTATTGTAATGCCTGAAGTCCCACACAATGGGGAATGCTTGTATATAATGCCTTAACATCCAAAGAGCACATAAGCCAAGTGGGTTCCAACTGAGCCTCCTGTATAACCTGTAAGAATTGTGTGGTACCTTGTAATCTTGCCCTAACTAAATTCAAAAGAGGTTTGAGATACTGTGTCAAAAACATGGATAATGGTTCAGTCAAGGAACCAATACCTGAGACAATGGGTCTACCCGGTGGCTTTGAAAGTGATTTATGAATCTTAGGGAGGAGATACAAAATTTGTTTTTGTGGATCATGAACAGTGAGATGCATGACACTAGTCTTGCTAATGATGCCTTCTTCCTCAGCTAAATGTAAAAAGGAATCAATTTCCTTTTTGAAAACAGGAGTAGGGTCCATCTCCATATGCATATAGCATTTAGTATCTGAGAGTTGTGATCTACCCTCACTAAGATAATAATTCATATTTAGAACCACCACTGCTCCACCCTTATCCGCTGGTAAAATTGCAATGTTATGATTATGACGTAATTGTTGTAAAGCTGATATTTCCTGGGGTGATAGATTATGACCAAGTATAGAGTATTCCTTGTGTTCAAAGTGCAAGTCCCTAAGTACTGATTGCATAAAGATAGAAACATGCTTGTTCATGGGCGGCTGAAAATCAGATTTGAGAAATCTGAATTCTGTAGATCTTTGAGACTCCCTGTCATGGAAAAACAATTTTAAGTTTAAATTGCGACAAAAACTAGTAATGTCATTGACAGTGTGATATTCATCCGAAAAAAGCCCAGGTACATATCCAAGTCCTTTATTCAATAGTTGTTCCTGTTCATCAGACAAAATAACATCAGACAAATTTAAAACATTGTGATATTCAGTACTTGTTACGTTATGAATTTCTGTATTAATCCCTCTAGGGAGTTGTGTTTTGTGTTGTGTTTGCGTCCACCTCGACGCCTGACACCATATCTAAAGGGACAGATATATTAGTTCTTTTATGATTGGGGGATTCTCTGTGTCCGGTACTATCATAATCAGTAAGGGAGGAATCTTCCCCTGAAGTGCTAGTATTTGGTCTATCTCTAGTTTTTAGAATCAACCTTGGTCGTTTTTTCGTCCTAACCGTTGTGGTCCCCTGATCAGCATCCACAAATCTAACATTCCTTTGTACCTCAAATGGGCGTCCTCTTTGATAGTCTAAGCTATCTCTGTTAAATTTTCTTATTTTCCTTTGTTTGGTTATTGTCTCATGATTTGTCAAATCCTTTGATAGTTTATTAATATATTGCTGGAATGTAGGAAGTGACTCAAATTTTTTACATTCCTCACACATAATTTTGACCTCACTAATATTGATATCTACCATTCTGCCATAATATTGGGCAAGTATATTGACAAATAACATGGATGCCTGTTGCAGGGCTTCTTTCCATTCTTGATTAAGTCTGTCCTCTGGTCTTCCAACTAATGGTTGTAACCGGACCCTAAGTCCTCTAGGGGCAATGTTCTTACTTAAATAAGGACGGAACAATTTAAGGTGCCAAATGTTGGATCTTAAACTTTTTAATCCCTTGGTTAGGGAATGAAATGCCAAATCACTGTCTTGGGGTAATTGTTGTCCAGACTCAGATGGATTACTGCCTGGTGAGGACCCAATACCAAACACACCAATGTCCTCCCGATCGGCACATAATCCTGACAATATTTTGTCTAAATCCATGCTGCCAATGTTTGAATGGTATAACCTAACATATAGACAAAACCAGAGACAATAATCTATACTGCACCAAACAACCAATTGCAAATTGTATAAATGCTGATCAATGTGCCACAACAGTTATGAAAAGGACTAATAAGTAAAAAATATGTAAAAATATATATAAATTCAAAACCTGGAATAGTCCAAATACTGCACAGTTAAGAATTCCAATCAGTCAAAAACATCAATGATAGTAATGTTATATACACAGTTCAACATATAATAAGAGATACTGGCAAAGTATCTTTAATAAAATAGGTACAAATCCTAGACCCAAGTATAGGTGATTATAATAAACCAAGGCTCAATATACACTCAGGATAGATGAAAATTGGTTATACTGAACTAAAGCAATCCAAACCACTTTGATGAACCCTGTTTAAATTGTCTAAAAATACACCTGCCCCCAATCAAGGCTGAGGTGTAGAGATTGTGTACAAGGTAATGCAAAAAAACACAAAATGTACCAAGGTAATGCAAAAAACATATGAAGTAACAATTCAATAAAGATAGATCCAGGTTACCAAACCTATAATAAATATAACCTGAAAGTTGCTACCAAAATCAGTGTTCCTGAGAACAGCTAAGACTACTCTGCATAAATTAGCCCAAAAAAAGAGATTTGCATGTTCAAAATCATGAAATATGTCACCAAAGCACATAATCAATGTGCCCTGAGAAATAATATAATAATATGTCCAGCAAAAATTACCCTGGGCATACAAACACACAAATATTGCCACCACAGGATCGTAGTGAATAGAAAACAATGGTGGCCAGACCAAGCAAATCCCAATGTTACTTCAATGTGTTACCCTATAGCCTCAACGGATATTCGGTACTTGCTTATGCCCCAAGAGATAAAGATATCACAGCATAAGGTGAAAAAAATATATAAAATTTGCTATATGACTGTACATCATTATACACACATAAAAATAAAACATGAAAATTCACGAAAAACTTTTCGAAAAAACTTTAGTCCATCCACTGAAATAAGATGTTAGAATGTCTATGTTCCTGAAGAACTGCTGGAACATGCAGTACCAGAATCGTCGTAATGTTGTTTCCCTTTATCGTGGTTGTAATAAATCCATCTGCTCAGGTAATCCACCAAACTGATAGTCAATATGGCCCGAAATCACAGTCTGTTAGATGTTAAACAAGAAAATAACGTATAAACAAACCGTAGATGAAAAGATGTCCCCACGAACACCATATAGATGTAGCAAAAGTTGCAAAACACAACTCAAGTTCGTAGATGATACACAAACGTAAAACAAAATGTCCAAGTACTTAAGAAACAATGCACCAACACAATAGCCTTCCAAGCCGCTATAGCTGATCATAAAGTCACTTACTGTGAACTCCGAACCACAAAAAGGACATCCAGTATTGTATAAATACCTCCAATAAGTCCTGAGATTCACATAAATGAAGTCCTGAAGCCTCAGTGAAGAAATATAATCCACAGGCCCAAACGTTGATGGAGGATGCTATCTCAGCCTCGTGCATTCCATGTATATTCAAAAGAAAGTCGTGAACCACACAGCAACACACTGAAAAATGATACAATTACTCAAATGTTCGCTGATTATACATATCTTTAATAATCAGACCGGTTTCGGCAAAAAAATATATGCCTTCATCAGTGATACACAGCAAAAACATTAGACAATACTCAATGAATATTTATAAGAGTGCCTAACCAATGAGAGTAAAAAACCCTGCATAATTAATAATGGTTTGTTCCCACAACAGAAACAGAAAAAAACTTCAAAGAAGACAAATAATAAACACTAATAGATCAGTGTATCTATGGGTTCACAAACAAATATAACTGATTGGTTATGTAACATGGAAATAATAATAATATATCAATCAAATAATGAATATAAATGGACATGGGAGCCTCCTTTGCTCCCATATATGCCGATTTGTTTATGGCCTTTTTCGAAGAATGTATGATTTATGAACCTTTACACAACATTTATTTGGTGGAAATTGACATCTGGCGGAGATATCTTGATGATTGCTGGATGGTGTGGCGTGCGGATGCCACATATCTACAAGAATTTTTGGATTATCTCAATGGCATTGTTTGGGGAATTGAATTTACGATGACATATGATCTACAATCCATCAATTTTCTTGATGTCACGGTTAGCAGAAATATGGATCACACTCTAAACACCAGGACTTTCCATAAATATCCCCAATATAATACTTTACTGCACGCTTCCAGCATGCATCCAAGCCACTCCATCCACAACATTCTGCATGCTTCCAGCATGCATCCAAGCCACACCATCCACAACATTCCTAAGTCCCAATTTATGCGGATGAAACGCATCAATTCCACCAATATGGAATATGAGAAAGCTAGTCTGGATTTGTTCCAGAGATTTGTCAACAGAGGCTATAAACAACTTGATTTAGTTAAGGCTTGGGATTGGTCAACCAGTATGAATAGGGATACGTTATTGCAATATCAGACACAACCCAGGGACTTAACTGCATCCTCCATAAGATTTGTTACTTCTTATGCTAGAAACCATAATGCAATCCGGAGCATTATCAATAAACATTGGAACATTTCTATTGGCCAATGATCAGTTAAGACCAATATTGGGGTCTCAGTGTCAATTCAGATATAGAAGAGGCAAAACCCTGGGCTCATTTTTTAGTCACTTTAAACATAAAGAAAGTGGTGGGGCTGTATACCAACAACTTACTTTGCCTGGAGACAAACTGCTGGGAACCTTCCCGTGTGGACACTGTGGGTCTTGCAAACAAATTTGTAAATCCAAACAATTTTCCAGTCAAAACACCAGCAAAGTATATGATTGCAAGATATTTGGTAACTGCAGTAGCAGTTGGGTGGTATATTTGGCCACTTGTCACTGTTCTGCCTTCTATGTGGGCCAAACATCCAGACCATTGCGAACACGTATTGATGAACATAGAAGTGACATTAAGAATAAGAAAGACCATAATGCTCTTTTTCGACATACTTTGAAGCATCCACAGGCCCAATACATATTCATGATTATTGATAGAATCACAGGAGATCGGAATAATTCTCAAGGTTGGCATAGCATTCTAAATCACAAAGAAAGGTATTAGATTACCACATTGGGAGCACTTTTCCCACCAGATTTGAATGATCATTTATAATTAACATTTTTTACTGTTATATTATATGTTATTATAACTTATTTTTTCCATATTTATGTATTCCAGGTTCCTGTGGATACCTTATTTGATGTTGTGTTATCATGAATGCTTACCAATTACCACAAATTTATTGAGAACAAAAGTGTTACAAATTTATTATTTATATTTTGTGATTTCTATCTTATCATATATATATTTTTACCTATCACACATTGTTCAGCTCATTACTCTATAATGGTGTATATATATTCATGGCTCATGTCCATTTATATTCATTATTTGATTGATATATTATTATTTCCATGTTACATAACCAATCGGTTATATTTGTTTGTGAACCCGATACAGTGATCTATTAGTGTTTATTATTTGTCTTCTTTGAAGTTTTTTTCTGTTTCTGTTGTGGGAACAAACCGTCATTAATTATGCAGGGTTTTTTACTCTTATTGGTTAGGCACTCTTATAAATATTCATTGAGTATTGTCTAATGTTTTTGCTGTGTATCACTGATGAAGGCATATATTTTTTTGCCGAAACCGGTCTGATTATTAAAGATATGTATAATCAGCGAACATTTGAGTAATTGTATCATTTTTACTGTTACACGTATCTGCTGGCCAACAGTGTTTTTTTGGTTTGTTCCGGCTGTGCAGTACCTACGTTCATAGCACAGTGTTTGAATATGGTGGCATGGTGCACAGCATCAAACGCCTTTCGGCATCAACAAACATTACTGTTGCGAGTGTAACCTCTGCTTATTTGACATTAGACAAAGGGGTATAGTATGTGAAAGCAAGCCATGGGCCATGGGTGGTTTTGTGATCCTTCTCAAAACTCTACTGCTTGTCATTCAGGAAAGCCTTGTAAGACACTAATTGTAATGCAGCACCCTTTTCCCAAATTGTAGAGATGGACACAAAGATACAAAAGGGTTAGTAGGACATGAGTGTGGACTGAGGACCTTGTTTGTGTAGTGCAAGGGTATGTGTTGATTTGCATATTGAAGAGAAAACCCCAATTTAATGGAAGTTTTAATAATATGGAAGAGTGGTAATACAATGAGACATGACATGCCAAAAAAATTGAGGCAAACAAGTTGGAGCCTGCATAAAGTACAGTTGTGTACACCTACCATAAATGTAGATGTTCGAGTGTCTTCACTGTTGCAGTCATAACTGTAGGGTGTTCCTGCTGGCAGGCAGCCTGAGGTCGGCCAGAATCCCAAAGTCTGGGTCCGGCGTCGGCTGTACCAGCATGTACCCTGACGTCAGAACGCAGAGGTATAAAGCCATCGGCCGACGCCATCTTCTCCAGCCTTTCTTGCCCCAGATGTCAGAAGCTCCCAAAAAGAAACCAAAAGGTGTCCAAAAAGGAACACAAATACACCACAAAAGTTGAAGAGAGAACAAGCAAAAATAAGAGGGGATTGGTGGGAGGGAAACACCAACTGCAACAGTGAAGACACTCGAACATCTACATTTATGGTAGGTGTACACAACTGTACTATGTTCTTCGTGTTTCACTGTTGCAGTCATAACTGTAGGGTAGAATCCCAAAGCTGTGAATGACGGAGGAGGTTATGCAGAAGAAGGTGCAGCAAGAAGACCCTGAAAAACAGCAGAGGCAAAGCCTGCCCTAGACTTAGAATACAAAGGGAGATTATAGTGCTTAGAAAAAGTATGCACTGAACTCCAAGTGGCAGCTTCCAAAATGTCCTTGGTGGGAACTCCTCTGAGAAAAGCTGCTGAAGTGGCAGCTGCTCTAGTAGAATGACTTCTAACAGTACCTGGAATCTGTTTCCCATAGTGAGAGTAACAAAACCTTATTCCATGAGCAATCCATTTGGAAATAGTTTGTTTAGAAATAGCCTTACCTAGAGAACTGGAGGCATAAGAGATAAGCAATTGATCAGATTTTCTGAAATCTTTAGTTTTGTCCAGATAAAATCGTAGTTGTCTGTGTATGTCAGAATGTAAGATCCTTTCCCCTTTATTTTGAGGATTTGGAAAGAAGGTAGGAAGGTGGATAGCCCGATTTAGAGCCACTTTAGAAATCACCTTAGGCATAAATGTAGGATTGGTCCTCAAGGAAACTCTGTCCTGGTGGAAGATAATATATGGTTCCACAGCCATGAGAGCTTGCAACTCTGAAACCCTACTGGCAGAAGTCAATGCTAATAAGATAGCTGTCTTCCAGGATAAGAACTTGATATCCGAAGCCGCAGCAGGCTCAAAAGGAGGCAAAGTAAGTTTCTCCAAGACATAATTAAGATCCCAAGCAGGAACAGGAGGAGTTCTGGGAGGTCTTAAATTCTTAGCCCCTCTCAAAAATTGTCTCACCAGCTGATGAGAAAAGATGGGAGGATCAGTGTTGAAATGAGCCGAGATAGCAGAAGCATGAATTTTGATGGAGGAAAAAGAGAGGTTTTTAAGCAAAAGGTCTGAGAGGTAAAGTAAAATGGAGGAAATATCAGGCAAAGGATCAGAACCTCGATCCTGCATCCAAATACAAAATCTTTTCCATTTTGAAGCATAAGATTTTCTAGTGCTAGGCCGCCTAGCTTCTAAAAGAACATCCAATACTTGTTTGGGAAGAGAAGAAGGAATCAAAGGCCCTTGTGGAGCCAAGCTGCCAGGCATAGAGTCTTGATTTGAGAGTGTAGCATCTGACCCTGATGCTGGGACAGAAGAGAAGGGATCAGAGGTAGAATCCAAGGAGGTTCCAAGAATAGGTGTTTTAAAGTTGGATACCAAAACTGCCGAGGCCAATTTGGAGCTATGAAAATGATAATCTTGGGTTTGTCCTGTTTTATTTTCAGTAACACCCGAGGCAGAAGAGAAAGAGGAGGGAAGGCATATCCCGAAAGGTTCCTCCAGCTGAATGACAGGGCATCCACTTTCCAAGCTGTTTTGTGGAAGGACCTGGTGCAAAAGAGAGGCAACTGATGATTGAGATGGGATGCAAACAGATCTATCTGAGGACAACCCCAAACTGCAGTAATCTTGCTGAATAAGTTGGGGTCCAGCATCCATTCATGAGGATCCAAAAGATTTCTGCTTAGGCTGTCTGCTAAGAGGTTCTGATTTCCTGGAATAAATTGAGCTTGAAGATGCAGATTCAGATGTAGAGCTTTGTCCCATAAATTCATGGCTAGTCTGCAAAGGGGGTAAGAGTGAGAGCCCCCCTGCTTGTTTATGTACCACATGACTGTGGTATTGTCTGTACGAATCAGAAGAGGCCCTGGTTTCAAAAGATTCTGGAAGGCTAGAAGAGCATTCTGGACTGCCATCATTTCCTTCAAATTGATGTGCCAGAGAAGATGCTTCTTTGTCCAAGAGCCCTGCTGGCAAATGTCTAGAAAATGAGCTCCCCAAGCATAATCCGAAGCGTCCGTGGTTATGATCTGAGAAGGTTGAGGTAGACGAAAGGGATTCCCTTCGTTCAAAGCACAAGCCCTGGACCACCAAAGGAGCTCCTTTTGGAGGCAGGGAATCAGTGGAATCATTGTGTCCAGACTGTGGTAATGCTGAGACCATACACTCTTTAGGTACCATTGAAGTTTCCTCATATGAAGCCTTGCATTTGGAATCAACAGGATGCAAGAAGCCATGTAGCCCAAAGCCTGCAGGAATTTCCTTGCAGTGAGCTGAGTCAAAGTTGCCAAGGTTTTGAAAATTGAAGCCAGCTGTAATTGTTTTTCTGGAGTGAGGAAGGCCATCTGTAACCTTGTGTTTAGAAGAGCCCCCAAAAAGATCATCTGCTGAGAAGGAATCAAATGTGACTTTTTTGTGTTCACTGAAAATCCCAGTATTAGGAGAAGACGTTGAACAAAATGCAGATGTTGAAGTAAAAGGTCTTTGCTGTCTGCCTGAATAAGGCAGTTGTCCAGATAGGGCTAAATTTGAATCCCCTGAAGTCTGCAATAAGCTACTACTGGAGCCAGGCACTTGGTAAAAACTCTGGGCGCAGTAGATAAGCCAAAGGGCAGTACAGAGAATTGGAAGTGCCTCGAGCCTGCCTTGAATCTGAGGTATTTTCTGCGTTCTTGCCTGATGGGAATGTGTAAGTAGGCCTCCTTTAAGTCCAATGTCACCATCCAAACATCTTGGGAGAGCATTGGAAGAAGTTGTTGTAGAGTAAGCATCTTGAATTTTGGTATTTCCAGAAAGGTGTTTAATACTGAGAGGTCCAGAATAGGTCTCCATGAGCTTTGTTTTCTTGGGACCAGAAATAGTCTTGAGTAAAAACCTTTTCCCCTCTCTGAAAGTGGAACAGGTTCTATGGCTCCCATGGCCAATAGAGCGTCCACTTGATTTAAGGCCTCTGACCACTGATGTTTTGGCAGATCGGGCCATCCGATAGACCTTGGCAGAGAATGAAAGTGGAATTTGTAACCTCTTAAAATGACGTCTAACACCCATTTGTCTTGGGTTATATGAGTCCAATTTTGGTAGAAAAGAGAAAGTTTTCCTCTGAGAGGGGCTTCCAGGCAAGGAGGTCCTGTAGCCCAACTGAGAGAGTCATTGAGTTTGCTTCCTTTGTGATTGAGATCTGTCTTCTCCCCTTCTAGGTGATGAAGCAGTCCATTGTCTGGGCCTATAAGAGGCCTGAGCCTGTGCCCGACCTCTGGAGCGTCTGAGGCCTGTCAGACGTGGGAAAGGACCAATTCTTGGAGGGCCAATTTCTAGTAAATCTAGGAGGCTGCACTTGTAAGAAATCTTTAACAGTCTGCATAGATTTCGCTTTATCCTCCATCTTCTTAATAACCTCTTCAGCTTTAGATCCAAACAAAACATCATGCTGAACCGGAGCATCTAATAATTTAGCCTTAACTTGTTCAGGTAAATTCTGCTCACGAAGCCAAGCATGTCTCCTGATAACAGTACCAGAGGCAGCGGCCCTACAAGAAGCCTCCAAGGCATCAAAACCACAATGTAAACCATGTTTGCTAACTTGTTCAGTTGCATGTAATACATCCTGTAATTCCTTGTCCTCTGCACATGCAGAAAAGGAGGAAAGTTTCTGTTTTAATACAGACAAAAAAAATTGCTGGTACTTAAACATATGAAACTGGCAATTTAAATCTCTAATGGAAAGAGTAGCAGAAGTATACACCTTTTTGCCCCATCTGTCCAAAGCACGAGAATCCTTTTCAGAGGGAATAGGATTTTTAGCAGAAGCGGCGGCCTTAGCACCCTTGGGACCCTGAGAAATAGTTTCAGGATCTGCAGAGGGGTTCTTGAACAAAAATTGATGGGAATCAGGAACTCTGTAAAATCTATCAGGCTTAGAAGGAGCAGGAGGGAAAGAATCTGGAGTCAGGTTAGCTTCAGAAAAAGCATCATCCACAATGTCAAGAACAGGAGGAATAGCCAAAGGTCTGTGTTGTGGGAGAAGAAGAAAATCCCTAAGCCTCTTCTTGGAAGCAGAATATTCCTGACCCTCCCAATGGAAATGCTCTCTCATTTCATGTAAAGTCTCCCCAAAGGAAAAATCCTCAGGAGGAGAAGCAGAGGGAATGGAGTCCTCTGCATCAGAATCCTCATAAGGAGGGAAGGAATAATCTTGTCCAGAGGAAGAGACTGAAGAAACAGAAGCCTGATCAGAGGAATCATAAGGAGAATCCTGTCTAGGCCTTTGTTCCAAAGGGGGGTGAGAACCCCTAATCATAGTAAGCAAATCTTCAGCCATCCTTAATAATTGCTTCTGTGTCTTGGGAGTTGTATCCGAAGAAGCTTGAGTAGAAAAGTACAGTTTTGTACCTACCATAAATGTAGATGTTCGAGGATTCCATTGCTGCAGTCCTGACTATTGGGTATAGTCCGCGTCCAGTCGGCCCGAATACCAGAGTATAAGGCTGACGTCGGTCAGGGCGCATTAGACTGACGTCAGTACCTCAGGGTACTAATGCGCATGACCGACGTCATATCCTCAGTCTTTTCTTGCCCCAGATGTCAGAAGACCCTAAAAAGACAAGTCCCAAAAAACCTGCACCAAAAACATGCACAATATATACAACAATATATACATGTAAACTCACCTACACAACCACCCCTAAATACAGAGGGGAAGGAGGGAGGGTAAATTGGACTGCAGCAATGGAATCCTCGAACATCTACATTTATGGTAGGTACAAAACTGTACTATGTTCTTCGTCTTCCATTGCTGCAGTCCTGACTATTGGGTAGAATCCCAAAGCAGAGGTAAGGGAGGCTGGCAAATTATAAAGAAGTAGGAGCTGACAACATGCTTTGCAAAACAGCTGTGGCAAACCAGCCCTAGACTTAGAGTAGATAGGAAGGTGATAATGCTTAGAGAAAGTATGCACTGAACTCCAAGTAGCTGCTTCCAAAATATCCTTAGTTGCCACCCCCCTTAGAAATGCTGTTGAAGTGGCAGTAGCCCTAGTGGAATGAGGCCTAATCCCAGCTGGAATCTCCTTGCCATGATGGGAATAACAAAATGCAATGCAATGCAAAAGCCAATCCACCTAGAAATAGTTTGTTTTGACACAGGCTTGCCCTGTGAACTCAAAGCAAAAGAAACAAACAACTGCTGAGACTGCCTAAAATCCTTAGTCCTGCTTAAATAATAACGCAATTGCCTGTGTACATCTAAAGTGTGCAAAATCTTTTCCCCTCTATTTTGAGGATCTGCAAAAAACGTAGGCAAATGAATAGTTTGGTTTAAAGCCACACTAGAAACCACCTTAGGCATAAAAGAAGGATTAGTACGTAATGATACCCTATCCTTATGGAAAATCAAAAAGGGCTCTACTGCCATAAGGGCCTGCAACTCAGACACCCTTCTTGCAGAAGTAATAGCCAACAGAAAAGCAGTCTTCCATGACAAGTATTTCAATTCAGCAGTAGCTGCAGGCTCAAAAGGTTGTAGAGTAAGTTTTTCCAACACAAAATTGAGATCCCAAGCAGGAGTAGGAGCTCTACGTGGGGGTCTTATATTCTTTGCCCCTCTAAGAAACTGCTTGAACAAAGGATGCGAAAACAAAGGTGGGTCACAATCATAGTGAGCTGAAATTGCTGCAGCATGAATCTTAATGGAAGAGAAGGACAAACCTTTGTCCAATAATTCAGTAAGATATTGAAGAGCCACACTCAAATTAGGCTCAGAAATCTCCAAATTCTTTGCTGTACTCCAAATAAAAATCTCTTCCATTTTTCTGCATACACTCTCCTTGTACTAGGTCTTCTAGCTTCCATAATCACATTTAAAACTTGTTGAGGAAGTTGAGACCTGCTGTGGTTCAACACAGAATATGCCAGGCTGTTAGATGAAGAGAGTGAAGCTTGACATTGAGCAGATGACCGTCCTTCTGAGATAACAGATGAGGAATCAGAGGTAAAGGCCATGGAGGCTTCTTTACCAGACTGTAGTAGTGGGTACCAGTGTTGCCGAGGCCAATCTGGAGCTATCAAAATCATCCTTGGTCTGTCTTGTCTGACCTTTAACAGTACCTTTGGAAGAAGAGGCAGAGGTGGAAAGGCATACACATGAAGGTTTTTCCAACTGAAAGACAGAGCATCCACTTTCCAAGCTGTGTGATGAAACCCCTTTGTGCAATACTTTGGCAGCTGGTGGTTTAGTGGAGAAGCGAACAGATCTATGTCTGGAGTTCCCCATGACACTGTCAGTTTCAGAAATACATGAAGATCCAGTTTCCACTCGTGGGGATCCATGATTTGTCTGCTTAACACATCTGCTAAGGAGTTCTGTGCTCCTGGCAGAAACCTTGCCTGAAGAGTTAGTTGCAGGCTTAGCGCAGTCTCCCATAAAATCATTGCTTGCCTGCATAGAGGATAAGAATGTGTTCCCCCTTGCTTGTTGATGTACCACATGACAGTTGTGTTGTCTGTTAGAATCAACACCTGCCCTGGAAGAAGTAACTCCTTGAA
This sequence comes from Protopterus annectens, assembly GCF_019279795.1. Classification (NCBI taxonomy): domain Eukaryota; kingdom Metazoa; phylum Chordata; order Ceratodontiformes; family Protopteridae; genus Protopterus; species Protopterus annectens. The sequence goes on from NC_056750.1 coordinate 199,068,350, forward strand.
AGCCATTAATGCAAACTGGACTGCTAACATCTCTTTCATGTTGATATGTAGATGCTGTAGTCTGGCAGGCCACTTGTCTTGTATCCACTTTCCATTTAGATGAGCTCCCCAAGCAATGTCCGAGGCATCTGTCGTTAAGATCTGACTTGCCTCTGGCCGGTCACAGAGAGTCCCTTGTTTAGGTGACATTCCTGAGCCCACCACAAGAATTCTTTTGAAGGCAAGGTATTATTTGAATGACAGTGTCCAAATCCTGGCAGTGCTGTGTCCATACATTTTGAGATACCATTGTAGCTTCCTCATATGCAGTTTGGCATTGGGAAGCACCAGAATACAAGATGCCATGAACCCTAATGCTTGAAGGACTGTCCTTGCAGTCAGCACGGACTGATGAGATAGTTGATGGAAGTAAAGTGACAGACTCTGTTGTTTGTCCGGGGTTAAAAGGCCATCTGGGCTGCTGTATTCAGTCTCACACCCAGAAAGCACATGTCTTGAGAGGGTACTAGACTGGACTTTATTTCGTTCACAGAATACCCTAGGCATCTTAGCACTGCGATAACATATTCCAGATGCTGTAGAAGATCTTCCTTTTCTTGAGCTAGAATCAGGCAGTCGCCCAAGTAAGGATAGATTTGAATTCCTTGAAGCCTGAAGTAAGCTATCACTGGAGCCAGAACCTTTGTGAACACTCTGGGCGCAGTAGATAAGCCAAAGGGCAATGCAGAGAACTGATAATGATAATTTCCAGCTCGAAACCGCAGATACTTCCTGCAACTTAGCCTTATAGGCACATGAAGGTAAGCTTCTTTGAGATCTAAAGTTACCATCCAGTGATCTTTGCCCAGCAGAGGTAAAAGCTGTTGTAACGTCAACATCTTGAACTTGGGAATGTCCAGGTAAGTGTTGAGGATAGATAAATCCAAAATTGGTCTCCACGTGTTCCCCTTCTTTGGTACTAGGAACAGGCGAGAATAAAATCCTAGGCCCCTTTCTGATACAGGGACTGGCTGAATGGCCCCTATGTGAAGTAACTGAGAAACTTGCTTGTGAGACTCTTTTCTTTGTGGAGGAGGAACATCTGGCATGCCTTTGAAAGGGGGCATTGTATGGAAATAAAATCTGTAACCGTGGTGAATGATATCCAACACCCATTTGTCTTGAGTAATTAAATCCCAATTTTCTTTGAAAAGAGACAGTCTTCCTCCCAAAGGAGCTGCCAAACGTGAATCTGCTGGCAGCTGAAAAGACAGGTCATTGGGTCTGTTTACGAAAGGACTGACCCCTGCCCTCACCAGAAGTCTGAGCAGGCGAACTCCCTGTTCTAGGCCTAAAAGAACCTTGAGCCCTGCCTCTACCACGTCTAGACCTACCCCTAGACTGGGAATCATAAGCAGGATATGTCCACCCCTTAGCAGGCCAATTTCTACTAAACTTTGGTGGCTGCACCTGCAAAAATCTTTAACAGTTTGCATAGACTTAGCTTTGTCCTCCATTTTCTTTAAAACTGCTTCCACAGGCGATCCAAACAACACATCAGACTGTAAAGGAGCATCCAAAATCCTTGTCTTAACATGCTCAGCTAAATTCTGATCCTTCAACCAGGCATGCCTGCGAAGAACAGAACTGGTAGCAGCCACCCTCGAGGAGGCCTGTACAGCATCAAAACCACATTGCAAAGAATGCTTACCCACTTGTTCAGACACATGAACCAAATCCAGCAACTCTTTATACTCAATACCTTCCGCCAAAGCATCCACCTTAGATTTCAATTGTGAAAGGAGATAATTCTGATATTTTAGCATGTGAAACTGACAATTCAAAGCTCTCATGGCTAGAGTGGAAGAAGTATACACTTTCTTTCCCCACCTATCCAAAGCCCTTGCCTCTTTATCAGTGGGAACAGGATTTTTAACCACAGAAGCCTTTACACCCTTAGGCCCTTGAGAAATAGTTTCTGGGTCCGCCCTAGGACTCTTAAACAAATATTTATGAGCTTCGGGCACCCTATAATACCTATCAGGCTTAACAGGAGCAGGAGGCAAAGAGTCAGGGTTCAGGGAAGCCTCTGCAAAACATCTTCCACCACATTCAACACAGGAGGAATAGCTAAAGGCCTATGCTGGGGTAAAAACAAGAACTCCCTAAGCCTTTTCCTGGAATCAGAGTAATCCTGGCCTTCCCATTTAAAGTGCTCCCTCATGGAATGCAGAGTCTCTGAAAATGAGAAATCCTCAGGCGGAGAAGCTGTAGGAGTGGAATCATCCACATCAGAATCAGAATAAGTAGGATACTCCTGCATATCTTCCACAGAAGATTCTGAAGCCTCTGAACACTGTTCAAAACTATCAAACTCGGTTCCACCCTAGGCCTCTTATCAGGCGGGGGCATAGAACCCCTAATCATAGTAATTAAATCTTCTGCCATTTTAAGCATATGTTTCTTAGGTACAGAACCCGAAATGCTAGGAGAAGCCCCCACTGAAGCTGAACTAGGCCTACCTCTCAAAGAAGCTTTGGCAACAGAAGGAGAGGCTCTAACTACCTTGGGAAGAGAGGGAAGAACAGTCACCTGAGAAGCCCCCTCAGCCTGGCCTACCTCCTGAGAAGGCACATCCTGTAAGAGTATAGTTTCTGCCTGGGACTCCATGGAAACTCCTGGCAAAACCTCCGCCTCCACTGAGCCTTCTAAAGAACCGACGTCCGGGACTGCCGGTTCCTCAACCCTAGGCTTCACTGTTTTATCCTTGCGCTTCTTGGAGGAAGCGGGCGTCGGAGCATCCGACGGCATTTTATAATTGCAACGCTTCCCAAACACTAACCTGGCACAGTCTAACCTCCTCTTAATAGTGCGTTTGTTAAACCTAGCACAAGAGCGGCAACCCACAACGTCGTGCTCAGGCCCTAAACAAGGTATACACAAGGTTTGATAATCTCTATGAGGTGTCTGTTCCATACAAGAAATACAGTTATTCACTTTTTCTGACATCCGTAAAATACTGAGGCAAGAAAAACCAAAATGTTCTAACGGGTACTTAGCCAACTCTGTTTCGGTCTGAAACTCCGGTTTCGGAAATATTTCAGAACGCCAACCTGCACTCGCAAAACTGCTTCTGCATCGGACCATGCGGCAAAAAAGACTGAGGATATGACGTCGGTCATGCGCATTAGTACCCTGACGTACTGACGTCAGTCTAATGCGCCCTGACCGACGTCAGCCTTATACTCTGGTATTCGGGCCGACTGGACGCGGACTATACCCAATAGTCAGGACTGCAGCAATGGAAGACGAAGAACATCCCTTGGCTTTACTGGAGTCTTTGTAGTAATAGTGATATGAGAAGGCCTGAAAACCCCTTCAGAAGCCGGTACCTGCACAGCGGTTCCGGACCCATCTGAAGGAGCAAAGTCCGAAGGTCCTGCAGCAGTAAGAATACTGTGCCTAGATGGCTCCCCATGGGAGTCCGTGTCGGCCATCGGTTCCGAAGGGGCTGACGACAGGGGCTGCAAAGGCGCCTCACTGACGACAGTTAAACCCGTAGCTGGTTCCGGCTGCACACTATCCTGTTTGGACCTTGGAGGCCTATCCTTGTCCTTGCGTCTTTTATGAATTCAGGTTGCCGGTAAAGTATCTGAAGACATTCTGTAATTGAACCGTCTACCAAAATAATTCAAGGCCCAATCGTACCGACACTTAATAGTACGAGAGTTAAACCAGGCGCAAAACCGACAACAAAAAACGTCGTGGTCTGGGCCCAAGCAAGGAAGGCAGTAAGAGTGAAAATCTTTATGAGGTATTTGTTTCCCACACGGTATACAATTATTAACTTTTTCTGACAAAGGAGGAGCAAGAAAAAAGTTTCTCCAACGGGGTACTTAGCTTGAGAAGAGAAGAAGAGAACTTCGAACCGACGACAAGCAAAAAGCGTTGTTCGGGAATCCGCCAACCAAAAACTTGCAAGCTGCTTTCCACCGCACGGCAAGAAAGACTGGAGAAGATGGTGTCGGCTGACAGCTTTATACCTCTGCGTTCTGATGACAGGGTACTTGCTGGTACAGCCGACGCCGGACCCAGACTTTGGGATTCTGGCCGACCTCGGGCTGCCTGCCAGCAGGAACACCCTACAGTTATGACTGCAACAGTGAAACACGAAGAACATCCATAATTAGGGATCTCTTTCAGTGATTTGTTAACCTTAGAAAGTAAGATGCAGGTAAATTAAAATCAGATGTAAAACTAAAAATTGCCTGTGCTGTCTACCTGGCAAGATGACTTACTGTTTCAGTGAACAAGCTAATTAGCTCAGCAAATATAAATATCCAACAAAAGGCAAATATCTAGGGATATTGACAATGCAGGTTTGCTTTATGTCCTTCCATCTAAGTGGTTTATTTCCTTTCAGAATTCCCTGTTGTTGCCAATCAATGATGCATATCTATTCCTTAGAAAAGGGGTCTTAACCCACTTTATTGATACTTAATCTGGTTTCTAAGCATGCAGAAATTCATGAAGTCATTCTGACTATTGGCATATTTGTATAACTTTATGGTAGCCTTCCAACTGTTAAAAAAAATAAGCTAGAACTTTGAAATTATTTATGCCACCTATTAATGCATCCTACTCCCTGTCAGAAATGAACAGTGCCTCCTACAACCCCCCACCCCGAATTATACTTGCCGTCTCAAATTACTGGATTATCACCTTCCACATATTAAAAAAATGTATCAAAAAGCTGTCTATAAAGTTAGGCATATGTTGTAATAGTTTTCTATGAGGATTCCTAGTTCAAAGTTTTCAGAAGGCTTTGCGGCCAACGGCTCAGCATGTAATTAGTTTAGCCCATCTCACAAAACTACAGCACAGTAGAGTCAAATGGTCATTGACTTGAATCAGAAATTCCTAAGGAATTAAGTTTCAGAACAAAACTGCACTATACTGTTCCCTCTCCTGAAGGACCTAACTGTACTCATCCAGTCTTTCAGTTGTCTTTGTAAGGGAAACTCCCTAATGCTGTAGCTCAAACTTGAAAAGGGGAAGCACGTCCGTATACTTTTCTTAGTTGTGTATAGAAGTAATTAAGTATATTTAAAACGTTTCTGTGAATATCTAAGCTTCCCTGTATTTGTGATGTTAATATATGCCCCCAGTATGGAAATGAAGCTTCTGAAATTTTGTCCTTCTTATATGGAGATCCAAAACCACATTCATATGGTATCAGTAATACTATAAATGTGTCACAGTAGCACCTGCACTCACCCCTAACACGTTGGGTGTGGCATGGTATCCCCTTCACCCCTAACACCTTAGGCGTAGAACAGTATCCCCATGAAAGAGACTTTAAGGGATAGTGTCATAGACTAAAGTTTGTAGTTGTAGTTTATGTGCCAGTCTAAATCTTTATTATTTCACCTTTTGGTTCAGGTGTCATTTTTTTGTTCTTGTTCTTGTATTGTTTTTACCACGTGCTATTGTTGTGCAGTTTTTCTTTGCTTATCAAAAGCTCTCTACAAATTCATGTGATCAAAGAAATTCATCATACTTTTATGCTTCCAAGAAATTCTGTTGATAAGTGGCTTTAGTGATATCATGTTTAAATTCAGTACTAGAAAAAGATGTAAGACTGAGGTCTGTTGTTTCATAAAATTACTGGTGATTCAAAATACGAATAAATAACACAGGTGAACCAGAGCAAAACGACTGAAACAATTCTGTTCCTATGGAATAATCACCAGTTCACAGTAAAAATCCAACTTCTTCTTTATTCGAACAAATAAAACAAAAGAAATGAGCGCTTTCACGTATCCTTGATACGCTTCATCAGATTTCATTATAGAATAAAGCAGCTCAACTTAAATAGTACTCTGTAGTCCTTCATTGCACCATTTATCTAATTAATTAATTAGTTAACAGCCATCTTCCTTTAATAAAAGAGTGTAATTTACTTTTAAAGTCATGCTCACATTTAGTGCTGATAGCATTCATCCTATGGTATCAGGTCATCATTCATATACATTTTAAGTGTCTTCTAAAAAATCAAGCTGCGTTGTAAATTCTTTAAGTAGCATATTAAAACTAAACTAAATATAAAAATTGTATATTATAAAAGCAGACAATATGAGATATATGTAATGTATATGCCTATACACATCTCGAATGTTAAAAACCAAAATATATATATATAGATGTAATAATCTAGCACATACATCAGTAGTTACTAAAAATGGTTACTAGGAAAATACTTAGAGCGTATATTCAAACTCATAATTATCTATCTGGAAGTTATATTTCATAGTTACATATTCAATTCATCATAAACATTAGGAACTTCAGTATAACAATTCCAAATAAATAAATAAATAAATAAATAAATATATGGATGAATCAATGTACACACTAATATATGAGTAAATGAGCATCTGTAAGTAGCAAGTAAATGAATATATATGTATATATCTAGAAATACATATGTGACATAATATATATTATACCTAGAAAAATATATATATATATATATGGACACATAAATATACCAAAGGAACCATGTAAATGACCTTATTGCTAACAGTTCCTATCAGTTATAAATATCCTATTTGATTAATATTGGACATATATACTGACTAATGAGGTTATAATATATGCCTATCAATATAAATATACAGATGAATAATTAGATGAATAAATACAAAATAGAAAAATAAATAGATAATAAATATTTGTATCTTGCTTATTTTCTATAACATTATGTTATAGAAATCAGGATAAATGTAAACATTTCTCAAATAAATATATATGTATAGGATGTGTGCGATCTTCATACATCCACATATTATTCTCTTGTTGCGATTAATTATAAATATGTAAGTTATTTAACATGATAAAAATAAAAATAAAAAATAGAAAATGAAAAATGTATGTGCATGTGTATATTCAAGTAGTATTTCCGTCTACCTAGGCAAAAACTTAATATAAATTTAAGTTTAGGTCTATGTATAGTCTCATAAGGTCTATAGTATCCTAGAAAATCCAGGCTAAGCATCTAATTCAGATATTAGAATTATCTTAGTATTGGTCTCATTGGAACATATTGGTTGAGACCCGGGGGGCAATGTGCCCTCATCCTTAGGATCCAATGAAGTTCCTTTAATTCAAGCATATTCACTGATTCTCCTCCATATGTATTTGTCTCAACTATTTGTAAGACTCTAAATTTAAAGCTATGTGTTATATTTTCTTTTATATGCTTGGCCAGTGCATTGGTTTCATTATTTTTTCTAATATCATATGTGTGGTTATAGATCCTTTTCTAAACTCTCTTTTAGTGAGTCCTATGTAAAAAGCTGTGCAGAATTCACATGTTGCAAGGTAAATAACGTTACATGTGTTGCATGTGGCATAGAAACTAGGCTTGAATTCATAATTCAAGGTTGGGTGTATAAACTCCTGGACCTCAGTAATATACTTGCACATATTACATTTGTTGCACGCAAAGGTACCTAAATTGAAGCATAGTCTCGGGACTGAGGGCAGTTCTTTTTTGTGTGTCTTACATAGCAATCTTTTTAGATTTCTATTGTTTCTATATATGAATATATATAAATGTGTCACAGTAGCACCTGCACTCACCCCTAACTCGTTGGGTGTGGCATGGTATCCCCTTCACCCCTAACACCTTAGGCGTAGAACAGTATCCCCATGAAAGAGACTTTAAGGGATAGTGTCATAGACTAAAGTTTGTAGTTGTAGTTTATGTGCCAGTCTAAATCTTTATTATTTCACCTTTTGGTTCAGGTGTCATTTTTTTGTTCTTGTTCTTGTATTGTTTTTACCACGTGCTATTGTTGTGCAGTTTTTCTTTGCTTATCAAAAGCTCTCTACAAATTCATGTGATCAAAGAAATTCATCATACTTTTATGCTTCCAAGAAATTCTGTTGATAAGTGGCTTTAGTGATATCATGTTTAAATTCAGTACTAGAAAAAGATGTAAGACTGAGGTCTGTTGTTTCATAAAATTACTGGTGATTCAAAATGAACATTTCCTCAAATATGTAACACATTTATTTCAGATTACTATTTCAAACTGAGTAAACAACTCTTATGTAAAATAATATTCTCTGTTAAATTGCAAACGAGTATATGGCTGCAATCTGAAATAGCTGAAAAATATATATAAACAACAGAAGATAAACAGGCCTGGACAATTAAGAAACTGTGTTGCAATAACAAGATCTATAAAATAAGCAAGCGATATATGATGGATGAACTGAGTATGCAATAACAGAGGCATGAGTGCTATTTGCAATCATTTCAACAATAAATCCACCAAACTCAAAAGATTTTTTTAAATGGATGGCGGATGAGCATACCTCTCAACTGTCCAGATTTTTGCCTAATATTTTTGGTCTGTTCTTTATAAAATTTATGGTTTTCCGGCTTTTTGTGGCATATTAGTGAGGATTGAATTCACTACATAATGACAGGCATTTGAGTTTCAGACTTTATATGCCTCAGAAAATGCACAGTAACACAAGACCTTCTACTCTAGCAACTTTCAAAGTTTATAAAGGCGATATTTAAAGTTTGTCCCAATTCTGGGGCTTTGTACCCCATTATTTCTGGCTTTGTCCAGAGGTTTTCTATTAAGAGGTTGAGTGCTATGCAGTATTTCTTGAAATATTGTTCTGTTACATATGTACAATGCAAGGCCTTTTTCTTTCAGGAGCTGCTGCTAAGTTTGCATTGGCAGCCAATGGACTATATGAAAAAAGGAATGTTGCTACATTTTACTGATGAATAAAATGCACAACACAGTTATTGTGAAAATGCTGAGCTGTGTTCAGGATTCACAAGAATTAGTGACATTCACTTGCTCCTAAAGTGTCTCTGTTTAAAAAAAGCTAAAAAAAAAATGATGTTTGCTCATTCTGTTTTTTTCTATAAAAACTGTCAAAGCCTCCTTCATAAAAGTGAAAGCAATAAAAGGAAGCTACCCATGGACTTTGACTTTGTATTTAACCAGAGAATATGTTACACAATTGATTCTGCAGAAAAGAATCATTGAGTAGCTATCATAGTATCAGATGACTCTAAAACCAGTCCTTTTTCTGCCCGACCACAAAATGTACATGAAAGAAGCACTGTGAATGTGGTCTGCTAAGAAGTCTGTCAGGTAAACTTCTGTGCCACATTAAATTCTAGTAATCACAATAGCCTTAGTGTGTGTCACAGCAGCCAAGGTAAAAAAAAACTCACTGAAGCATCTAGACCCATAGTCACACATTTCTTAATACGCTAACTCTGGCATTCCACAACAGTGGGGATGAGAGGAGATTTTTCTCCACTATACCATGATCTTAGTATAACAGTTCAACTCATCTCAATGCCAAATATGTATGTATACATACGGGTCTATCTGAAAACGCCGAAATTCCACAACGCCGACAACGAGAACACCGACACTGAAAGATCGACAACGGAGAAGACCAACAGTTGAGAATCCCGACGCTGAGAACACAGACATGTTAAGGTAAGTGTGCGATAGGGACAGACGTTAGGGTCAGGGTGTGGGTCAGGTAAGTGTGCGATAGTGATGGACTTGAGGGTTGGGGTGGATTAAGTGAGTTAGGGTTAGGGTGCGGGTAAGGTAAGTGTGCGATAGTGACAGACTTGAGGGTTAGGGGCAGATTAAGTGAGTTAGGGTTAGGGTGCAGGTAAGGTAAGTGTGCGATAGTGACAGAGTTAAGGGTTAGGGGCGGATTAAGTGAGTTAGGGTGCAGGTAAGGCAAGTGTGCGATTGTGACGGACCTTAGGGTTAGGGTTTGGGTTAAGGTTAGTGTATAGATAGTTGTGTATGTAAGGTTTAGTGTAGGTTTGTAAGGTTTTTGGTGTGCTTGTGTTGTGTGTGTGTTTTTCGGGAAAGGTACTTGTTTTGTTGATTGTCGGGATTTTGGTTTGTCGGGCATGTGAAGTTTCATGTTTTTGAACTTTCTTTTTTTCGTTTTTTTCGTGTCGGTTATTTCATTGTCGGTGTTTTGGCGTGTCAGTGTTATCAGGTAGACCCATACATACACATACATGTATAGTATATATAATATATGTGGTAGATGCAAGTGTGCCTTTCTTATTCGGAAAGTTAGGCATGGCTCCCTTATCAGAGGAAGGGTGTGGCCTTCCTTTCCTTTACTTTGTTGGGAGATATGATGCGGCTGTCATTTGCTGGAAAGAACAATATTCATTTATTTATTTTATTTACACTTTGTTGACCACATTAGTTCACTAGGCCGATAACCTCTTTTCAGGAGAAATCTGAGGTGGCATTCATACTGACTTGGGGAAATTTGGCGAGTGTGCCAGGGAACTTCCCCTACTCTTTTTAAAAACTGGCATGGGAACTTTTACATCCACCTGAGCTACCATTAATATAGGCAGATGGGGTCTCGTTTTAATATCTCATTTGAGTAGGTTTCTTCTTCAATGTAAAGGACAAGTGTGTTTTTCCTTTGTCAGAGTATGGCTTTCCTTCATTGGGAAAAGGGTTGAGACATACCTTTCTCAGAAGTGGAATAGGAGTTTCCATCCATGAGAGTCAGGGTTAGCCTTTCCTTCATCAGGAGGGAAAGTGTAATGCTCCTTTGTTGGAAAGGAGGAATGCCTTTCCTTTATTGTCAGAAAGAGTGCATATTTCCTTTGTTGGAAGACAGGATGAGGCTTTACTACAAACTAAGGATCAGTATGGATTTTCTTTATCAAGAAGGAGATGGTAAGACCCCTAGTGGATCCAAGGGGTATGTACACTTGCGGTGCTCCTACTAGTAGAAGGCAGTTGTAGCATTATACACTTAATACACTGATGTCATCAACTGTCCAAGGCTGCAACACAGTAACTTGCTTAATGCCTCAATTCTTGTCCATGTGCACTAACCTACACAACAGTTCTAAGAAGGTAACATCAAAGTACATCAGCAGAAAAGGGAACTACAATGTCAGAAGCAAAACAGTCAAAAAATGAGGGGTTCTTCTTTTGCTGGCCTGACTTCCAGACAACATACCACAACTTATACTGCAATGAGCCAGCCTGACAAATGATGCCGTGTTGCATCCCAGCTGCCATTTTTTCCACTCATGCCTGGGGTCTAATGCCGCTAGAGCACAAATGCCTTACACGCACACACACACACACACACACATATATATATATATATATATATATATATATATATATATATATATATATATATATCTGTATGTGTATAGATGTAGACATAGGTATGGTTTCACTTTACAATCCCGAAATACTGAAATATCGAAATTCAGTATCCCGAGACTGTAAAGCCGAAAACTGTAAAACCCAAATCCCCAAAAGCATGAAATTCAAATTCGCGACTACCTACATAAACACTACACACACAGACAAGCACACATACACCTTCCTCTCTACACTATAAACCAACAAAACACACACAAACACAACAAAACAAACACAACCGCCCTCCCACATCCCCTACTTATATATACTAACTCCAAGGTCGCACTAAAAACACAAACAAACAAAAACCACCACTACACACTCTACACTCCCCTTGTACAAAAACACATCACATACGTACAAATACCACCACTCGTAACACTTACACACTCAAAATCTTACCTACCTACCCCAACCCACACATCAAAACTCCAAACATACTCACACACACTAAAATCCCTACCCAAAACCCCTAGTAAAACATCACTTACCTAAATCTCCAGCCACATCCACACCACGGATTTGAAATTTCAGCATTCATCATTTCCACACTCAGTATTCTGCACTTAAGCGCAAGTGCAGTTTCGACACTTCGGTCTCGAGCTACGGTAGTTCGATATTTCAGTAGCTCAAGATTCTGAAGTGTAACTATATATATATATATACACACACACACACACATACACACACATATATACCCAAGAAATTTGTCAACAAAACAAAATCAGCTACAGCAAGCGAAATAATAATAGTTCCAACAAATAATATCAAATTCTTCTATTTCAGTAAATCCACAAATAGATCGAAAAGCATTAGCTGTAAAAACTTTATTCGGAGCAAATGGACAAAATGTAAGCGCTTTCAACGTCTTCATCGCTTCATCAGGCGACACAGTTACATTCCATTTCTACAGCATACAACTCTTCCAGATCTCCAAAAGATCATCCACAAAGAGAGTATGGAATAATATCTTCAATAAATATAATAATTTCCCATCTTCCCATTATCCAATATTAAGCGTTAGCACGTTTAATTTTTTTAATTTGGTTTTCTTAGCTGGCTTGTGGTAGAGTTACGGAAGATTTTTTTTTAACACACAAATAAATAATGTTTTTTTTTTTTTTATATGATTTGATGGAGACAGTTCAGAAATTAATTAATTATCTGATGTAGTATTAATTGGGTACTATATGTACCATGTATTATCCACAACCTACAGCCAATGTATATACTTACTTGTTATTAGTACTTATAACATACTCGTAGTACTAAATATAATCATAACAATAATAGGGCAATTATCTGAGCTGTATAGATTAGATAATATGGCTATGTTGCAATGATAATATGTTAACTGAGGAATTGTCAACTTTATTATCTGAGAGCTATGATAGTAATATATGTACAGTTAAAATTCTTGCACAAAGAGAAGTGCAAGCTAGACCTATTGCTTGAATAACTTGTGAGATAACCAACAGGCTGGCTACCAAAAGTAAACAGGCTTAGTATTATTAAACAGGTATATGGTAACAATATCCAGAACAAAAAGAAGAAGGTAAAAGAAGTTGGAGGAAGATGTTGGAACATCTTAATAATGGAGAGTTATTACACACAAAACAACAATTTGCTTCTCCAATATTAATAGCTCTTGCTAATGAGGCAGATTTGGGTTTTTAGTGATGGAATTGGGTGCGGTTTAAAATAAAATTGTAATATATGTATATATGTGGTGGATAGGTCAGAGTACATCCTGAAGACAGGCGGCTTTGCTTAATAAGTGGGGCGACTTTGGGGTGCAAAAATTTAGTATATAAGTAATTATATAAATTGCTTATGCATAGCTTTCCTTACAGTAAATCAAAAATGGTACACTGAAAGAAGGTATGAGAGACCGCCATTACATAGAGACCATTACTACAGTATAGCTTTCGTTGTACGACATGTTAATAAGGTAACTCCCATTTCATTTCTGAATTCTACATACAATATTCATACAATAGGCTGGGACACATACAAAATATACAGAATCAGCTTTAGGAATGGCTAGGTGCTAATAGGAATGCTAGAATAGCCTAAATGACTTGAGGGCTATTATAATAATATAGCCTAAATTAGATTATATATATTTATGTATGTAGAAATTATTTTTTTTTTTATTATTTTGTTTATAGTTTTACAATTTTTTGTTAATTTTTTAACAATTTTAATAAGTTTTTTTGTATGTATGTATATTATTTATTTTGTGTGGATTCATTTTATTGATCATTTATTAATTATTAAAAATATTTGGTTTTATTTGTAACTATTAAATCTGAATTTGTTTCTGTTAATATTGAAAATTTGCTTCACGTGCGAAAGCGCCTTTTTACGCTTTAGAATTTGTTAATCTTAAAGATTTTTACAGCTTGCTTTAATGAAGTTTTGATGGCTAAGAATTTAATACTATTATTTGATTGTGGCTGAAGAATTTTTTGCTTTTTATAGTTGGTTATAGTTGAATATATATATACATACATACATACATACACACACACACACACACACACACACACACACACACACACACACACACACACTTTAGAATAGCCACTCAATCAGCTCATATAATGCTCCTGGGGAAAGAACATCAATGCAGACAGAGGAAGGATATGTAAAATTCCTCACACAAAGATCAGGTCTGAACCCTGCAGCTGTGAGGCAGAGAGCCTGTCAGTAAGTCCTTTATCAATTTCATGATACTACAGATAAGATATACATAGTCTTGCTATGTATAATCAATCCTTCAGTGTAAGTGAAATTTATCCAAGTATTTCTAATGTAACATTAATTAGCTACTATTTTTGGATTCAATTTTACACTCCTTTGGAGTACACACAATTTACTTAGAGAAGGTGCCCGCATGGCTTTGTTTATTTACTATGTTATATATTTATTCCATTTGTGCATCAAGACAGTCTGGCTGGGCAGAAAGCTATCCCTTTTCACAATGAGGCCTGGTGAGAAAAGCTCTAGAAAAGCAAACACAATTTTCAGAGATCACTTCTGTTGATTTGCTTAGTTTGTAGAAATCTTTTTACAGACTTTGACTTCAAATTGTTCACACCTATATGAATAACCATTATCATAAATTATTGACGAGCCAAAATCAATAAATAATAAGCATGATTTGCACTGAGAAAGTACTGTCCTGATGATAGGGAGCAGAGCACCATAATCATATTAAACAAGTAAGACAAAGGGTCTGTTTCATGCCTACTAAGCTAAAATATACATGAGACTCAAAGGTTACAAGCTGTCACTGAAAATCTTAGACTTAACAAGTTTGCATGGGGCTAAACAATGTTAAGCACTATCCTATATCTGAAATACAAAAGCAGATGGTGATGATAAGAAATGTTCTGTTTGACATTGCCAGCTTGTTTATTTTTAACTAGATGATGTCATTAACATGCTTCTCACCTAGAGCATGGAAAACAATTAATGCCATTAACAAATGGCTTTGAGAATGGCGTGCACATCAGTTTATTCAGTATGTCATATCCTGGGACATGTTCAACATCCTATTTTTCTAACAGCAGCTCTCTTCCCATCTTTCTTAATGTCAGAATATTACCTAAGAAATAAACTCTAGTTAACCATCCTAGAATTTTTTGGAGTCCACAATAAATTTGCCAAACTTTATACAATTTCTGAGACTAAATGGGACTTCATGGAAAGTGGTACTATTCATTGCTAGGGGAATGAATAACAAAAATTAACTTGGTAACACTGGTATTCCTGGACTGATGACCAATCAAAAGTAAGTCTTCTAGGTGGCAAAATGGCTGACAACTTAGCTAAAGATCTATATGGGAAAGTTCTAAGTCACTATTTTTTTCTGGGAAGAATTCATTGCCTTCACACCTCTTATACCACATACATAAGGACATATTGGCATATTTTCATCTGATGTGGTGACTCCTTAGTTTGGATGAATTACATTTAGCCACTATGTCCAATTTACCCCACTACTCCCCATGAACACCACATTGTATAACATCACGGGGAGAGCATACACAAAATATATGAATACAGGTCTTATCACTTTATTAGAAATCAAATCCATAGAACAGGAGGCATCTACATATGTCAAAACGTATGTTGCTATACTCTCAGCAAATCAGCAGCAGTTTCAAAATGATACATTACTGTTAAAATAAAGGACAATGAGATGCATTTTTTTGGGGGTGGGGGGGTTGGTAGGTCACCATTTCTGCCCAAAATCAATCATGAGGAATTTTCCATAAGGGAAAGTCAAGCATTATCTCAAACAATATTACAAAACTGCAAGCTTATTACAGCAACAATATGCATGCATAAATATTTCCTGAAGTTTATTCTTCTTAATAGTATAAAGTAACTAATCAAAATTCTGACAGGTGATATAACATTTCAACCCTAACTGTAATAAATATGATAGAGGTCTGTGCCAGGCCAGGACCTATCATATTCACTCTAGAGTGGCATTATAGGACTGCTGTTAAAAAAAAGAAAAGGAATCAGTAACTGATTGTTGTTGCATCAGAAATATTTGCGTACAGGTTATCTCTCTATATGATTAATTATCATAGTAAATATGCCTTAAATCCGAAGGCTAAGATCAAAGAAAACTGCAAGACAGGAAAAAAGCAAAATGGAAATGGAATATTTTATAAGGATAATCTGTTATTCACAGACGTAGTCAAACTACCTGAAATATTCTTAAACCAATTTAGCTCACACTTCAAAAAATGAATAGAAGACATTTTAGCAAGTAAAGAGGATACAGTCATCACTATAATTACAAACAGCCATGCTATTGCTGTATTGTCAAATAAACAACAAATAAGTGATCTTAGATCAGTTGTTAAAAAAACATAAAACCACTTGATTTAAAGCATCATAATTCATTTCAAGGTGGTAGCATCCGTAAAATTTTGAAAACGTTATTAGTGACCCTTATACAAAAGTACTGTCCTAAATTAGACCTGGTAAGCTTTACAACAGTAAGTGTAACATATTAACAGTCTTTCGCTTTTCCCGGTTAGGAGTCGACACAGTAAATCACCGGTTCGCTATTGATTTGCAATGGATTTTTACATTGTCAAGTTGCCAGCATGGCACCCAACCTTCACAGAAGGCACACGCGCACACACACACACATATTTGCACCCCTACTTCCATGTCTTTAAAGTTCACTCGACCGCAGGGAGGACAAGCAGACTCTGCACAGAAGGCGCTCAAGCCAAGTATCGAACCAAGAACCTCTTACTTTTGCAAGATACCAAGACAAACTACTGCACTGTAATTAGCTTGAGACGTATGAAGAGCTAGGATGGAACTTCTATGAATCCTTGCTAGTCTTCAGAGCTTACCATGCTTAGCAAGTCATAAATAAATGCATTTACTGTAACAAAAGTTTCCATCTAGAAGAATAACAGCAGCAAGAAAGTCTGATATGCTTTTTATTTAGGAAATACTCAAGGTAGAATGTTATTTCACTGATGATTTTACTAGTCTCGGTTCATACTGCCCCAATGATATGATATATAGGAGAACTAAGTCTTCTTTGGGTCTTGAGGAAATAAATTAGGTGATTAACCGGGCAATGAAAAAAAAGAATTCCTTACTCTGCTTGATGATCAAAGAAGAGAATTGTTAATGAAACTGCCAAGATGTCTAACAATTGTTTCGATCTAAAGAAATTTTCCTTTTATGTGAGAATCAGTATAAAAGAATTTGTTTCCTAAATTTGACCACACTACATTTTTTTCTTTATTCATTTTAAGGCTATGATCAGAACAACTCGTGCTGACTCTGTCTTATTATTTCTTGGAAAATATTAAGAGTCTGAGGGGTAGTCATCCACAAACTTGTTCAACCACATACATTTGACATCTATCTTCACAGCAAAGAAGTATCTGCCAAAGAGTAGGGACCCAACACAGAGTCATGTGGTACTCCACTTTGACTAACAGATGAGAAGGTACCTCCAGCTCTCGCCACGTGTTTCTCAACAGAGGGCCAATTAGCAATACATTGAGTAATATGTGATTAATATTTAAGTAGTTAACTTTATTAGTAATACTTGTATGGGGAGTTTTATCAAGCACAAGATAAGTGACATGGAGAGAATAACCCCTATCAATGGCATCAGTTATACCCTCAAAATATCAACTAAATTAAGCAAGCAAGACCTACGTATGCTTCATAAAGCTAAACTGATTATGGCCAATTGATTGTAGGTTACCAATTTTTCTGTTAAACAGATTAAGATGCAGTTAATGGTTTTACAGATAATACTAATGAGGCTACTAGGCAAGAATTATATATTGTCTGTACTATGAATCGCGGGTAGAACATGTGATCCCTGGCTTTCAGTTAGATAATATTACACACTATTTTACTTTACTGTGAAAAGATTTAACTCCTCCAGCCTGTCCTGGTCACCCTTTTCTTCTTGCCAGTTATTAGTCTGGTACACTTTCTCTAGACATTTTCATCTGGGTTCAATTCCTTCTTTCTGTAAGGGAATCAGATCTTACATGCAGCACCTCAGCTATAGAATAAGAAAAGAACAGTAGAACAGTCTAGCTGTCTCATGAATCATACACCTTCAAGATACATCTTACCATCTAGAGTCTCTGGCCATACCTTTCACAGTTTTCACCGAGTGGTTTATAACTGCATTTACTGTCACCCCAGTGGTGCTTTCCTTGCTCTGTATCCTTCAGTGTGACTCCATCTAGCTGGTACTTCAGCTTTTGACCTGGGTAAAGTATATTTCACCTTCTTGCAGTAACTCATTTTCCATTTTCATGTCAAGTACACTAATTTCCTTATATCTCTGTGAGTTTACTACTCCAGTTCTCTTGTTTCGACTTGTCTTAGTAACAATCACAAACAACTTGGTCTGTTTCTCAATGTTGCCCATGATGTCTGATATGACCATACTGTACATTTCTAAGCCTAGGACTCTCCCTAATTGGTCCCCACTTACTATGTCCCTCTGTTTTCACAGGGCCCCCTAACCACGACTTTTTGTTTCCTGGCACTTACCCCCTCTTTCATCAGTTTTATTAGATTCCCATAAACGGAGACTTTTCATCTTGCCTGTCATTCTGTTTTGTGAGAATAAATTAAAAGTCTTACTGACATTTAAGTAACCCCTACCACCAGATTCCTGTTGTGAAGGATGAGCATAACCCAATTATAAAACTAGATCATGCTGAAAGGACATGAAACCCTTTGGACTCAGACTTGTGTTGGTATTTATCTTTCAGTCTGTTTACCTCTAGGAAGCCAGAAGGCCTTTCTGTTAGAATCCACTGCATACCCTTCTTTGTTATTGAGATAATGTTTATATATAGCAGCTTGTTTTAGGTCTTGCACCTCATTTGTGAAACTGTACCTTCATGGCTCCCTTACACTCCTCCTGAAACTCACTGCTGGTAAGAACATGCTTGGAGAGTCCTGTTTTTGGATCTGCATGCACACCTGACAAGGTCTTCATTATCTTGGCAGGTACACTAACAGAGACCTGCAACATGCCCTGTGAATTTCTTAAGCTCCTTTTCTGAACATTCCTTGGGTATGAAACATTTGTTAGAAGCCCACCCCTTCTCCATTACTCCCTTTCCACAAGGACAGTCTCTCCATTCTTTTTTGTAAAGACTGACCGAAAAAAACATCATTAAAGTGTCTGCCCTGTTGGCATAGTAACTGCACTCCCTACTCTCCTTTCTTAAATTTGAATTTGTTTTTGTCTTTTTTCATTCATCTAAGTACCTCAAGAAACCCTTTATCTTGTCCTTAATTTTTGTTTGTAACCCCTGCTGCATCTTTGCCTTGGTCTTTTGTACCACAGCAAATGTCATCATCATGGTTTCCTTGATATGCTCACCTATACTCATCCCATTTCCTTTTTTCTGATTTTTAGAATACCCTTTACATTCTTCTGAGTATTCAGTTTATGCTCCTTCTGACCATCTTTGATTTCTAGCTTCTCCTTTCTTTGTTCTTTCTTTCTAGCACCTTCTTTGTGACTGCCAGTAACCTGTGACTAATTTAAACTCACAGTCTCTTTACTCTCATGTTTTTGTCTCTCAAGTCCACCTGTTCCCATGAAAACAATTATCTGTGCCTGTTATAATCTGCAGTCTTATATGCCTATACCCATGTCCTATTTATCTATCTCCTTTCACTTTCTGTCACTGTGAATCATAGTAATGACATGGTCACTAATGGCCAAAGATTAGCTTATCTCAAGACCTCCATTTTCTCCATCCTTATTAGTAGAACACCAAGAATTATTTTGTTTTTGTACCAAGAGAGTTAATCCTAGGTGAACTAGTATTTTAATTAAAGCACTTTACTTCCAGATTTGTTTGAAGAAACACTCAAGTTTGCTTCTTACTGACTGTGGTACACCATAAGCATGACTTTTTGTTTCTGTCTCAGTATTCTATTCATTTTGAGTATCTTGTGTTTCTTCAAGGACTAGTTGATTGGAACTTATTTGCTTAATCATATACATTGAGTAAATTATTTATGTGGGACAGCTGAGAAGTGTTTCAGAGAGTTTTTCTTTTCTGCTGTTGTACAAGGATTGATATAATATATATATAAAGTTCAGAAAGTGTACTACTTATGTGTTGGTCTAGGAGGCATGCCTCCCTGCAAAAAAATAAAATAAAAAATAATTTAGGATGAATTTAATGTTATAGCTTTAAGTAGCTGATATCTCCAAAATTCTATTTTGGCAATCACTCCTCTATAGTGCATAATAAAACCACTCAGTTTCTTTCCTTTTTGTCTTTTCTGTATCTGAGTGTTAATGCATTATATCCAGCTATCAGTTGTCCCCTTTTTCCCCCTAAACTGAATGGAAAATAACCTTAGGTTATCCCTGAGGTATCTTCCCTGTCAGGCTTTCTTCTTTGCCTTTATTTAGGATTACTATTGGCATTTTGAACCCACTGTGGTCAACCGTTTAGAATGTTGACCCAAAACACTGAATCCGAAATGCCAAAAAGTAAACCAAAGAGAAAATGAATACATTGACAACCGTGGTTTGATGTATTCAATAAAGCAGGAGGTGACGTCACTCACCTCCTGCTATGCAGATTAACGTACAGTTAAACTCTACAGTCAGTGGTAAGTTAATTCACTATTTTGCAGGGGGACGATGCCCCTTGCACCCCCACACCCCCTGCACATTAAATATACCAACTCCGAGACTGCAGTACAGTAAGAAAATGGGCTAATTCCCTGTTCTTCACTGAACTGCGATCTCCTTGCACATTGTCAAACCCAAATGCTTGAATTGCACCACCTATTCACTGTAGTGTAGTCGATACATTTTGGTTCGAAATTCTGCCAACTTGAAAACTGCAAGTCGACTACATGGCAGTCGACCAATGCAGTTTCAAATTTTTC
The DNA here is from genome assembly GCF_019279795.1 of Protopterus annectens. Lineage (NCBI taxonomy): Eukaryota > Metazoa > Chordata > Ceratodontiformes > Protopteridae > Protopterus > Protopterus annectens. The sequence continues at coordinate 199,089,049 of NC_056750.1, forward strand.
AGTGTAAGCACGTTATGGTTTACTATTGACATTTCAAATCCGCTTTGGTCAACCGTTTAGAATGTCTACCCGAAATGCTGAATCCAAAATGCTGAAAAGTAAACCAAAGCAAAAATGAATACATCGACAACCATGGTTCGATGTATTCGACATAGCAGGAGGAGACATCACTCACCTCTTGCTATCCACATTAACATACAGTTAAACTCTACAGTCAATGATACATTAATTCTACTATTTGATTGGTGGCTCCACCCCCCTGCACATTAAATATACCAACTCCGAGATCACACTACAGTGAGGAAATGGGCTAATTCTCAGTGAACTGCAATCTCCCTGCACAATGTCGTACCCAAATGCTTGAATTACACTACCCATTCACTGTAGTGTAGTCGATACATGTTGGTTTGACATTCTGCCGACTTGAAAACTGCAAGTCGACCGCATGGCGGTCGACCAATGCAGTTTCAAAGTTTTCACTGTAAATCCTTTGTTCACTTCACAATAAATACATTTCATCACATATATTTCCACTCTTATCCCTAGCATGTCTCATGTCCTAATGTGTCTTCTGTCATTTACGTATTCATTACCAGCACTATGGCTGCCTGTCCATCAATTGCCACTATTTGCTTCCACTGCCTTATAGCTCTTCCCTTGCTTTGAACATCTATCTATTCTCCTTCTGCATTTATCCTTTCTAGCTCTTGTCCAATGCATACCTTTTTCTGTACTGCCACTTTCTGTCTGCCCATCCATCATCCACTTAAGTTTAAAAAATGATTACTCTTATTATACTTTTTAAATCCACATTTCAGTAGCAATGACCTTCTGAAAATGAGATGGGCTATGCTTGTAGTGTACCTGCTTTTTCTAGTCACCAACCTATAGGGAAGTGGCAGTCAGGTGGTTAGAACACGTCAGGAGGTAGGGTGGAAATTAGCCTTTCTGCAGATGCTACAAATTATTCTCATAGTCAGTACAATCAGGAAGGAAAGCATCAGGGACTGTAGCTCCTGGCTTGGAGATGGACTACAACTGAGAAACTGGGATAGGTTGTAATATCAGAAGTTATCTGCCTGAGTACTGTGCTAGGTTTACCTAACAGTCTGTGCTCCTGCACTGTGCATAAGTCAGTCTGGAAGAATTTAATTTAGTAGGATGGAGTACATAACAAACACATAGTACAGATCAAGCAATATGTATTTTTATGGACTTTTCTTGGATTTAAAAGTTTAAATAGTTGTATATTTCACTAGATGTCTAGAATTTATTACTTTCTTTTTAAATTGTAGAGACTTGCTTACTGCTTCCATGCTATTTCCTCCAGAAGGTGCATTACCTCACAATGGAATGGAACTGTGTATATGCATTCTAGAAGCCTGTTTTAAAGGAAAATGTTGTTGTTGTTCTTTCGGCTTTTCCCGGTTAGGGGTTGCCACAGCGGAACTCCGGTCTGCTAATGATTGTCAGTAGATTTTTACGGTGCCAAGATACCAGCTCGATGTCCAACCTTCAACGAAGGCACGCCCATTCTACGCATGCCTTTCGAACACCACTCAAAGGAAAATACATATTCTATTTGTCTTTGAAACCTCTGTAACCTCTATGGAGTATACTGAACCAAAACTATGTTACTGTTGTTTATCATATTGAGCACTACTAAAGTAGCCTTAGGCGTATGGGTTATATCCTGCCACAGATACAACAGCCAGTCAGCTTCCAAAGTTTCAGGATACCTTCATTGGACCCAAACTGTCAAGTATCTCAGGCTGAGCTGACTAAAAGATAAATTTGGGCACAAAGCCCTTCATACCTTTATTGCCACCAAAACGTGCGCTCCTCTGAGGCTTTTGAAGATCAGTGACCAGCTTGTGCTTTCCTTTGCTGAGTAGATAAGTTCCCTTTGGGGAAAAAAATTCCATTTTTTTTTATTTTGTTGACATTTTAATGCTTTCCTCTTCAGGGAATTTTTTTAAAGCTTGGAATGTTTTGTTTTAATGGACTGTCTAGAGACTTGTATTTTTAAATGGAATTTTTTCTGTAAGTTTAAAAGCACTGTAAAGTAACTAAAAACATTTTCTCCTGTGGAGATTTCTGATTCAGACTCAGAGAAGAGTCTTTTGTGGGGCTGGCATACTGTTTTAAAGTGCTTTTTTACTGTGTTGTTTCTGTCAAGAAAAGTAACTTTTGTGGACTAGTAGTGTTTACTGGCAACTGTTGCTTGTCTTCCCCGGGAAAGAGGCATGATTTTCAACTTGACTATGGAACATACTGCTGGTCCCATGGTCAGTCCTTCTTGCAGCCACAAAAAGAGAAAAATAAGGAAATAGCTTTTGTCACCATGACATGTTAGCAATTTACCTCAGCCGCAGGTGAGTAACTCTGCTGTGTTCATTTCTTGTACCTTAAAGCACTCATCATTAACCACGGATCCCTCTGGTGCAGCACCTACAGCCACTAAGGACTGAGAATTAGCAATGTCCTCTGCGGTTGTTGGAGTCCCCTATGTGGGCAAGCCCTGGAAGAGGGAACGGAAGGTTTTCTGTTGTGTCAGAATCCTGTGTCCATCCTTGGGGAAGCAGCTGTTCCCATTAGTAACACAGATGGCCCATTTTTCCTATCAAAAAGAAACAGAAAAACAAGCATGTATCTACTACTCCTTAAATTTCTTTCCATAGGAGTAGTTTACTAGGTCTGGCTCAAGGTTTAATTCAGGGTATTGATCCTTCGTGTAAAGTTTCTGATAAAGAAATAGGGATTCCTATATTTCCTGAAGAGATTCAACATTCTGAATTTGAACAGGAACATGCAGGGACAGATACATTTTCCCCTCTGATTACGGATTCAGACTCGGAGAATAGCTCAGTTTCTTTTTCTCTCTCTCTCTGGGGATTTCTCTTTCTCTGAGACTATTGCTAAAATGTGCCAATGTTTTCAGTGAGAGAACACTGAGGTTTCTCAGTCTCTTAGATAATGCTATATGTTGTTACAGAAGGGTTTTCCAGAACCTAGACCCATTCCTCATGTTCTGTCTGCTTTAGAGGATGTGTGTGTTACTGCCTACAATTTTTCTGATAGTCAGCCAGCTGCTCCGAAAGGCAGATAGGATGTATAAAGTTCCTCAGTCTTTTTAAATTGTTATACACTGTTACAAACCTGACCCAGCCACTGTAGCTTTAGTTGATCCCACTACTGTTTCAGCACTTTTTTTATTTCCATTTCTACTCTTTATGATAATAATAGGAAATTATTGATATGTATGGGAGAAAAGTATATACTTCTGCAACTTTGACTTGCATTTTGAATTGTCAGGCTTGTTAAAGATGTTTTTTTCTGATAAATTGTGAAAGTATGACAAATGTTTTAAATGCAGTTTCCTCTTGTGATGAAAAATAACTTAGTTTCCCCTTTTGCACAGGTCACTGCTTATTGTGTGTGTGTGTGTGTGTGTGTGTGTGTGTGTGTGTGTGTGTGTGTGTGTGTGTGTGTGTGTGTGTGAGAGAGGCACTGGTGAAATTTCTTCCAGGGCTACGTCCACTTTAACTGTCTTGGGGAGGTCTGCATGACAGCATTCCCGAAACCTCCCAGATGATTTTAAATTATCCATTGGATAGAGATTTAGTGTTTGTCCCCTCTGCTGCAGAGGTGTCCAGAAAGTGTGATGAGGGTAAGCTGATCCAAGGAATCTAAGTTTTTCATTCCTTCAAATTTTGGGGGGAAAAAACAGAATCAACACTCTCAAAAAATTCAGATTAACAGACATTTAAGAAAAAAATGGCAATGGGGGCTCCAAAAAGAAGTCCCCAAACCAAAGACAGCCCAAGAAGTCTGAATGACTGTTCAAAAGACCTTGTGACCCCCTCCCACCCTGGCCTTTTTTTCTCCCAGAGAGTCTGAATTTCCGTTTATCTCTTTGATAACAGAATGTTTCAGACAAATGGGTTCTGAAAATCATTCATCAGGGTTTCAGCTGACAGTGGGAGAAAATTCCTCCAGGGGTCACTCCTCATCCTACAGATCAGACTTTTTTATTTCCACATGTTCTTCATCACATGCTGTTCCAATGTGTGATAGAACGAGTTCCTCCTTCCCAGGTGAGGAAGAGGTTTTATTTAAGGATGTTCCTAGTGTTAAAGAAAATGCTTTGAGATCAATTCTGGATCTTTATTTCCTAAACCTGTTTGTGATAGTGCACAAATGCAATATGATGTTACTTCACAACCTGTTCGCTCTTATTCATCTTTCAAGTTTTGTGGCAACATGATGTTTATCATCACATCCCAATTCACCTTTTAAAGTGTCAAGGATCTCTTTCTCTATTATTATACAACCTGGGATTCCAAGAGGACATTCAAATGTCTTTCTTTACTCCTTCTCACAGGATTATGTTTCTGGGGTGTTAAATAGGTACCTCAGTTTAAAGAGCTTTTCTTCCACCGGAAAAAATAGATCTTTCTTTAGATTAATTTCTAAGGTTTTTCCACTAAGACATCAGTCACCGCAAGGAAACACCTCAGAATTTTGGGTCTCATGCCATCTATGATTCTCATGATTCCCCTGGCAAGACTCAACATGAGAAGGATACAGTGGTATCAGAAATCTCTTTTGCCCCAGCTTCGACACCCTTTATCTTTTTAGAGAAATATTTTGGTGGTGGAGACAACAGATATCTTTAAATCCAAGTCTCCCCTTCTTCCTCCTTTTTCCTAAGCAGTCAGTCACCACAGATGCTTCGGACTTTGTTTGGGGAGCTGTTTTTGGAGGGATAAAAGTGCAAGGGGTGTAGGACACCAAGAACAGATGCAAACATATAAATATCTAGGAGATGTTTGCCCTGATCAGAGCACTTGATTCTGAATCATCTTTGGACCCCGGGACCTCTTCATGTGGTTACTGATAATACCAGAGTTATGTGGTATTAGGGTGAACCTAATGATAATGGACATCAGCTGGGTATAACACCCCTGTGTTTCTTATGCTTAGTCAAACACTGTGCTTGTGCTGTGCTGATGAGGTCATAACAAGGTCAAAATATGCATATCAACAGCTAGTGGGGTTTGGCTTTATTGGCCTGAAATTGTACATTAAAACGACGAAACAAGTCATGGGCATTCAGAATAGGCAATTATCTGAAACACCTGGTGTTCATAAGGGTAATTTGCATATATCCCATGTGCCTCTGACTGAAGAGGTTTGAGAGGTCACTCATTGGAAGTTCCAGCTTGGCTGGAGTTCTCATTTAGTTTTTACTGAATTGTCTGATATGATGTATTGAAGCTATTCTGTTTCTTTTGGGAAACCATAAAAATTTTATTAGGCATGAGTTTATTTCTTTGAGTATATTCCTTTCTAGTAACAGTTGTATTGCCAAAGCTATATATAGAATCTTGAGTAGTAAAACCATTTTTATTAACTGTAGTCTATCTTCAAATGTTAATATTATTTTGTTCCACTTTTCCACAGTGATTTTAATTGTACTGATGACATTATTGTAGTTTTTTGAGACTGAGATTTTAAATGTATTGATGATATTATTGTAGTATTTTTGAGACTAATTCATTATCCTTGCATAACTCAATTCCTAGATATTTTAGGGTAGATTCTTTTTTCCCTATAATGTGATTCCCCTTCGTCTGCAATTCTTTTTTTTTTATTTAAAAATAAACATTTTGATTAATTGAAATGGAGTCCTCAAGTCCTGTAAAATGTGTCAGTTAAAATATCTAATTATTCTAATGTCTCTTTTGTATTGGATAATGTTAATAATATGTCATCAGCAAATACCATTACTTTAGAATTGTATTGTTCATAAACATCTACTCCTTTGAGTTTTATATTGTTATGTACTGAATCTGCCAATATTTCAATAGCCAAAGCAAATAGAATTGGTGACATGGGACATCCTTGTTTAGTACCCCTTTTAAATTATTTGTGTGTTTATATATATATATATATATATATATATATATATATATATATATATATATATATATGAGGAACAAAGGAAGGAGGAAATTCAAATAACACCAGAATTTTGAATAAATAGTCCCAATTTAGAGAATCAAAGGCTTTCTCTATATCTAAGCCAATAATGAGTGTTTCTTTATTTTCTTTATTAACAATCTATAAGATAAATTATCCTTTTAATGTTGTCATATGTGCGTCTATGATATATAAATCCTGTTTGATCATTATTTATTGTTTTGGATAGTGGTATTTTCATTCTGTTAGTTAATATTGTCATAAATATCTTATAGTCATTATTGGGTCCATATCACATCATCAAACTTTTAATAGTTCGAATCACTTAACATCGAACTCAAGTGATCGAACCATTAAAACTTCGAAATGATGTGAATGACATTTTCAATGGGGAAATTAAACATTAATGGTGTAGGCAGGGGGGCAAGCCCCCCACCCCCCCCACGAGGAGGCTGTGCCCCTGCCCGCAACTTAAATATACCAACTCCAAGATCGCGCTACAGTGTAGGAAACAGAAATGTTCCATTTCCGCACTGTATTGCATTGAAGTGCAACCTCGGAAGTGGTATATTTAAGTAGCAGGGTGTGTGGGGGTGCAGAGGGTCTTGTCCCCCTGCATAGAGCAATTTGTTTTTGTTTTACACTTCACGTTTTTTTTTTTTTACTTTCAAAGTATTGCAGTTTGATCATTTACGTTCAATGTTATGTGATTCGAACTTGTAATACTTCGAAATTATGATATACACCCTGAAAAAATATTATATGGCTCTTACTTGCTTTTTACGCTGGTGGTGTGATGGTGATGGTGTTCTTATGACACTATGACTGGCTGGCTGGCTGGATTCTGGATTCATCAAATTCTTATATTTGCATTATTATTCTGTACAGAAAAACTTGCAGCGAATACACTGATGAGAGAATATACTTTGCAGCATCAAGCATCAGCATAACAAATAAAAAGTAACATAAATCTTTTTATAATAAATCAAAGCCAAAAAGTACTGTTCAACTTTACTTCTCATCAACTTTACTTCATGTGAGTACAGGGATGTTTACCTCAGAACACCAAATGTGTTCCTACCATATCTAAACTAACAACTGGATACAGCTCTTTATACTCTTTTAGTCATTAGTAATATATTTTTGGAAATTATTTATCCTGTGAAACAATATAATTACTTCTTAGAAAACAATGTCTTAACAAGTACCAGCTTTTGTCTCTTTTTTGACAGTGTGAATATCCTTGTCCTGATGTCCATGTGAAAATGTGAAAAACATATTTTACACATTGTCACATTGTCTACATTATCTGTGTATCTGACCATATGTGTGTATATGACTATATATAAGCATATCCTGTTTATCCTGTTTTATGATTTTTTTGATAAAAAACAAACACATTGATCAACTTTGTCAACAGTGTGAACATTTCTGACAGTGTGATTTTTTTGTATTTTTTATGTCATCCTGTTAAAACCATCGTCATCCTGTTTTTTTGTTCAGAATAACATGTCATTGTTTTTTGTTCTTGCATTTTTTGCATTTTGTCAGTAAACATCCTGTTGTCAGTTCAGCAAAAATGTCCATTTCCATTCATTTTTTTCCAAGCCATGGTCATTTATGACTGCTGCTGATCACATATTACTTAAACTTTGCTTTTCTTTTTTCATATTTTCTTTCAGTTTATTTACAACATAATTAATATAAAAATCTAACAATTAAATCAATTTTTTAAACATACTCAAAACATAACATACTCAAAAACATTTCAAATAGAAAACACAAAACAACAAATTTTTATGCAACAACAACAAAGTTAAATTTGATATTTAAGTATTTAATATTACAAAGGCTACTGATTAAATTGAATGTATTTTAACAACTTTTTCTTTAATACATGAAGAGTTTTGAGAAAATATTTATTACATCAGTTTTATTTTTTTTTAAATGTTATTTTTATTTATTTTTTTTTTTTCTTTTGCAATCACAGAATTTAATGTATGACTTATAATTCTTTAAGGACCTTAAATTTGTTATACTGTTGAATTAACTATAAGATAATAACTATTATACAGCACTGCAACTACACAATTTCAACAACTCACAATGTCAACATTGTTTTAACATCTTCATTTTAACCATATGTATGTACACGAACTGTTGAACTTTTATGCATTTCAATCTAGTTATCTGTTTGCTAGTTATTTTTTAAATATGTTTTTTTTATGTTATTCATTCACAGATATGTAATTTTTTTTGTACTTTATTCTTTACTATTTGTACATTCAATTACATTAAGACACATTTCTCTGCTTTTTACAACATTATTAACAAAGATATTAAGCAAAATCTAACAAAATGTTTAAATCTTTAAAATATCTAGTGGAATTCTTGAAATATCCATATGTCCATATATTTTAAACTATTTACTCAAATACTCAACATATAAAATATTCATGCTTTTACTCAACAATTAAAAATTGCCAAAAAAATTTTGACCATTCTTGCTTTATTTGCCTATTTTGTGCATTTGCACCATTTTATTCTCTTTATTTCTTTGTATAGCTTTTAATTTTCAATTTTCTCTTCTCTCTTTATTAACATTCATATTAACAACTTGTAACTATCATCTTATCTTAGCTATTACAACTTGCATATTACAAACTTACAAAATAATATATTATAGGTATAATCGGTTTTGGTATTATCCATACATTTTTATAAAATCCACCAGTATTTCCTTTTATTTGGCTTCACTTTTGAATTGTTTTGTTCAAGAAGATATATAGATAATTTATACAGTCTTTTATTTACTGTTATTTTATTTATTTTTATATGATACAGTTTGATGTTTTACTGAAGAGTACCCCTTATACAGTCAGTCAGCACTGAACTCCTGAAAGTGCCTCTCATACAGTCACAGTAAAGAACCCTAACACTACCCCCTGTAGTACTTCAGCACTGTTTTAGAACTTTGTCTTGCTGTGAGAATAAAGGTTAAGCTTATTTGTATACTTATACTAGGTTTTATTTATTCCCTATTATTTTTGATTGTTTTTGTTGATATGTTATAGCCCGTTTTTTGTTTGTGCCGATGCAACAGGGTTTTTAACATTTTGATGCAAACAGATTATTGAACTGATCTGTGCACATGCTTGGCATTTACTTGACTTTGCATTTACTGTTGCTTGTAAACATTTTAACACATATGTTTGCATACATTTTATGCATCTTACTAACTCAAACTAATTGTGGTATTTTCAACATTTATGTTTTATGTGTAATTTTTAAAACATTAGAAAAATATGCCACTTGCTCGGTCTGAGCTTCGCATTTCATGTACTCTACTTGCTATAGTTAATTCTGTTAGCATTATCTTCTTTAATGGCATTTTGACTTGCTATTCTATGCATCTATACCGTATAAATAGGCATCATTTACAATTACCTTACATGGTTTTTTGTTTTGCATTTTTTTATAACTATTTAACTGTCCACATAATTTTACTTACAACAACTGTTAACATTTTACCATTTTTTATTTTTTTTTAAAATTTTTTTTTTTAACTTTTTAATTTTACTTACTGTTTTGAATAATACCATCTGTGATTTTCTTTTAAAATGGTTTAATCTGTTGTTTGGTGTTTAAATTTAATTTGCTGTTGTTAACCTAAAAAAAAATATTATTTTAACAAACAAATTAAAAACAAAATAGATATTAGTTTAACCAACACATTTGTTATTTATGTTATTTATATTTAAAGTTGTCTGCCTCTTATGAAAAGAAATGTAAATATGATGTTTATTTAATGTATATCACATAATACACTAGATGTCTTGTGTTTATATTTTTTTTGTGCTATGTGTTGGCTTATCATATACTTTAATACTAATCAGTTTTGATTTATGTTTACTATTAACTGAATGAAACAATGAATGGTATTCATATTTGTTTTAATACTGATAGTACCACATGTTTACATTAATGTTACTGAAAGATGAAAGATAAACATATTATGTGATATAACTCTTTTTACAGATTAACTGTGTAGATGATGTTTCCAGTCATTGTCAGTTCAGCTAATTATATTTCTTATTTTAAACATATTATAATCCAGTTTCCTGTGATGTTGCATGGTCTTTCTGACAGGCTTTTTTAGTCTTATCCTGCTGAGTTTGAAACTTTTATTTACTGTTGAAAAGCAGTTATTGTATGACTTGTGATGTTGCATGGTCTTTCTGACATGCTATCTTTTTAGAAGTTTACTACTGTCTGTTGTAACCCTTTTTACTAGGGTTCTATTTTGTACTGATTTGACCTTGTTACATTTGTCATTTTTAACTGAGTTTACTATGTTCCTTTGTAACAAAAGTTACTAGGGTTCTACTGGTAACTGATTTATAGGGGTTCCATCAGAATGTAATGGAAACACTTTACCCTTAGTTAATTTTTCAGATCTGTCTTTATAGTCTATTTCTATATTTGCAATATGATGCAATATTTTTTATGACATAATACACAAAATGCAGTTTTGTTGAATCACACATAAACATTTGTCATTTTCACATGGTTTTCTTTGAGATACCAGTCAAATATTGTAATGCATTTGCATAATGCCTTACTATCAACCTGCCCTAATAAGGTTTTACATTTACTAATGTGCTGTGTATACCACCATTTGCAATTACTAACGTTTGGTTTACTCCTGCATGAATTATAAATAATATTCATATTATCTAGTAATATACAACCTGTCTAGGAATACAGAAACTATATATGAATATACAAACTGTCTTAAGAATATAAAAACTCTCTTAAGAATATACAAACTGTTTTAACATCATCCACACTAAATATGTGACACAGAAAAAGTCTTTACCAGTTAGCAAAAACAGGTGATCAGGCTGCTATTGCAGATGGCTGGAAATTTTTCAAGTCAATTGAGAAAGCTGGAAAGCACAACAGGCAGTGGACTGATGGGCTAGTGGATATCCTTCTTGAAGAATTTACGGCACTCAATTTCTTGAACTAGTCTCGCCTAAAAACTTTACTACGCAAGCTGCATAAACTGGAATACTTCTGTTCAGAATTGACACATACGTACAAATGTTAGTTACTGCAATTTAACTGAAGTGACCCTCTGCAGGGCTTACCATCACTCCTCCTGTGTTTGAATGCAGATTGTAGGTTCAAATGCAGGCTAGCTTGCCATTGAAAAAATTATATGGTGCTAGTCACTCAGCTGCCTCGCCATTGAAAAAATATTATATGGCTCTTACTTGCTTACTTGCTTGGTGCACATGGTGTGATGGATTTGCAGTGTTCTTATGACACTCAGTCTTGCTGGCTGGATTCTGCTAAAATTCAAAGTCTGATTATATTTGCATTCACAGTCTGTTGCATACAGAAACTTGCAGAATATACACTGATGAGAGAATATACTTTGCAGCATCAACTTTAAAGAGCAGTAACAAATAACTTTTTATAATAAATCAAACGAAACCATTGCAGCTTAAAAGTACTGTTCCAACTTTACTTCTCATATAGTACAGATGATGTGAGAGATATAACATTTACCTCAGAACACCAAATGTGTTCCTACCATATCCCTAAACAACTGGATTTATACAGCTCTTTATATACTCTTTTTAGTCATGCATAAACATATTTTGGAGAATTGCTTATCCTGTAGAAACAATACTAAACTTCCTTGTTTAACAATGTCTTGTAAGAGACCAGCTTTTCTGACAGTGTGAATATCCTGTAACAGTGTCCTGATGTCCATGTAGAAAAACATATTTTTGAGGAAACACATTGTCTGTATTCTATTTGGATCTGTGTATATGACCATATGTTCTTGTACCAATGCTGATAAGCATATCCTGTTTTTTATGAAGAAAAACATATTTTTGAGAAAACACATTGTCAGAGATCAACTTTTCTGACAGTGTGAACATCCTGTATTTTATTTGGATCTTTGTATAAAAACATCTGTCATCCTGTTTTTCCATGCAGAATAACATGTCATTGTTCTTAAAAAGCAGATTTTGCATTTTTGTTCTTGCATACATCCTGTTTTGAGTCAGTAAGGGAAAAATGTCCATTCAGCAGATTCCTTTTCCAAGCCATGGTCATTTAGTATGACTGCTGATCACATATTACTTAAACTTTGTTTCTGCATTTAAGCAACCCTTTTCTTTCAGCATATTTACAACATAATTAATTTCAGATTTATATTCATAAAATCTAACACACCCGTCATTATTTAATAATGATAAAGGTCTATATGAGGTACAGAGGTTTGGGGATTTGTTTTCCTTTAGGACTGGTGTGACTAAAAAATATCTCTAAGAGGGTGGTATTAAAGCTTTTGACTGAATTTCTAATAGAGTTTTATGGAAGTGGGATAGTATCTTTAAAGGAAAAAGTTTATATATTTCCATAATTATGCCATCTATACCTGAAGCTTTATTATTTTTACCCTTTTTATTGTATTTTTTTTTTGTAGGATATGGGTGCTTGCAGATCTAGTTTTAATTTTTCAGGTATTTTTTTATATCAGAACATTTTTCATCTAGATTTAATTGATTGATATGTATATTTTCTTTTTGGAAATGTTCTATATAGTGATTTCTATAGGCATCAAGAATGTCACCTATATCCAAGACATTTTCATTTTTCCCTTTCTTTTCATGGAAGGTACTTTTAATGTTATTAGCTTTTGATTGTATTTTGATTCTTGTGGATAAATTATGTAGATATTTGGGAGAAGTGGCCAAGGTATTAATTTTTAGTTTTTCTAAAGCTAAACTAGTTTTGTGCGTTAGAATTTCATTGTATTTTTTGTTTAATGCTTCTACTTTCTTTTTCATCTCCAAATGATTTTGATTTTTTTCAGCTTTTACTGACAAAAGTTTGGATTGTAGATCTAATAATTCAGAATCCCATTCTCTGATTTTTTTTTATACCAAGTTAGGGTTTTACCATATATGTAAGCTTTTAATGAGTCCCATATCATTATTTTATTTATCGCTCTGGTGTAATTATCATCTAAGAAGAACTGTATTTCAGATAATAACCAGGGTTTGAACTCTTTAATTTCAGTTATATATGCTGGAATTCTGGAGTTAAAGATTAATGTACCCATTTTGAAGTTTTAGTATCAATGAATTATGGTCTGAAAAGGGGCAGGGAGTGATTGAGAAATTAATGGTTCTAGAGTGTAAGTCAAGGGCAGCAAATATTTTATCTATTCTGGTGTGGGTACCAAATTTGTGATCTTGATGGGAGAACAACAAAAAGTTATCTTCCTTAAATTTGAAAGTATCTACAAGATGAAATGATTCTACCCACTTGTTTAAATCTTGTGATACAGCAGATGTACACAGCGGCCTTTTATTCGTAGTTTCAGAAATATCAAATATACAGTTAAAATCTCCTCCTAATATTAAGTTGCCTTTATAATTACTGGAAATGAAATCAAAGTGTTTAACAGTTCCTGATCCAATGCCTGGGAACCAGTATAGATTGGCTATGGTCCATATCTGTTATTATATGTAACTATTTCTAATGCTATAAGGCCTTCTTTATCTTCATACTTATGATTTCTGGGTTAATCAAATTTGTTTTCCATAAAATTGTTAACCCTTTTGTCTTTGTCTTATAAGTGATTACACCAATATCATATATGCCTTAGGATTCCATTTGTAATTGTCATTTGTTTTGAAATGAGTTTCTTGAAGGAAGACAATTTGTGCTTTGTTCAGTTTTAAATATTTCAGGAGATTTGATCTCTTGCTAGGATTGTTTAAGCCATTGGTATTTAAAGATAATAAAGTTAAATCCATCTTAGGTTATTTAGACCATGTATTTTTTGTTTTATTGTGACTATTAAACATTTTCCTCTGATAACTATAAAGTATATGTTTCAGCTTTTAAAGGAAATTATCAGTTTTATACTTTGAGTACTTACCAATAAAGTAATGTTTTGGTCAGGCATTCTAAAAATGTTTTTGTGAAAAAATTGAAACTAATAAATGTTAACAAAACTAAAATCCACACTAGCCATGGAATGAAAATCATTCCTAAGCTGATGGATAAACCTAAATCCATCAGATTATCACTCATACCTTGACAATCCAGAACATCTGAGCTCCATAAATTGAATTATCATATGGAGAATATTTGTGATAGGAATAAGCAATATTTATATTATTTTGAACAGATATAGTACTATTGTAGATTAGAAAGAATTCTAATACAATAAAAATGTCTACTTAAAGTATAAGCAATTCATATTTACATGAAAGAGACGACAACCAATTCAATCATAGTAAAGTAGGATGTATCATATATAAAGCCTCAGTAAAAGATTATAGCACACAGTCATTTAACATATTCACCCTTATTGATGAAGTCTTTCAAAACTTATTACTTAATATAAATAAATGGTAATAATATTTATACCTAATGTTTATAATACAATATATTTTACTAAATATATCAGAAGTTATATTTCATTTAATACAATGTATTTTACTAGCTATATCAGAAGTTATATTTCATTGTTTGCCAGCATTTAAATAATCACTTTGTTTGTTGCTAACTTACTTAAAGCATCAAGTTTGTTTTATGTAAACACTGAAGAAAGTTAGTGCATGTTAATCAGTGCATCGCTCTTCCCCCCATTTCCTACACATAAGGATTTTCATATCAGTCATTTCCTGTTATAAAATGAGTGACATTATAGGTTAAAAACAACAAATTCACTTATTGTGATTAATGATTACAAGTTCCCTTTCCATATTCATAAATTGCCATTTTATGGCATATACTGAAAGTTTTTAGATTTAAATGACAAAATTCTATTTTGTATAAACAGCAAAGGTTAAACTGAGTGATTATTGTCAATTTAATACTATTTGTTCATAATGTGATTGTTACATTCTGTGACACTCCTAGTTCAAGCTTCTATTGTTTCCACTGAACAACTTTGTCAGTCTGATGTCATGTATAAAACATTAGTTACCTTGGTAACAGCTTCAGTATTATGTATGGTCAAGATGTGTTACAAAACCACAATTCAGGTTAGAGCAGAAAATCATCATGCTTCCTCTTGATGTTCAATGTAGTGTGTCATTTATGGCAAGTTAAGACAGTAGTGTTATTATATACAAGCCCATGTTATTAAATCCTGTCTTTAATAATTAATCAGACTGCTTCATCTTATATGATTATATATTTTATGTCTAGATTTACTAAATCATACATTACATAAACTATTGTGTGTGTGTTTTCCCCCCTTGGCTGCTGCTTAGTTATTTGAGAGAACATAAGCTGTAATGTTTATTCTTATTATTAGCTCCTTCCAAGCATGTTTATACAGTCCATAGACTTTAAATTATGAGATCCTTCTAGTTTCTTATTTGTTATATTTCCATCCTTGCATACACACATCAGTACTTCAAGCACGGGCACTAATGCCCATCCAGTTTTGCCAGAATACCATTCACTAGTTCATGTGGTGTGTTTCTAGGCTGTTCTTAAAATATCCAAACCAATATTTGTCCTGTTCCATTTTACCAGCCTATTCCATGCAGTGGCCACTCTGCCAGTGAACCACTCAAGACACTTTCCATTCCCACAGATATATCCATGAAGGAAATCTGATGACTCTCTAGCACTTCCTGGCAACCCCAAACACCACTAGAATCAGCTATCCCCATATACCCAATACGTCCGAGCAAGCTCACCTCCCAGACCACTGCAAAGGGTACTGCACAAGACTAAGTGCTCTTAGTCTTCACAATAACTCAGACTTTCACTCTTATTTAAGTCCTTTATGTATTTGGACCAAAATACATTATACATTTTAAATATAAAATTGCACTTATTATTTTTTTTTTATCAAGAATTAACAATGAGCTAAACAAAGTGTTGGGAGACCATCAATATGCAGCCCTTTATATATGTATATAATTTTTTTAAACCAAAAATGTCATTGCAGAGAATCATCTCGGAGGTTCCTCAGAACCATTAAGCATTATCGTCACTCTGTCTCCATTAACATAGCAACCTGGGAGTGTCCGTTTCTGCTAGTGTGTCTGTGTACTGCATCCCAGAGGCTTGCAATGCACCAGAAGCAAAGCTTCACTTCACTGCAACTTCAAGCCTAAATTTCCTTCCTTGAAGCGAGGCAGCAGCCGGGAAAAAACGGAGAGCAAACAGATAAAAAAAAAAACTCCCAACAAGCCATCACAACATGAGACAACACACTCCTCCAGCCCTCCCACCTCTCACTCAGCAGACATACAAACAAACTATTATCTGCCAAAATATTCTAAATCACAGTGCTATCCACCCCCTTCCCCTAGATCCAAGCTAAAATACCAAATGTCTCTTTCCAATACACAAGCATCAGTAAACTTTGATCACAAGCTACAGCTTCCCGGAGACGAAAATGGCAACAGCTGCCAGACACCGCTGCATCCACATACACCATGTCAGGCCTAATCAAACAGTACTCACAGCTATGATACCTGCCATAATTGATATTATGTTTAGACAGAATAATAATGACATTTGTACTAGCTGCCAGACACGGCTGCATCCACGCACACCATATCAAGATTGATCAAACAGCACTTGAAGCTATGATACCTGCTATAATTGATATTAACTATGTTTAGACAGAATAATAATGACATTTGTACTAGCTGCCAGACACGGATGCATCCACGCACACCATATCAGGATTGATCAAACAGCACTCAAAGCTATGATACCTGCCATAATTGATATTAACTGTGTTTAGACAGAATAATACTAACATTTGTACTAGCTGCCAGACACAGCTGCATCCATGCACACCATATCAGGATTGATCAAACAGCGCTCGTAGCTGTGATACCTGCCATAACTGATATTAACTATATTTAGACAGAATAATGATGACATTTGTTCTAAGAGCTTGCTACTATTTAACCAGGATATACATGACATTTCTAAATCATACTTTAACTGAAGAAGGCATTAGTCTCTATGACAGCATTTTTTTTTTCAAAACACTCTACTGTTAATGCTATTATATATGATGTTAATTTGTTACATTTGAGTTTGAACTCTGACTAATAACACCTTGTTGAATTAGTTAATTAATTAATTACTTAAATTATTATATGTAAAATCAATGAAAAATTAACAAGATAAGTATTCACTGAGTTCAAGTAGGGGAATAGAAATTTCTGTGTTTGTATTACATATTGCTTTGTTTGGCTTATTGTGTCTTTCGGCTTTTCCCGGTTAGGGGTCGTCACAGCGGAACTCCGGTCCGCTAATGATTGGTAGTGGATTTTTACGTACTGCACAACCTTCAACGAAGGCACGCCCCATTCACATATGCCTCCACACAGAAGATGCTCTAGCTGAGAATCGAACAGGACAACGTCTTGCTATGAGGCGACTTAGCTACCGCAGCACCACCACCGCAGTCTACTGCTTTGTTTGGCTTATATATAATGTAAATAGTAAGCTATCTTGACCTACCTTTGTTTGTGAAGAATTATTGGACTCTTTGAACATTCTGAATAAATCATTACTGTTTCTCAGTTTTTTTTAAGAATCCCTCCTTTTCTTTAAAAAATAAAAACAGATGACAAGTGATGTACCATAGTTGTAGGAGTTATTTTTTTGGGACAGCTATCTTGGAATCAGTTTTTTGTTTCTTCTTTCTAGCATCAGTCCAAGGATTTGTTTCTTTTATTCTTTTAAGAGTAGGGGCCATCCATTCCATTTAATCTGGGATACACTATGTTGTTGTTTTTGATGAATATAGTAGCTTCTTCGAAGTCATTAAAGGTTCTCAATCTCACTGGCAAAAAGTATTTTTATCTTGGCTGGAAAGGCCAGTTGTGCTTTAATGTTGTTTTGTTTCAACAGTTTTATTATTGGCCAGACTTTTTTCCTTTGTTCTAGTATTCTGGAAGAATAATCATTGTCATTTTAAGGGTGATTTTCTCCAAGCAGATTTTAATATTAGTTCCTTGTCCAGAAATGAAAGAAATTTAATAACTATGGATTTAGGTGGAGTATTTGTTGAGTTAGAACGAGGTTTCAATTCCAAATGAAAGTCACTCTTTCAAGTCTAAAAATTCAGGAATCCAGGTTAAGAATAAAATAATGTCTTCTCCTTCAGTGTTTTCAGGCAGACCAGAGATACTTATGTTGTTTCTCCTTTCCCTGTTTTCTAAGTCATCTATTTTGTTAAGCAGCTACGTATTCTGTTTAAGCAGAAATTCTGTTTGGAATTCTTCCTCTTTGAGTCTCCCTTCAATGTCATTTAGAGAAGTCACTATATTTGTTATTTTTGTATGGTGTTGCTGTAATAGTTCCTTAAGAGTATCAGTCTGTTTTTGAGAATTTAACTTGAGGTTTTCTAAGTAATTTTTAAAGCCATCCATCTTCAAGGATAGTTCCTGTTAGGTAGATGTCAGCAATTGCAGTTATTTTTTCAAAGCAGCATCTGAATGAGAATTCCTTGAGTTGTTCATATTCAGTGACTCAATATATCTCTACGTTACTTGACAGGAAAATCTTTGTACATCTCCACCGAAATTGATATGTATGTAGTTTAGCAGTTTATCTATAGATTTATGACATTTTAAACTTGAAAATAATAACATATTCCTATATTATTATATTAGTTTATGGAGTTGTCAAAATTCACTGCTCTCAGTTGGCCATCTAGGCTCCACCCCCCCCCGTTAGAAACTTTGTGCTAGAAGCTAATACTTGCTCTATTTGACCTGGCTAACCTGGCTGACTTGAGGTTCTTAACATGGAAAACATTTTTACTGATTTATATGAGTTTTGCAAGAAGGGTATCTGAGTTGTAAGCTATTATTGTCAGCCCTACCTCATTTTCCACAGGGACAGGCTTTCTTTGAGAACTAATCCTTCTTTTATGCCTAAAATGGTATTCAAGTTTAGTTTAAGCCAGACTATCCATCTCCCCAATTTCTTTCCTTTTTTCATACCTTGGATGTCCACAGACAACTCCGGTACTATTTTTCTATCTTGACAGAACTACATGTTACAGATCTTCAAATCAATTTTTTTCATTTCTTGTGAATGTAAGCAGAAGGGACAACCTGTGTCAAAACAGTCTATTTACAAATGGTTGTCTAAGGCTATTAGCTTTTGATATACTCATTATAACAAAAGTACTCCAGGCAGGGTCAAGGCCTACTCTGCCAGGGCCTTGGCTTCATCTGTAGCTTTTCGGAAAGGGTTGCATTCTAGACATATTCAAGAACTGCTTCCTGGTGCTCTGTATATACTTTTACAGAGCACTATAAGCTTGATGTCTTATCTAGGTACAGATCAAGCTTTGCTAGAACCAATCTACAAGGGCTCCGGAACTATTTTCCTTCTAAGTCCCAGATATAGTTATCTAAAGTAATCTACCCATATTGCTAAGGCTACTGCAGCAGAGATCAATATGATGAACATAGTGCAGTCGTGTTAAGTTGAACTTGCCAAAACAGTAGATGCTTGCATGATCACTGCTGCAGTTGCTGCTCCCTCCTTCAATCTTCCTTGTTTTTTGTGTGTTTTTTATGTCAGGGTGTGGTCATTTACTTTTTGTTCTTCCTACCATTGTCCTTTCGGGGCTCACCTCCCTCTTTCTGCTGGCTGGAAAGTTCTGAAGGGCTTTGCACCCAAACATGTCTTTTAGTCATCTCAACTTGGGCATGTGGAAGTTGCCCTGAAGTTTGGAAGCTGTTATATTCTTGGCAGGATACAAACCATTCAGCTAAGGTTACTGCAGCAGTGATCATTCGAACATCTACAGCTTTGGTATGTTCAACTTACAAGACTCTACTTTCTCTTCTTACTTTTTGCCACAGAATGTTATTGGGGGCTTGGGACATTCTAATCTGTGGAAAATTTTTAATCATGGAATTCTGGATCACAGACTTTTACTTTATAGGTTCATAGGTTGGTACTAAACTATTGGCCCTAGGGTCTATACAAGCCTAGCCATAACAATTCCCTGGCTATTTCTTCCCACAATATTTACTTCCCTGGACCCCTGTCTTGACTTTCATCCTAAGACTTCAGTACAGCTAAAACAAGTAATAGTAATAAGAAATAAAAGCAACAATCATATATTTTTGAAAGCAAAAGTATGTAATGAGGCACGTTTCTCCCTGAGCCAGTGCTGAAAAGGGGCTTTGCCCAATTAGATATTGCCTGCATTCAAAAAGTAAATAAGTAAATAAATGGTTTTCATTTGTTTATCTATAAAACTTTTGGCTGATGTCTTATTTTATTAAGGAAGGGTATTCTTATTGAAAAGTAACAGCAAAGTGTGTGTGTGTGTGTGTGTGTGTGTGTGTGTGTGTGTGTGTGCAATACAGATCTAATGGTTCCTCAAATACATGTGCAAATGGCCTCAATCTCTATCAACAAATTAATGGGCCTTACTCTGAAAGTTTTTTGGTACTTAAGTATTATCGCAACCAGATTTGTGGTTGCGAAATGCTCATATCTGCAGAGAAACAGGTTCAGGAAACACTTCATGCTGCTTTTGAAAGTCCTTACTACTGGCAAAAAACTTTAGATTAGTTTCACGAACAGAAACAATTTAAGAAGTCTTCTCCCTGTTTTGCGTGCTTTAAAGACGCACGCTTGACTTTTCATGGCTGCTATCGTACTGTTGAATCATTCACAGAAGGAAAACACAGACACAAAAAAAATGCCTGTGGTAAACTTTTTATGTATAACCAATCTTTTAATTGATCTTGAAAATAATCAACCATTGCATTGTTAATGATTTTAAATGATGACAGTTGGATGATGCTGACAGCTAATTTCAAGTTTGTTTTTTAATGAGAAAGTTGGGAAGGGGGCATGTTCTGAAAAAGACAGATTGTATTATAGTGGTCATTGATTTCATTACTGCTGTAATGATGTGGATTGTTGACTTGGTGGTATTGTCTTAGTATGTAGTGGAAATGTAGAACAGTACTTTGACAACATTTGTTGCCAGGAGAAAGAAACGTGCAGCAGGTTGAATTTAAATAAAAGAAATGCTGTCAGTAATGTGCAGAAAGAAACACTAACAGTACGTGTATTTTATTGATATCACGACAGAAAAAACACTCTTGTGCTACAAGGACATACATTATACAACATTTCTATAACATTAATGAGCATATTTCATGATCATTAAGCAACTGCTATTGCAGTTACAAATCTGGTTGCGATAATATGCAAGTACCATTTTTTTTCTCAGTGAATTCTCCATCATTAAGATAAACTACTCCTGCTTATTAAGGAATATAGCACTCTAGCTACATTCAAGATTAACATAGACAATTGGATGGCACTCGCAAATTCTCCCCAGGCCTATCTTTAGTGACTCTCCTTGAGGCAGGAGCCAACACTTGATGTTGGTTGTTCTAGCTAGGCTGTTAATGGTCTAACAACTGATTGTTTATTATTCTTATATGAACTAGGCAGTTGGTAGTCATAAAGGCCTACTACTGGTCACTTATTTTTCAAGCCATATAGATATAAAGTGTACAAATAGGAGACTCAAGCAAAAGTTTTACTGGTCAGTGTAATATTAGGCAGGGTACTTTGCTTTTCATTTTCTGCATACAGTGTGGATTAAAATACATTATAATCTGTTTCACTTCTGGCACACATATAATGTTCAAGGTTGCCTATAAGGCAGTGTGATGATTTAAAACACATTCAAAGCCAGTTCTGTGGTGTAGAGGAATAAAATCCTAACGATGACAAAACTGACTAGTGACTATCACTTTTCGGGCACGAGTAGAATTCAATGCACATTTAGCACTTGAAGCAAAACTATAATGGTGCACTACCTACTGATAACAAACCAATAGCACAAGAATGCAAACCAAGGCTTATTCAATACAGCTAAATGCTTTTGTCTTCAAAGACCTCATCAGAAGTAAATTAAGAAATACATAAGGCAATATTTTAGCTTTGAAAAACATTATGAACTCCAACACCCAATCAACACAAAAATAATACAACAGAAATATGACATTAACAATATATACAGGAATACTGATAAAAAAGTAAAAAAATTAGAAAAAGTATAAGCCTTATAAGATTAATCTGCTTTCTTGTGACTTTAAATTGAAACACTCATTACTGAAATTAATTTGTTCAAACATGAATGTACTGAGGCATTCAACTTTAGCTGCCAATCAAAATCACATATTTCTAACACAGACTTAAAATTACTACACCTTATTGACAATTCCACATCATCTAACACAAATTACCATCCCTTAATGACAGTTATACACCACTTAACACAAAGAACGCCAATTTCCTAAAACCTGAATAGTTCACACAATAGGGAATATTCAGAGATCAGTATCTCAAATAGTGTTTCATTATTGTGTTGTAGTAACACTATGTGCTAACTAGCAATTCATAGAGAAGCATGCGTCACATGGAGCAAAAGCTCATTAGCATATAATTTGCATATAACTGAATCGAACAGCTGTAAAAAGTGTTCCACTGCCAACCCATGGAATGTTGTCACACAGACACACACACACAGCTTTACATTACTCAGAATCTTGCTACACAGCCATAAATAGCAATGGGTGGACACTGTAAAATTGCCAAGTTCAGTCTTTTCTGCTTCAAAATAGCGTACTAGAACTTGTCTTTCTGTTGCTCTACTGTGCTATATTGATCCCATTGTTAGGGTCTAGGACAAATTACATGGTTAATTTATGTTAGCAACACCTGCTGGACATTATCCAACAAACTGTTGTATCACTACTTGCCAGAGTATTCATTCTGTTGTAGCACTACAGTGGTCTTTGAATGTCTCCCTCAGAATGAACTGAAGAATTCTGCTAAAAATGTCATTTTTTAAATTTAATTATCTTTTGCTGACTGGGTTAGTCCCACTAGAACAGCACCCTCTTTTCAGGGGACACATGAGGTAGTATTTATATTACTAAGGAAAACTTAGCCAGGATACAGAGGAACTTAAGCTACTCTTGATAAGTGCCACTAAAGCTACCACTAATGGAAGCAGATGGGACCTCAGTTTAATGTCTTACCCAAAGGACAGCACACTCAGTTTTTTCATTTACCATAAAGAGATTTAGGGGTATCCTGAATTAATTCCAAGAGAACTTTCACATTTTGTAACCTTTGATTTATGAAAGTTAGTCTATTATCAACCAACCGGAATAAGTCAGCATTACTCCATAAAATGTGACATTTTTTTTTTTTGAAATTGCATTTTTTATTGCACCCTCATCTCCATTATATTCAGCAGTCAGAGTACGTATTTATTTTGTCATCCTATTCACCTGGATATCTTTACTTAATAATAAAGCATACTAAATTGAATGGGGGTACATGTACCACCTCTGTGCAATCTAACCTGGTTAAAGGAAAATAGCATGTGACAAGTAAACTTTAGCTGAAAACATACTTCTCAAAATAGAAGAATCCTGATCAAAAGTAATCAGCTTTGATAATTTGCCTGACTTTTTACCACATTCTTTATAATGTTCTTGGGATGGGTGTTAGTAGCATTAAAAAAAAAGGTTAATGAGAGTTATCTAGAAACAGTAGATGCAAAGCAGTGTCTATTAATGTATACAAGACCAGTTGTGAATTTCAAAAATGTCATAGTGCTTTTCAAGTGTTCAACAAATTCTTCAAGTAAGTTCTCAGAACCTGCCCATATCAAAAGTGTTGTCAATAAACCTAATGTTTAATCGTTAGTGCTGTTCAAACCTAGAATTAAAAATACATTTGCTGTCCTGTGCACTTAAACAATATTGGCATAAGTAGGTGCTGCCACCATTACTGAATAAAAAAGTTATGTTCTAGAGCTAGATCTGTAAAACAACATACAGTATTTAGGACTCTGGTTGATAAATCACTATCAGTCTTAAAGAAATCTCTTAAGTAGTTGTCTCTTTTCATGACAAGTCACAGTATATAAATCCTTGATATCCTTGACATCTGTCATGACCAAAAGAGGACATGGAAGTGGCTATGGCATTAAATGTGCCACCAAAGTCCCCATGAGACTGAGCATGGAATTGTTTCTGGATTCCTTGGCCTCACTAAAGTATTGGCCAAGCTGGATGACATCATCATAGAAGCCACACAGCACACCAATCAGAATAGGTAGCAGCAGACTGTGTTCACATGATAGCTCTGTGCATCTTGTGCACCTGCTGATTGAGCCCTAATGCTGCCAGCATGTCAGGGATGGTCTGTGACATGTGATAGTGCTGGTAACCCCTGTAGGCTGCTGTACCTTGAGTGTACCTACATTTAATCAGTGCGCTCCTAGGCTGCTGCAGCCAGAGGAGAATCCGTGCTTCTGCTAGACATGGGAGAGACCCTCTCCTTAACACTGATGGTCAGCACTCATGCTGTACAGGCTTATGCTCGGGTGTGGGTTCTGCCATAACTTAACCTTGAACAGCAACTTCAGGACCACCCAGGAGGGAGACATAAGATTCTTTTGTGTCATTTAACTGTAAGCTGAGTTGTGTCTCATCAGCATTGTCAGATCTAACACAGGTGCTTGTTGTCCTGACCCAACCTATACAGGTATTAATACAGCAGTGGTATAACCTGTGACTATACAATATAAGACATAGCAGAGTCAATCTGAATATCCATGTCTGGTGTTGTACATGCAATCAGTAATACAGACTATTCAGGTGTAGAACAAACACATACCTTTACTGCCATTCCTGTGTTCCTACACACTCGGCATACCTATATGGTGTTTAAGGCCTGCCTATGGCATGGGTGCAATGTTGCAGTACATTTACTAACCTGGTGCATCTCTATCTGAGGTACATGAAGGGTGCACAATCTCCCCAATCATATCCAGTCCTCCAGTTAGGACTCCAGTACTTTCATCATCTTTATGCAGGGACACTAGAAACTCCTTTGCATTAGTTATTCTTATAATGGAGGTGGCCACCTTTGAAATGACCAGCCTCTCTGGCACGATGCCGTATACCTTCTTGCAAGTTTACCCCATCATGGTAGTGATATGCCTCCAACTCTGGTGTGTTTTGCAATTCCATCCAACATCAGAAATGATTGCATGGACTAATGTCTCCTCGACATGCTCCTGAAGAGACTGGTCAACATCCCATCTCCCATACAGGACAAACTTATAGGTCTTGAGTTCCTTTAGTTGGACATAATTTCCAGCACAGCCTCTGCTGCATGCCCTGTCCTGAAGATATGAGGGGTTGGCATAAAGGATAAAGTCTTACCTCGCAGATGCAAAGTAAATGGTTTGATTCTGACCTGTAGTTACTGGCTAAGTTTGTAATATTCTGCAGACTGATGCTTAGTATTTACCTATGAACCTATGGTGATACTTATGAAAACAAGGCATACACCTCTAGGCCAGTGATTGCTTTTGGCACATGGGTACTAATTACAAACAGTGAATTGTCACAGGTATAAACAAGAATATAGGCCTAGATACAGAGAAGAACACAGTGTATGCCATATATATGCTGTACTGTGGGCAGTGGTGTACTCTAATTATACCCTTGTCCATTGGCAGGGACAGACATGTTCATGTATACAGCTGAGGTGGATGCTATACAGAAAACCACAGGGATACAAAGTTGGAGGATGGACACACAGCATGAATATGGTCAATTATGGGATCACAGGTGACAGTGGGCTTGCTGGCCTATGATGTCAAGATTACATATGGTAAGGCACACTACAGGTGTCCCAGAATACATACACGCAAAATGTCTACAAAAGATATACAGGATATCGTAGGGATTGGCATTCCTGATAGTGGGCTACCTTCCCACAGATGCTGTGTTCAGCTGCATATATCACGTATGAGCTATACACAAAAGTTGATGTTTAAAAAGCCAATGCATCTACTAAAGCAATAAATATATAGCATTTTTCCTGGTATGTTCTCTCTCTCTCTCTCTCTCTCTATATATATATATATATCCATTAACTGGTACATTTCTGAGAAGCATCCTGCTGCCACAATGCACAGTTAGGTTCCATCACATGCTTTTGATATGCAGCTCTTCAGTATTCTTGAAAAGTGCCTGGGCATGTAGTCCAGCTCAGTTGCCCACTGTCCGCAACCGTCAGTGAGGCAGAGGTGGTGGTTGATGGGGTAATGGTCCATTTGGTAGCTGCTACCTTTCCCATTCTGAAGTGGTCTGCTAATTAACTAGACTGGCAGGCCCTTGCCACTGGATCACCATAGGAAGGTGTGGCTTCTGACACTGGCCACCCTAATTTGTCTCAGCCGTCTGATGGGCCCTACTAAAATCCTTCTGGGCCAGTCAGTTGCCAGGAAATTCCCCATACCTCTGTCTGTCCCCAACCAGCTGTAACCCATCCAATTGTGTAACAACCCCCCACTTGTATGCTGATTGCTCTTCCCCATCCTGACTTTTCCATGCTCTGTTACTGCTGCCCAGCTCATGTTGTGTCCCTGTGCACCCCTGTTTGTTAGTATTGTCTTGTGCTGTTTGTTTGTTCCCACCTTTCCGCCACCTTTTTCCTTTTTACCTTTGCCATCATTCATTCTCTATTCATACATATAGCTTTTGTTAACTGGGATACTTGAACTGGGTAAATAAGCCCGTTTTCAGTGGATAGCCGCGAGAAAAGCTCCAAAAAGAACAATAATGAGTCCAGACTGATATAAAGTAAGAAGGATGTTATACAGGTTACAGACAGACGAGTTACTGCAGTGGTAGCAGAAACATATATAGCATGAATCACTCATAAAAATGACACAGATAAGTACAGTAACATTACAGTTATAAATGACACAATAGGATATGTAAAGTAACCAATTACAGATATAATGTAATACAAGATATGAAGTGTACATAATGCACAACTGCATAGTAGGATATGTATATTGTATAGAAATACATAGGTTTCCATTGGAGTTTTTTTTTTTTTTTTTTTGGTTTAATGTGGTTAAAAGAGTGAAGGATAATTTTATTTAGGCTGAGAAGGGAGTAAAGAGAAGAAAATAATGAAACAAAAAAGAATGTATATTTTTAGGTAAAGTGGAGGGGGACTGTAGTATATAGTCGAGTTAGGCATAGGTGAGTAGGAGATAAGGTGGGGAAGTTGTGAGTAGAGAAAGAGGAAGAGGTGAGAGTGGAGTACCTACCCAAAAAATGTGCTCTGCCTTCCCAGACTACCTCTTCCTTTATGTCTCCCTTCTATGTGCATTTTTGCTTACTGTGTTACTCCATTTCTTATTATAATGCACTAGTCTTTCAAACAGTTTGCTGGAACCAATAAGTCCCCAACTGACTGGGCATGAGAAGGCAGGTGTTTACAATGTGCTGCAGGTTATTGCTATGTAGTACCTGCCAACAGCATGCTCCAGCACACACAGACTCATGCTACCAACTGCCTTCCAGTCTGGTAAGCTTCATTCTAAACAATCTATATTAGATCCTTTACTCTGCAGCTTACTTGCTGCTCTGCTGGGGTTAGCCTGTAGGTTACCGGTCCCACTACAGGTGTTCACATGTCAGTAGCTCTTGACACACTTCATTGCTACACTTCGCTCAAAATAAGCAAATGCTCGAACTCCCACTAGCTGAATATACAGTTTCTACATAGGCCTCCCGAAACCTGACACTATAATACTGTAAAGCCCTACTGGAAGGAAGTTGGCATAAATGTTAAGGTGTTTACCTTACAAACACAAGGTGCGGGGTTTGAGTCTCACATGGAGTAATTGGCTAGACTTAAAATGGCCCATAAAGGGCAATTAGTTTAGTACTAATCTATGAATCTATGGAACCCTAACCATATCCATAAAACTCCCACCCAGTTCCCAACCCAAGTCGTCACTTAATTACCATATAAAACTCCATTCCTCCTCCCCCCTAAATCTAAAACTTCAACCCACTTCCCTAAACCTAAATTCACCAATCTGTCCCCAACCCTAAAATTCCCCTCCCACTTTCCAAACATAAAACTACCTTTCCACTCCCTAACCCTAAAATTCTCTTCCTGCTCCTTAGACCTAAATCCATTTCCCAATCACTGCCTTAATCTACACTCCCACACCCTCTCACTTCCTCCCTTTGTCTGTCCACTTACCTCAGTCGAACTTGAATAATGTGTTTGGGTAAAGTGTGGCAGCTGTTGGCCCAAACTAATATTTGATTTGAGTTCACACATGAACAGCAGCATATATGAGTTACAAGATCCTTGAGCCCCTAGCTTTGGGACATTGTTTTTTGCACACTTAGGACTGCTTAGGCTGGAATTGTGTCACCATTTGGATATCCATGTGCATTTTAGACTGTTGTGTGTCACCACTATGAAATGCAAGCCTTACTCCAGCATGCAGTGCATCCCTGTGAGTCCTGCAGTTGTACATCATCCTCCAATACTGATACCTGTTCATCATTAATTTTAATATGTTTATGAAAGGAAAACACTGTCAGTTTTTACAGGAATATACTTAATTTATCCAAGAAACTGCTTAGTACAATAACAAGGTGATGTAATTCTGGAAGTCTATTCAAATATCTGTTGGTAATGTCCTTCACTGATTGCACTTATATGAAGTTGCTGTTTTTTTTTAATCCAATTACGAGAATATATTTTTCTTGCACATATTTTTCTTATTTTTTTTTTTACCTGCTTTGCTGTCTTAACATTATGATGAAGCCAGATACTTGTAGTTATGGTTGTATGAATAATTATTTTGTAAAATATGTGTGTATTATGTCTTTTTATATCTTTTAAGTTAAAATCACTGAAAAATATTGACTGTAAAGTGAAAAAAAGTGATATAACAGTATGCCCGGATACACGAGGAAAAAGTAGTCATTACTTAGTAAATTAAAAAATGCAGAGAAAACACACACACAAAACAGCTGTGAGCTCTCAATTGGGTAAGGAGACATCTTAGTCTAATGATTATGGTATTAATCCCTCAGACTGAAGGCCTGGTTAAGAAACTGACAGCCAGTTTTTTTTTAATTTGAATTTAAAATTGTTAAATTGTTTAACCTCCACATTAATTCATCATTCAGCTTCAGATCCCAGCATACCTAAATGCTGTTGTTAACGACTGCTAGTAAACTATACATATAATTCAGAGTGAGGAATTATAACATTTAAAGTACATTTACAGGTAAATACAACATGTGGAAAGCACAAATGAACCGTTCACTTCTAAATGAAATATGTTGTGGATTCTATGCCATCCATGTAATACAGTACACAGGTTTACATTAGTAAAGCATAAAACAAACACCTGCTGCCACTATGCTTGCTTTATGATGTTTTTTTTACACTTTATTTCCAAGGAGGACACTAAGTAAGCAAGAAAATGCCATTTTACTTGAACAAGAAAAGTAATTCAGAATATCTTCGCCACCCTTAGCCATACTAACCTGCATACTTGACTCTATGATACTATCTATGATTATGCAGTCTTGCAGGATGTGCTACACCTCTCTCTCTCTTTTCTTTCTTTAGCATGCAGTTTATTGTACCATGAACGTTTTTTTGAAATGAAAAGAGTAATAAGAGTGAATGCAGGAAATCCGATTGCAGCAATTTACTAATTATAACCCTGGGCACTTTTTTAATTAACCTTTAGCTACCTTTTCACTCCATTCTTCTTCCCTCTGTTGCAATTTTTGACATCTCACTTTTTTGTTTGACAAGTATTAGATAAGATTTGATCAGGCTAGCCACAAAACACTGGAAGCCATTTTTCCATTGTGAATTTCACTCGTTCATAGGTTGACACTAGGCTATCAGCCCTAGGGCCTATAAAAGCCTAGCCATAACAATTCCATGGCTATTTCTTCCCACAATATTTACTTCCCTGGATCCCTGTCTAGCAGGGCGACTGACGTGATCCCGGGGTGAATTTCCTATCTCCCATCCAATCGTCAAGGTTCCTTTTGAAGAGGGCCAAAGAGGTGCTCTGCTTGACATGTATGGGCAGTCTATTCCAGAGTCTGGGGGGTCACCCTCTACATGGGTTTTCTTAGTTTCCTGTAGAGGGGTTTCTATATGCATATGTTTAAAGGTGGTAACTCTGCCTTACCAACCAAGCTGAGAATTAATTCCCTGTTTTAGCAGTACTGTTGATGTGATATGCCTTCATACCTCTCAACTTCTCAGACCAAGAAATCTGAACAAAGTCATAAATAAAGGGGAGACAAAGGCCCCAAAACAGGGACAATTTTTAAATGATGCTCTTACAAATTTAGAAAGTGGATAGAGTAACAGGATTTGCATTAGCATGAATTTTATGAAGGGCATGAAAACTGAAACTCAAATGTCTGTAATTATGTTCTGACTTAAATTTCAATAATCTGCCAATGATTTGCTAGAAAACCATAATTTTATGAACAATGGACCAAAAATGTGAGGCAAAACTGTGGACACTTGCAAACATCTGTATAGTTGAGAAGTTTGTATGCTTTGAGCTACTGACAGCCAGACCCCACGAGTCCTTGCCCCCAAATCCAGGAGGTAAGAGAAAAGAGAATGCATAGGATTATTCACTTCCTTTCCTGGTCCCCACCTCCTTCCCAGTGAACACCCACTGTTGTCAGGTTGGCACAACCTGATACTACAAAATATGTTGCCAGCATCACAAACTTAAGATTCTCAGTGTGGTCTGCTGATGCAGCTGGGATTACAGCTTGTTCAGTAACAGAAAATGAACCAGCTGCAAGTTACAGGCACACATTCATGCTGACAGAGCAACCAAATCAGAGACAATTATTTTCATCAGCAGTTGTAAATGAATGCAGGCACAATAGTTTCCATCAGCTGCTGAAAGAAATCCAACTGACAATAGTTTCTTTCAGCACTGCTGAAGACAAACATGAAGGCAACAGTTTTTACTTACACTGTTAAAGGAAGTGAAGGAGACACGAGTTTCCATTGACACGAATGACAGCCTCAGTTGCCAAGATGGCTATCAATATAATTCAGTTCCTCATGCAAAACTGTATTTACACAAAATTGTACTCTCAATGATTAGACTTAATAGCATGTATCACTTTGTGACAAATTCTGCATCTTAATATAAGGAGGCTAAAGTTGTATAACAACCCTTAACACATTGAAAAAAACCCCAAAACAAAATCCATACATGACTAATCATTATTTGCATCCCATATGTGATAATCAAAAAGCCACTGTGTGTGTGTGTGTGTGTGTGTGTGTGTGTGTGTGTGTGTGTGTGTGTGTGTGTGGTCTGATTTCATGTGAAATGCGCATGAGGGCAAGAAAGCATGAAGCAACGAGCATTTCCTCTGCCCAGTAAATATCCATATTTAATCACGGGGACAGCAGCAAATGTATGAGCAGAGTGACGGGGTGCGTCTGTAGAAGAAACCCAGAGTCCCTGCATTTTATTTCTTGAAAGTCACTTATTTTGTGCCCAGAATAAGAGTGCCTTAAGTGAAATATCAACAGCCTTAGTAGATGTTGTTGTGCATCTCCTTGTATTCTGTTTAAGTGCATGTCTCATCTCCAATATGTACCTATGGTATTATACTTTCATACTGTTACAATATAACCTGTGGACAGTGGACTAGGCAGCCAATTGCATGAAGAAAACAGTCCAGAAATACAGTTCCACAGATCCTTAGCGGTTTCATTTTCTATAGCTTCTATACCTCCAATGCCCCTCAGAAGGCCTCACAAAACCTGTGTTCTAGTCACTCTGAAAGATTAAACTAAGTGTTCATGTAATTAACACTTTCTGATAACTTTTATGTATCCCTGTCAATATTTGAAATTGTAAGAAAATCAGTAGAAAACAGAAATTAGGAGGAAAGAGGTCTGAGTTGTCTATTCACTCAGAACGGTGTACATTTACTGTAGGCGTTATTGAATCCCAGGGGGTAATCTGTTCACAAAGCATCCAATTTAGTAATTTCAACAACCGGCATTTCTGAAACATATCATTCCATTTACAGTACAAACACCTTCTGTGCTTCCAAAAGGAGTAGCCCAACCTTCCTCTGGTCTACCTCACTTGAGTCCCATAGAGAGATGTAAAATTTATGGGTGTACATCTTCCCTTATGCCTTTGGGGCAATGTAGGTTCGCCCTTGTTTCCCCTGGAAAAAGTCAGCCCTTATGTATGTTTAGCTTCTCTTCTTCACTAGGGCAGATTCAGAATTTCTTGACATGTGTCTTCTGTCCCTAACTGGGCAAACCAAGCTTTTCCTCATCTCTAACATCTCTGTTAACTCCCAGATGAGTTAAACCATTTCTCATGCAGTCTGTTTTGCTGCCTCTGAGCAGAGTCAGATTTGCCTAGTACCCAACTTCCCTATTATCGACAAAACCAGTCTCTCCTTCCCTTTTTGCGCACAACTCCTCAGATTAAACATGTACAACCCTTTTCCATATGCTCTACCAATAACAGTTTTATATTCCAAGATTTGCAAATGCAAGGTCTGGAATAGGAAGGCTGAAATGTTGGAAACTGAGGAATTAAAAATGCTAAGTCTGAGGTAGTTTTGTCTTAGCGTATTCAGTTTTCTCTGTTAATCTCAGAATTAATATCTGTAAGTAAAGAGAGTGTGGCGGTACAGCATCCCACACTGGAAGGTACGGGGGGATGACTTACCATGAAAAATAACTTCGATGCTGAACAGCGATTGTAAACATTCACTGTTCTTGTTTAGTTTCCCTGTGTTTTTTTTTTTTTTTTTTTTTTTTTTTTTTAATTCCAGGACCCAGAATTACAGGTCTCGAAATTACAACAAAAAGCCTGCAGTCCTTTATTACACAAGCCCTTTCCTGGGGCAGATTTAACTGCTCCTAGTCACTTCACAGGTCATCTCCGTTTAGCCTCCTGAGCACCAGAAGTCCCTATGTATTTTGACCACTTCCTACTTTGCATGACAAAGGCCTCAACATTCAGCAGAAATTCAATAAAACCTCCTGGCATGGCAAATTCAAAACCCAGCACATGCCATGGCTTTGTAATAAACTCCCTCTATAAGGCAAAATGATATCCTATCTACTTTCAAAAACACAACTGATTACTGAATGGGAGACTGTAAATTCATCTGCTGGGTCGGTGAAAATAATCTTACTACACAATAAATTAATATGTCCATTACCAAGCAGTGTGTTCCTCTCAATTTCTTAGCATAAGAATTCTAGCCAAAAGACAAAAATAATGAGGGGACAAAGGCTGAAAACCAGGGACAGATTGCAAATATTGCTCTTTTATACTTAGAAAGTTGCTGAGTACTTTATGCATTAGTGTGCATTTTCTGAAAGACATGAAGTCTAAAACTAATATCTGTCATTAGTGACTTCAGTCCTTGATCATTTGCCACAAAACTACAAATGTTATACAGAACAGATCAAAATGAGAGGCAGAAAAATATGTACATTCTGCAAAATTCTAGACAGCTGAGAGGTATGAAGCAGTGCCGTGGCTGAGGTTCTTGACGGCCCACCAGCCATCAACTTAGTAAAAACCTACAAACCTCCTTCATATCAACCTTTCTCACTACATATATTTAGCTTTTTCTTGTATTCACCTCCCTTGTTGTATATCAGCACAGTCAACTTTCAACATTACACATCTGTGCTGTTACCTCTGAGGGGGGGGGGGGGGGGTCACCTGCTGCCTCTAGGCAGACTTATTCTTTCCACTCATGCATCTCTCTGCTGTGCTTGTGCAAAGTTCGACTTTCATCACACACAGACACGCTTACTTCCTCTTTTTAGTTTGGGTATCATCCTGCCTTTTCCTGCTTACTCTCTGTCACTGTTGTGTAGCTTTAGCTTTTTAACAAGCAGATGCTCCTTGTTCGTGGGTTAACATTTTTATGAAGCCCACTAAAGTGCAGCATTTTGGCTTAGCAGAACGCATGCATCTTTGTGCTCCTGCACACTTCATTTGCTATTTCAAACAGCAGCTGTGTACATGTTACATGCATCATCCCTTTGCACTTCCTGCATTTCCTATAGCAACTACATAAATTAATTACACACACAGATAATCCGTAAACTAAACTGGAAATGTTTAACAGGTGAGACTAAATGAATGCTTGGTATAATTGTCCTACAAAGAAGATGAAAATCTCAGAGTAAGCAGTAATGTTAATTTGAGGAAATGGAACTAAATGCCAAGTCATTCATGCCCAGTTTAAATCAGAGGAACATTTGTACCAGTAACCTCTATGGGGACACCAATACCTTGCTATATGACCAGCTCTTGTCTTCTTTCACTGCTGATGTTTGGCTCCTTGTTATGGCAATCAGTTCAGGTTGCTTCTGCTAAAGACCCCGGAGAGCCACTGCACATTCTCTCTTACTGAGGTAATTGCCATCACTTCTTTCAAGTTGTGAACAATGTACACATACCCCTGACTTTAAATAATTCATCTTTAAATCTGTTGTACCATTTATTCCCTGTCTCAGTCTTGTCAGTGACCTAGTTGTGTCTCTAAATTCCTACCTCCACAACTCTGTAACACACTGCAATTACAACTGTTTGTTTTTAATGGCTGATTCAGATTGGGATTTTTAAAATAGAAACAACATATACAAATTCACTGTCTAAATTCATAGAACTATACACTTCAATAATATAACAATGATCTCAGTATTCTGACTTATGTGAAATCAAATAAGTTCCAGGGAAAACAAAGGGTGAGGCATGCAAATATTTTGTTGAAACCAACATAACATGCAGGATAGTTATTTACAACAGGCAGTTGGATTATTTCACCCCAGATCATTGATATTTCTGTAATATCTCAGCTTTATTTAAAATAAAGGATAAATATTGTGGAAGGGACAAATGAGAACAACTAATTATCCAATTACACTTTCATCTTTTTTGCAAAGACAATGAAACATTAGTAGAAACTATTTCTATGTAAATATCATCCATGTGTACCACAGAGTTTCATGCTGCGGCTGTCTGTCAGACCTAAATATAAAGTCCATAATATCAAGGCACTTCTTACACCACACTGGATAAAAAAACTTGACAGATTTGTTTTTCTATATATTTGGTGATGTACTCTGATACTGGGGTATCCATCACCTCAACTCATGCACAAACATACTGCTGCAGAATACAAACTGACTAGCTAACGATTTTTCAAAGCTAGATACGGTAAATACTCATCAAGTCTGGAGGATTACCATGCAGAATGGTACCAATTCTGGCTTCCAGTTCCAACAGTATCTTTTAAAAATTCATCAGTACCCTGAGCAAACTATTTGTAGTGAACAAGAATGCATGAGTTCAAACAAATATATTTTCTCTAGTACCGAGATGAAGTAGCTTTATTAGATCCTAAAAATGAGTCACTGGCCAGGGTCCAGGGAAACGTTGCTGCTACTTCTACCATCAGAGCCTTTGGGAAAAACACATCTGCTCTTCGAGGATGCCAGCAGCTTGTATAGCGTAATGATGATGTAACAAAAGCTGTTTGTACTGTTTAACTGCTTCCTTCAGGATGCTGGCAGCATGAAAGACACCTGCTTGGGTGAAGAAATGTCCTAGGAAAGAAAAAAAATAACTATGCATTTTCTAGTCTCCATGCCAACATTAAAAGATGGAACTGACCTAGGAAATAAAGCCATTTTATTTATTTATTTTTGTTATGTGGCTATAAGCAGCTGAGTGGATAGTGTCTACAGTTAAGGCCTGGGGTAAAAATCTCTATAACAAGTGAAACAGCTCAAAAAAACATTAAATCAACATTAATAATCCGGTCCAGTGGAGTGGAGGGATAAAACCTAACCACAGCCCAGCCAACCTGAGTTCAGTCAACAGCTTGGGGGGACTATCAGAGCAGCAGCAGAGGGGGATGGGCATGCCTATCCTGGGGTGAGTGTACTTAATTACTTAATGGTGATGCTCCCTAAGGGGAGGCATGGTCCAAGGTGGGGAGTTGTCCTTGGATAAGGCCAGCAAGTGTGAGAGGCAGGAAATGGGGGTAAGGCATAAAAAAAAAAAAAAAAACACAACAGACAGAAGCACATCCAGATGGCCTGAAGGCCCAGGACCAACTCCAGCAACACCACAGAGGAGGATGCTGGTTCATAGGTAGGTACTAGGCTATCGGCCCTAGGGCCTATACAAGCCTAGCCAAAAAGGTACCCTGGCTTTCGCCACCCAAGAAAATTATTTTCCTGTGCCCATCGAGCAGAGCCACAGAGGTGATCCCCAGGGTGAATTTCCTATTTCCCATCCAAAATTTTTCTTGAAGAGTGCTAATGAGGAGCTTTGTTTGATAAAGATAGTTAGTTTGATCCAGAGTATGGGAAGTCTCTGGGACAGGAATCTATCCCTCCAGCATGTTCTGTTTATTGTGGTGACAAGGTTTGGGTCCCTAGAGTGTGTAGCTCAGAGGGACTGGGATTTCTTTAAGTGGAGCATGTCCAACAGCTCTGGGTTTGACATAGCTTTGTATGTTAGGCAGAGATCGCCTCTGAGTAGGCAATATGTGACAGAGTACAGCTGGAGTCAGTCTGCATAGGGCATCTGTTTGAGGCCGGTAATCCTCTTTGTGAGGTATTTCTGCAGCCTTTCCAGTTGTTGAAGATGTCTTTCGAGGTACATACCAAAAGGGGAGTTGTACTCTATAATGGATCTAATGAGTGACGAGTAGAGGGGAACAATGACCTCTTTTTTTCCTGGATGAGAAACCTTTTGTGATGAGATGTGCCACATAGAAGGATTTCCTGACTACTGTGTCAATGTGATTATCAAAGGAGAGACTACTGTCCACCTGTGTCCCAAGGTCTCATCACACTTTTGGTGTTAAGTAGACTACCACCTATGTGGTAGCTCATGGGTACAGTGTTTATACCAAAGGGGATGACAATGTACTTTTTGGCACTGAGGTTGAGGCCATGGCTTTGACACCAGGCATCTGTCTCAGTGATGCCCTTTTGTCGGATGTCCACATCATTAGGAGTTTCAATTATGGATCCTAGTTTGCAGTCATCTGTGAACTTCGTTAGCCAAAGACCTTCTGTGTTAGCCTGTACTTCAGAAAAGTAGATACCAAACAGAAGAGGACCCAGGACTGAACCCTGTGGTACTCCACTTGTCACTGGTCTGAAGTCGGATTTGGAGTCTGCTACTTTCACAGTGTGGGTTCTGTCAGTGAGCCAGTTGGCAACCCATCTTGTGGCATAGGGATGTATACATAGTTTAGTGAATTTACCTATAATTCCAGAGTGGAGGATTGTGTCAAAAGCCTTGGCGAGATCTAGATAGGCTGTGTGAACCACCTTACCCTCATCTATGGCTTTGGTGACTGCTTCAAAGAAGTCAATCAGATTTAGGAGAAATTATCTGCCTTTTACAAACCCGAACTGAGTGAGGTCCAGAGTTTGGAGATTACCAATGTTTTTGTTTATAAGTTCCATGATGATATGTTCCATGGCCTTTCAGACCAGGCTCGTTAGGCTAATGGGGTGGTACTTCCCACTTTGTGGAGTGGGATAACCATCGCTGTGCACCATTCAGTGGGCACAAAGCTTGAGGTGAAGCTATGATTAAACATGGTCCTTAGGTGGGGTGCCAGTTCATTCTGTAGTTCATGTAGAACGCAGCCTGGGATGTTGTCAGGTCCCATGGATGCTGTGTTCTTGGCTTTGGAGAGTGTGGCTTTTACCTGTGCAGCTGTGATTACAGGAACTTTGCATTCTTCGGGTACAGAGACAGACCCTTTAAGGG
Organism: Protopterus annectens; assembly: GCF_019279795.1. Classification (NCBI taxonomy): domain Eukaryota; kingdom Metazoa; phylum Chordata; order Ceratodontiformes; family Protopteridae; genus Protopterus; species Protopterus annectens. Next base: position 199,126,832 of record NC_056750.1, read on the forward strand.
GTGAGGGGGGGGGTAAAGTTAGCACTGAACCTATCTGCCAGGATGTTGGCAATGTCAGTTGGTTCTGTATATTTAGTGCCATTGTGCTGCAACTCAGAGCAGATTTGAGTGTTGCCGTTGAAATTCTTGACATAGCTATAGAATGCTTTGTAGCTGTCTTTAGAATCAGTGGCAATTTTGTTTTCATAACTAGCTTTGGAGGATTTTATGAGGGATCTCAGCTTCTTACGGAGGCTGACCAGGGAGTTCTTCCAGTCATGGCATTTTACTCTTTTTTGCAACAGTTTCTTTCTTCTGTTGTAGAGATTGTTTATGGCAGGGGACCACCAGATTGGCTTCCTTTTTTTGGAGGATAGCATCTTGGTTCTGTTAGGGATAGCATGATCCATGCACTTGTGTAAGTGCTTATAAAGTGCATTTGTGTAGGATTCAGCAGCCGTACCTCTATTGTCTGTCTGCATGGGTGTTGTGAAGTTTGCCACTTCTGTCTTAAGAAGCGTGAAGTTGGCTTTGGAGAAATTTTTTATGGTGGTTTCCCTAATGGGAGGTGGGGGCGGGAAGTGGATGTCTAGGCTGATTAGCTTGTGGTCGGATCTGACCAGTGAGGAATTGACCTCTGGTGTGGAACACCGGTCGCCAGTGTTAGTAATGACCAGGTCTAGGATATTGCTGCCCCCGGTGGGGGTGTGGATAAGTTGATCCAAGGCATTGGAATTTATGAATTCCAGAAAACATTGAGCAAAAAGTTGTTACATGAGGAGTTTTCCAGTTAATGGTGGGGTAGTTGAAATCACCCATTATTAGGGTGTTGGGTTGTATCAAGAAATGAGGAGTGGGAATCCTGGGGCATGGTGGGGGATCTGTTGCAAGTTACAGTTTGGATTGCGGTCTTGCCCAGAGTTAGTTGCACTTGGATAATCTTGGATGCATTATGCTGAGCAACTAGCCAGGAGGTGTGGATATCCTTAATGAATATGGACATGCCTCCACCTTTAATGTTTCGGTCCAGGTTAGGTGGCCGAAAGATGTGGTATGAATTATAGCCTGGTAATGCAGGGGTGCTCTCTGGCGCCTTAAACCAGGTCTCTGTCACTGCACAGATGTCGATGTTCTCCATTTTAAGGCATAGACCTGGCATGGATGTGAGGCACTGGGGGATGGGCCAGTATCAATGAGGTCCAAGGAGACCAAAAAAAAAAAGCATAAATAGCTAGATATAGAATTAAGGAAACACAACAAATACCCATAAATAGTAATGAAGGGTGTGTGTGTGTGTGTGTGTGTGTGTGTGTGTGTGTGTGTGTGTGTGTGTGTGTGTGTGTGTGTGTGTGTATATTCAGCTGAACACTTGCATATTGCATAATAAAAGCTGCATGAGAATGCTTAGGACTATTAATAATAGTCAATGATTTAATCACATTAGAATATAAAAAATGTGTCTCAAAAGCTATAAATGCTGAGCAGCAGTACACAAAAGAGAACAGAAAAATGTTACTTGCCTTACAGAAAATTATACCTAGCTATGTACAATAATATCCACATATATTGCTATAGTGTGTCTGATCATGATGCAAAAGTTATGGAATAGATGTTAAAAAAAACATAATAGTGCATTTCTTGTTTTTACTGCTGCTTCATTTTCTTCTTCTAAACTCAACACTATATCTATTATAGGTTTGTATAATTCCAGTCTGTGCTTTATTACTTCTTTTACTACTTTATCTAAACCCCTTACTGCACAAAACTCTCTTCTGAAACATATTATTAATAATTTGTACCTCTTTTACAAAATCTTGCATGCTCATCAGTCTGAAAGTTCTAGTAAACTATCTTTTACTGTATTGTTCGCTAATTATTGTGGGTGAGCCCTCTCATCGGGCAAATAATTGTTTCCTTTCACTGTTTTTGTACCGTTTTGTATCTAATCTATGACTACACTCATTTACAATTTCTGCATCCGAATAATGCACCTTTTGAGTAGATGTCATTACTGTAAAACACAAATAATTTGTGGAACTGTTCAAATAAGCCTCCCACATAAAAAATAGATTTGATGTCAATTTTCATTCTGTCCTCATCTGATAAGTTCAAATCCGAGCCCTCTGATCCGACTTGGCTGTTGTAGAAGCATGTGGCAACCTTGAACTTTTGAGCTTCTCTCTTACCCAGAATGCAACAACCCTTATTACCTCAGATCTCGTTTGCCACTTCCAGCAAAAAGACGTGGTCCTTCGCTCTCTCAAGCTTGGGGCGATAAGTAACTTAAATCTGTACCTTTAATTTCTTATAAATCTCTTAACAGAAGTTTTTTTTTTTTTAATTAGTTTTCTCCCTTTCCTTTTTACATCAAAATTTCTGTTTTCTTCTTTTACCATTAGCGGTCTTTCTAGTTACTATCATTAGTAACTTCTTTCTCTCTCTCTCTTCTATGTTTTGTCATAGTCTTCAGTACCACTGCTGGTTATTTCTTTCCCTTTCTGCCTAAAAAAAAAACCTCTTTCTTATTTTAAAGTTGTAATTCTGATTTACCTTTGTTGTTGTTGGTCTTTTGCTTTCGTGATGGCTGACAAGGAAAAGAGCACAGCGGGGTTCAAAAAATGTGGAAAATGGAGTCAGAAGATTCCTATGTCAGACTTGCACACTTTTTGCTTAGGCCCTCTCCAGCTTCAGCAGAATTGCATGCTCTGCCATGCTTTTAACCCTAGAGAGTTGGTAGATCACAGAAATAAACTTATTCTAAAGGGATTTTTGCCTTCACCCTTTGACGAAGCTATAGCTGCACAATTCAAAGGAAAAACTCAAGGAAACATCTCAAACTTCTCTGAGCACCTATTATGCATCCTCCAGGTCCTCAGAAAAATCCATGAAAAGTACTTCTTTGAAACCTATAGTTCTTCTGCATCCTACAAAGAAGAAACAAAAATGATCAGATCTAGACTCTTCTTCGGATTTGTCTATGTCCGAATACAAGTCCCTTGATCTGATGACTTCTTTAGATCTTGAGTCTCTGAAAAGCAAGGATTCATCAGATCTGAAGACCTCGGATCAGATACCTACTTTACCGACCCTGCCTAGAACAAGGTACTCCACTTTGTTAGACCCAGTTCAATCTACAGTACCTTCTCCCTTTTTGGAAGGACCAAAATCTCTATCTGCTGTATCCACCCAGTCATCTAGGAGTCTCACTGAAGAAGATGTAGAAAGGTTAGTGAGAAAGATCCTCTCAGCACAGAGCCAGCCTGCCCTTTTGTCAGCTCCTACCCCATCAGGTCAGGAAGCCCATACATCCACAATTCCTCCACTACCAATTCCTCCTTTGACTCCCATCCAGGTTTCATAGCGCTTAGATCTGAGTCATCCAGCACCCTCTATTTCAGATCAGAGGATTTTTGTATCCCTGTTTCCAAGACTTGCTTTGAGCTCTTTGGTCCAGTTGGATCCAAAGAGCTGTCAGAGCAGATTCTACCACATTGGGTCTAGGGTGCTGCAGTTGACTCCGAAGGTTTCAGAGCAGTCTCTGCATCTCAGAGCCCTGGCGATGGTCAGTTCGGGTCTGACATCAGCCTCGGGGTGGATGTCCTTGGAGCAGGGCAGGACTATGGATCAGAAGCCTGGCCACTCAGATCCGGGTTCTTATCCCTCTCTGTTTGGTCTGCCTTTAGGGTATTGGAGAGAGCTCTGTCTGCATCTCAGACCCAGGTGGTGCTTCTCCCATTTGATCCTATATCTACTTCTGTTCCACCTCTGCACCTTGAGTTTCAAATATCCTCTCTACAGGGGCAGTCAATACCAAAACCCCAGACTTCCCACCAGGGTGTTCTGTCCTCTTCTGACACCCCCCCCCAAAGTATCCCACCTTGGAGGTCCCCAAGAAGATGGCATGCAAGAGAAAGCATGCAGATTTCCTTAAATCTGTCAAAGAAGACACAGATTTTGATGAGGGCAAGGTGTCCCCATGGTCACCTCCTGACCATGTCTCATTTGGACACATCCTTGAGATCCTGAAACAGAGAGGTGGCTGGAAGTCCAGCAACCCTTCATTGGAGGAACCTGCACTATTGGAGGCTTTTGGTACTGACCCATATACTTCCTGGATGATCCTGCACGCTGATGAGCTCCTGAAGTTGGTCTCGCAGCAGGCATGGAAGGAACCTGACACCATTGAATCCATTCCCAAGAAGCCATATAAGATTAGGACCCCCACAGACTAAACAGTTTTGGTCAAAAGGTCCCCCTGTTGATGCCATGGTTGTGGCAGTGGCAACCAAAAAGGAACTTGCTGACGAAAGTATCTTTGCTCATCCCCCCAACAAGGAGTTGCTTGCGATAGACATACTTCTCAAATCTGTCTATGCTTCAGTGACCAATGCCTTAAGGTTTCTGAACTATATGGCACACATTACTAGACTTCAGAGGGATCTGATTAAGGAACTTTCAGATACTCTAACAGGAACCATGTCTGAAGAGGTGAAGATTCCCTCACTTCTCAGCTGGTGACCCTAAAATCGATTTCCAACTCGTACATGAAGCTCATTTCTAATGTGGCAGAAGGAACCTCAAGGGCAGTGGCTTCAGGTGTAGCCATTAGGAGAACTCCTGGATGCATTTGTGTGATTTTGCAGAGTGCTTTAAGTCTACGTTCATCAATGCTCCCTTTGAAAGCATCTCTCTTTTTGGCCCCAAAGTAAATGATACATTGCCCAGGTGGGAGAAGGATGGAAAGACCCTTTCTGCTGTGGACGTTCATTTTTCAACCCCAAAGATCCTTTTTGAAGAATCATCGAGGTGGTGGAAAGATGTGGTTGAAGAAATCACAAAGATCTTTACAGGACACACATGGATGGTCTTCTCCCAGAAGCAGAGAGGAAAGTTCAAATGGTAGACCCCGCCCTCGCTGCAGAGGAGGCCCACAACATCAAGGGTCCAGAGAATCATTCTTTGGCAAACCGTTGCAGAGCTCCTGAAAGGATGCTTCCAGAGGGGTACAAGTGGGCCATTGTGGATCATTTGTCCCGGAACCGGACAGCCTGGCTAGAAATAAAAAGATACTTGGGTGCAGAGGATCATATCCAGAGGGCATATAATTCCATTTTCCCTTCTTCCTCTAAATTCCAGAAAAATCCCTGATGTTCTACCTAGTCAGAGGGAAGAAGCAGCCATTCAAATACAAAAGCTGCTAAACAAAAGAGGCATCCAAGAGGTCCCCTCAGACCAGAAAGGATCTGGAACTTACTCAAGATTCTTTTTAGTGCCAAAGAAAACAGAGGACTGGAGACCATTTCTAGATCTCAGCAATCTGAACAACTTTGTTCAGAAGACAAAGTTCCGGATGGCAACAGTTCAGTTCATTCTTCCATTTTTGGAAAAGGACAACTGGATATGCTCAATAAATCTCCAGGATGTGTACCATCATATAAAAATGAACAGATGATCTAGGAAATTCTTACATTTCTGGGTGGAATCTAGTCATTATCAGTTCAGAGCACTGACCTTTGGTTTCACCACACCCCCAAGGGTGTTCACCAAATGTATGGGAGTGGTAGCAACTCACTTGGGACTGCACAGATTCTGGGTGGTCACCTAAAATTTGAACACCAAATAAAGGTCCTTTCCTCTCTCTCAGAGTTGAGGAACAAAAAAAAAAGGTTCTTGTCTGTAAACTGTCAAATGCTTATTACAAGTGGAAAAAGTAGATTGTTACAGCTAAGTACCACACACAGAGCAATGAAAGGCTTCCATCCTAAGAGAAAATATAGTACTGGTATTCATTTCTGAATGCTACCACGGCACTGTATCATACACAGAGTACTAAATTGTTTCACACCTGACCACAAATGAAGTGCAAGTGCCACTACTGCAAATCACCTGATTTCACATTTGTCAATCACACCCACTGACAATATGCATTTGTGGTGGCTGCACTCCTATCTCTCACTAGCTACTTCTTTGTAAATATATATGAGTCCCCCTACCAAATCTCAAAATTCCAAAACTTCAAACTTCTGATTACAGAAGCCCAGAGGATCAAAGTCTTGAAATGCTGATACTTGTCAATGGAGGTCGCTGTACAGTGTAGAATGGGAACTTTACCATTCTCTTCACTGTAGTGCAATCTTGGAGTTGGTAGATTTAGGGAGCAGGGGGCGTGGGAGTGCAGGGGGTCAGCCCCCCTGCAAAAACGTGACTTCAGAAGTTTTAAAGTTTTAGATTTTTTTTTTTTTTTACGTTTCGATATTTCAAGACTTTGATCCTCTTCTTCTTCTTCTTTCGGCTTTTCCCGGTTAGGAGTCACCACAGCGAATCACCTGTCCGCTCATGATTGGCAGTGGAGTTTTACAGTGTCGAGTTGCCAGCCCAACCTTCCACAGAAGGCACACACATGCACACACTCACACCTAGGGCCAATTTAGAGTGTCCAATCCACCTACTGCATGTCTTTGGGATGTGGGAGGAAACCCACACGACCACAGGGAGGACACACAGACTACGCACAGAAGGCACCCCAGACTTTGATCCTCTAAGCTTCAGTAATCAGAGGTTTGAAGTTTTGTAATTTTAAGATTTGGTAGGGAACCCATATATTACATATATATGGTTTACTATCAAAATCTGGACAGCAGATTCTCAGCAGATGGGATATCGGAAGGCAGATGGGAGATTGCCGTGTTGCCGACAGTTACAGTCTCGATAGTTCATATCAGAGAATTCGTGGTACAGTGCGGAATGGGACATTTATTCCTTTCCTCACTGTAATGTGATCTTGGAGTTGGAAGGGATACAGGAGGCGCAGGGGGGGCTTGCCCCTCTGCAAAAACGTGATGTGAAGTGTAGGAGTTCCACGTAGCGGAGCTCCTATGTGGACATAACTTTTGCTATTTGGCAAAAATGTCGAATCTGCTGAATTCATTCAGCAGATTCGACATTTCACCTAAATGTCTGTTTGAGGTTCGGAACAGATTTTTTTTTTTTAATTTCAATATTTTGATAGTAAACCTACTTCAGCAGACCGAAATACTACTTACCGAAACACATATAACTGAGATGAAAAGGCCGACAGCATGAGAACACCAACATCCTGGAACAGTGACTTACCACTCCATGTAAGTAAATGCTTGGCCATCATTAAAAACAAACGAAACAGAATGAAAGCAAACACACCAATGTGGGGGGCTTTGGCCCCACACCCCCCTATGTGGAGGGCTATGCACCCCACACTCCCACCCCCTAACTAAAAATACCAACTCCGAGATCGCACTACCAGAGGGTGGAGTGGTAAGTCAGTGTTCCGGGATGTTGGTGTTCTCGTGCTGTCGGCCTTTTCATCTCAGTTATCTGAACTGCGGGTAAGTGATATTTCGGTCTACTGAAGTAAACCCATATATATATATATATATATATATATATATATATATATATATATATATGTATATAAATATTACATATATATATTTATGGATTCACTTTACAATCTCAAAATACTAAAATACTGAATTTTAGTATCTTGACACTATAAAGCTAAAGCCCAAAAAAAAAGACACCCACAACTGCAAAATTCAAAATCATGATCATTCACATACACACACCACCACACAAACAAGCATACACCTACCAAATGACACTACAACAAACAAAATAACACACACAAACACAACGAACAAACACACCTATTCTACTGCGCTGCGCCCCCACTCCCCCTGCTGCTTATATATATATACTAACTCTGAGATCGCACTAAACACGTAAACACATAAAACTCACCGCTACACACACTGACACACACTAAAATCCCTACCCAATGCCCTTACAAGAACACCACTTACCTGAATCTTCAGTTAAATCCACAAACTGCACTGCACATCACGAACGCGGCAACACAACGGCGGATTCGGCATTTCCGCATTCGATATTATGCAGTTTCACGTAATTGCACTTTCGACTATATGGTCTCGAAATACTTAAATTCGATATTTTAGTATTCCGAGATTATAAAGTGAAAAAATATATATATATATATAAATCTGAAAAAGAGAGAGAATATCCACCAAAGACTCGTTCCGTAGCAGCAGTAAAAATGTAGAAAACAAAATGGAAGTCAACACAGCCAGATTCAATAATAAAAACATATTTAATAATAGGCTTCCATTAAAAACATGGACATTAAAACATGAATATATGTGTTTTTGGATTACTAATAACCCTTCCTCAGATTCACATCTATTTTACTCTGCAGTTATTGTCAAGAGCTACCACATTGAACACATGGTAGCACTAAGCACAGATGCTTTGAGAAAAAAAAAGTTTATGCTAACATGGTTATGCATTGCATCAGTTACCTCTTCTCTGACACTTACTACATCTTTATTGTAGTAACATCATTGATATTTATTATCATTGCCCTATTGATTAGTGCTTCTAAATATATCTTGCTTCAAGAAGGGACAAAATCAAAAGTAACCAGGGACAGATGTACAATTTTTACTGGCACTAACTGCTTAGAAAGTTAATAGAATAAGCAGGTTTCAATTAAAGTACATTTTTCTGAAGAGTACTGTAAATTGACTGTAATAATTGTTTTGCCCCAAAATCATAAATTTTGGGAGGGACAGAAGAGAACTGTGAGACAAAATTAAGAAAGCACATGAATATCAGAGGTAACTAAGGTGTGCATTTACTGCAGAAAAGTGATTTACCTGACAGTCAACTGGATAGCTTTGTAGGAATACTTTGCTGTGGCTAGCCAGCAATCATGTGTTTGTATACACTGGCATTAATAAAAAAAAGTATTATCTATTATAAAATGTATACCCTATTTCTAATTTCATAACTCTGAATGTAAAAAAATAATGTATAGTGCAATTATTGGATAGTGTAGGTGAGGCACACTTATACGAGCAAATATACACCACGTATATATACCATACGGTAAAACATTGAATATGCACAGTTTGAAAATGATCTACAATATTGTATAAGTTAGGGTCTCTGACTATCAGGTTAGTGGATATGCAATTGACTGAAATACGAATAACCAAGGAAGTGGCTTACAAAGAAGGTACTTATCCTATAGGCCTAAAACATTTCAATCTACAAGTCATTTTAGGTGACTTATTTCACTTCAGATTAACAATAATTTGTGCTACATACTACAATATTATGAAATGAATGGCACACTTATTCACAGGCTATATTCTCACAAAATGTAATTCTTAAAAGCAGAAGGCCACATAGCACTGGGCCAGCCAAATATCATGTACTTCTAGTGTAGTGCCATCCAGGGCTCCTTCACTATTCCCAGCAGCTATTTATTCCATCAGGTTATGAAAGCTTGTGCATGGTACATTATGCCATGTAATGCTGTGCTATGTAATTAGATTAAACTAATTAACATATTTACAAAACCATTATGGTGTGGCATATGTAGGAGTGACAGAGCACAGAAATTTAAGTGATATGGAGGGGTATGGTAGGGTGGGGCCGTGGGGTGCTCTGTCACGTTGCAGTAAATTTAGGGATAGGGGTGTCAGGAGGGGATCTCGTTGACAGTGAATATTAATTTTAAGGACAGAGGAGGAAGAATAGCTTGGATGGGACAATAAGCATTAATTTTAAAAATATGGAACATGGAGGGGGTAACCCATGGAGAATAAGCAGTAACTGGATACAAGCAGGTAATGGGGTACACCTCAGCATTTATTATATTTAATGTTATGAGAGGTGGGAGCATGGGTATCCCTGGCTGCTGAGTGAACATTTAGTGACAGATGGGGCCCCAGGTAATAAGGATGCAGACAGGGGGCCACAGAAATGAGCACTCAAACACATGAAATAGAGGGAGTTTACTGCTGTTGCAACAACACACAACAGTGGCTAAATGGTGGAGTGCAGTCAAAACAGCTCATCAAAGCACATAGTTGGGACCAAAATCTGTTAGCAATAAGAAATGAAAAATGATTCCCCATGCATATTGAAACAGAATTATGAGTGAGGTCCATTGTAAATACAGTTTGCATTGTTTAGCCTGTGTTATTCAATGAATAAAGTTGTCATACTTCCCACCCCTTATCTCTGAACCTATACATAAAGATTTATGTTACTGACTTCCACGACCCATTTATACACTCCTTATAAGGATACCGAAGACATGTGACAACAAAGGACAGCATCAGCCTGCAGTACAGCTGAGGCAGCTTCCTGTCTGCTAAGAGAAGTATATTATATCCCTAGCACAGTGAAGTAAAGAATAGCTAATTTATAATTTATCCTGCTGGATTCTTATGAGATAAGCTTAAATAAATTTACAATAGCCAGGGTAACCCCTTATTTACTATGCTGTTTAATTCTAATAACAACTAGAAAACACCAGACTGCCTTAAAACAGTATATCCTCTCTTCCAACAAAGTATATATGCTGCTGAAATCACTTGGCAAACAATGGCACAAATTCCTTAATTACATGATGTCAACATAATGTTAATGCCTTAATAATGTATTCCAAGACTATAAACCTAGCAGAATAACCTGCTATAAACCTTTTAATAAAACACTTAAGTCTCTAATAACAAGTGTACCATTCATTCATAATGTCACACCCACAGTATCACAGCAGTTATAGCTGCAGAAGCCTGCCATAGCTCTTACAGAATAAAGCAGTCTCACCTCTCTTGTCATGCATTTTCTTATGAAGCAGCACAGCTGGTTTTCCATTCTTCCGTGATTAAACTGGATTTACTCTGACTACTCCTACAGTGGCTTAAGCTTACAGTAGTTTACAAGCTCACTACAAACTCATACTGCAGGGTGCCTTCCACCCCAAATGATATACTCTTCCTGCATGGGCACTTTAGGATGATGACACTGTATTCAGATGACAGTCCTCGAGGAAAACCTGAAAGTTCTTCCTTTTAATGCATAACAGGTGCATTGAGGATCTGTAACTTCTGCTCTCTCTATACACAATGCACCACAGATAGGTAAGGATAACCCATGCCTTTTATAGTGTTTATATGTGGACTGCATTAGATGACAGTCACTGTGTTTCACTCTAAACTATAAATAGTCCCCTTCACTTAACCTTACACCATAAAAACTGATCAGACCTGGGCTAAAGCTGATTGTTTTCTACTCTAATCATTCTTTCCAACCCATCCCTCTGGTCTTCCTCCACAGCTTGACAACCCCCCACTTGTACCACATCAATGCCTTTTCTGCCCTTTTATTTAATACAGTTGTTAATGGTTACCGCTCATCTCAGGATTGTAGTTAGAAATTTATGATCTTTGTGCCAAATTTCTATGCTGCTATTCCATCCTATAATAACTGTCCTTTTAAGACAAGTATCTTAAATATGTGATTAAAAATGCAGTATGTATACTAACTCCTCATACTGTAACTGTACAGCACATACACATCGCTACAGACACATTTACCTTCTTTGTTAGCCCATTCACTTGTATCATTTTTGTTTTATTTGCATGTTGGAAGACTGCAAATTTAGTGCCTTTGTGTCAACCAAAATTCTCCCTGTCAAAAAAAAAAAAAATGTTTGTACAAAATGTCTTATTTGATTTATGCTTATTTCAGAAGTCTCTTCTTTTCAAAGATTTCCCTGACTTGGCCTCAGAAATCTGGTTTGCCTGCCTTCAAATGTGCACTTTGTGACAAAACAGTGAGTACGACAGTTAGTAAACATCAAATAGTATTAACGTAAACATCTGTGTGTTAACATGTATCATTTTATTCTAGCAGCTTTATGAGTGAGTATCATTCCTTTTTAAACAATGTTCTAAATCATGACCTCTGTCCGTTATCCATGACCTCTGAAGATGAAAACTTTATAATTACCTGTGTTAAGTATTTGCTGTCTTTATATCATGATTGAGTTACAACCAGCATTGCTTTCAATATTCATACCGGCATGCATTTCTCACTGGTGTTTTTAATTAATCTCATCAGTCAGTTTCGTTGGGTCTGCACTTGTAGTTCTCATTGCTCACCTGCCGTTAGTAACTCTGATCTCACCTCTAATTTTACTCCTCTTCCACACTCCCATCACCACTGCCCATACCTGTGGTTTTCTTTGTACTTAGTTACTTGCTATGTACTGAAAAGAGGGCATATTCTACATGCCATAATGACACATACATACATGTGTGTTCTGTGATTCTCCCTTGGGTATATGACATTTCTGCAAATATAATCTTTGTTAGTGCAAAACTACATTTGCTATCAAACCTCATCAAAACTTAAAATAATTATTTGCTGGGGAAAACAACCCCCCATCTCCCCTACTAAGGTACACATTCTACATGTACTCCACTTTTCAATAATCTTCTTCTTCTTCTTTCGGCTTTTTCCCGGTTAGGGGTCACCACAGTGGATCACCTGTCCGCTCATGATTGGCAGTGGAGTTTTACAGTGTCAAGTTGCCAGCCCAGTGCCCAACCTTTCACAGAAGGCACAAATACACACACACTCACACCTAGGGCCAATTTAGAGTGTCCAATCCACCTGCAGCATGTCTTTGGGATTAGCACTGAAGCACAGAAACTGGTTTTACTAAACTGTGTCATGCACATATACTTTATTAAATATCCCACTAGCAAACAAATCAGTGAAGAAAATTGCCCTGTTCTACTAACTGGGTTACGTTTTTCTTTTTGCTGCTTCGCTGCTTCCCTCCTACTAAAATAACACAGCAAATGAAATCAGTCAAAATTTGTCAGAGAAGTCCATTTGGATCCTTCTATTCCATGTCAAGTACATGAGGTTCATTTCTGAACAGAATCTACTGGTGTATAAAACCTCTATGGAACTTACTGTAATTTCAGTAGACTTCTCAATGCAGTTATAGTATTTTAATTTTATGCATCACCTTATGAAAACACCATACTGCGGTGGTGGTGCTGCGGTAGCATTGTCACCTCACAGTAAGACGATGCCCTGTTCAATTCTCAGCTAGAGCGTCTTCTGTGTGGAGACATGCGTGAATGGGTGTACCTTCGTTGAAGGTTGTGCGTCAGGGCTGGCAACTCGGCATGTAAAAAATCTACTGCCAATCATTAGCGGACCGGAGTTCCGCTGTGGCGACCCCTAACCGGGAAAAGCCGAAAGACACAACAACAACAACAACAGCCTTATGAAAACACCACAACTGTGAACATAATTACTAAGACAATGTTGCTGCTAGGTAAAACAGCAGAAGAATCTAACAATGTAAGACCATGAGAAAAATGGTAATGCTCAGACTCCAGCCTGTGGAACTGCAGTTTGGTATAAATATATAACTCAGTGCTTTCTGTTAAACAGTCAAGTGGTGGCAGCAATTATAAAAATAAAGAAAATGTAAACCACTTAAAATATTTAGTAAAATAAATGGATACTCAGTGCTTTTCTCTCTTAAATGAGATGTCTTCAGACTAAAGTTCTCAAAGGACTTAAGCACTTAAATAACTGAATAAAATCACATGACTCCATTACTGCCTTAGCGTTCTCCTTTTAAGGAATACCTTAACATTTTCCTTAACATTCAACCCAAAATAGTTGCATGCCTCTACCTTAAATTGCCAAATGCATTCCCTCCAGTCTAATTCATCTTCTGAATCAAATCATTTATTAAAATCAAATAAATTATTAATCACAGAAAAAAAATACTTTTGCCATTATTACAAACATTGGCATGTTTGGCCAGGGCAGTTGTAAAAATCTGCTAACTCAACTGCATACATATGTTCATAAATTCTGGTAGTTCTTCCACTATAAAAGGCCATGCATTTCATGCAGCATGCTGCATATACCACTTTAGTTTATTGCTACTTATCACACTGCAACTGCAGTTACATGATGGATAAAGAATCTGTTCAGTTGTACAGGAGTAATGAATTATTAAAGGCTATTGCTTGAATTAGTTCAGTCTCCTATTCCCTGCAGAATGAGATTATTGGTCATGTCATTGCATTGCAGATACATATTGCACACTCTTGTCTTCAGTTTCAGAGTAGTTGGGTTATTAGTTCCATACTCAGCTCGGGAGTAAGATCAAAATGATGAAAGTTTTACATAGCAAATGCTAGTCATTGCTTGACAAATATTTATTTCCATTTCTCTTGCTCCAAATATCATAAAGCAGTGAAAATTACAATTATATTAAGAGTGTGGCAATGTAGATACATAATTATTGGCATCAATTTGATGAAAAGTCAAAGGGGTCATATTTTCTTGTAATTCTATTGCCTTTTTTTTTTGCTGTGCAAGCCAGTGAGAGAGGCATGAATGACTGTAAGCAGCCAATGAAAAGAGGTTTGAAAATTGACAGCAGCCAATGATGTCAGATGATTTAGAGCAACCAATGAGCTGAGCATTAATGTACGACAGAAGACACAGGGATTAGTATGATTGTAGCAAAATAGTTATCACGGTGGTATAAAACTTCTAAGTATGGGTTAATACAAAAATTCTCCAATAATACTGAAAAACATTTCTGATGGTACATCATATTCAAAAAGTTTGCAAAATGTCCGTGATGAATGGTTTAATTAACCCCCTCATACTTCATTTTTTCTTATGTAGCATCTGACACTAACAGTTGTAACATATACAACATATTCAGCTCATATACATTTCAATTCTAGTTTTAATGTAGAAAGCCTAGCAGTATAACAACATATACCATTTTTCCATTATACTGTTGAGAAAACCCGTAAGTATATTACTGAATCTCATAATACCGCTCAACTGCGACCATAAGTAATGTAATAGATTCCTGTCAGAATACAATGCAATGCGTGCTTCCCTCAGGCTACGCATGCATTCATTCTCTTCATCTGCCCACACATTTTCTTTTTTTCACAGTAAATGTCATTAAGTGCAAATGTATGTTTTTTCCCCAACATAAATGACAGACGTTCATGCTATAAAAGAGTTCATAATAAGGTATTAATGATCTTCTGTAGCATCAAGGTCTAAAACTGAAAAAGTATGGTGATTATTAGAAGGAAATTTCTCACTGACAAGGTGCACAGACTAATTTATTTCAATGAACTTTATTTGCATGTTGCCCAAATAGGAGACAGCTTTCCTATCCTGGATAAAATAACATTATCCCACTGTTCTTAGGTTCTGTTACTTCCCCTTTTGCCTTTTTCTTCAGGGGATATATGACCACCAAATCTCTTATTATTTGGTGTCCTTTTTTAATCCTTGCAAAACTGTGCTTGTAACATATTTATTTAAAAGCAACCTCTCTCCCTAAGTATTTATTTAGAAGTAACCTTTCTCCTTTTAGACATAACCTTTCTCCCTGGAGCACATGGAGACAGTTTCTGTGTGAAAATGACAGAGTATTCAATTAAAAGTTTCCAAGCATGCTTAAAGTAGTAGATTTGCATATATGGCAAAGTGTAGGAGGTATAAAGCACATCACGCAGTCCCCAGTACGCTATAAAGTACTTCAGCCCAATCTCATAGGCTGCAGGTGATTATTAAGATCAAGAAGCTCCCTTAAAAGTACAGCCTCTTGTCAGGAAAATTAAATGTATCAGGTGTCACTGCATTGTAGATCACAACAACCCACTCGAGTGATATTCATTGTCACATGTTATCGCACAAGAATCTTAAGCATCCTCTAAAACAAACTTTATCTTTAGCAGATGATTTGGAAGACAATGTTGTTATGGGATGTTATCAAAGCATGTAAACAATGATCACAGAATATGAAACACTTTTGGAATCGGTTAGCATGCACCTACAGTCACTATACCTTTCTTCAACAATTATAGAACTTGTAAACATAAACAAATCCATCCATTCATGCACTGTCCCTTTTTCCCATTCGTACACATGGGATTGGAGTATCACTTCAACAGTGACAATCATCTAGAGCCAAGGTTTAAATTGCCAGGTGCCTAGCCCTGCCATGGTAGTTCTACCACACTCTCACATGCACACACAAACATATGGCTAATTTAGAGTGCCCAATTCACCTACTGCATGTCTTTGGAACGTGGGAAGAAACACATGTGAACATAAGGAGGACATAGAGACTCCACAAAGAAGGCACCCCAGCCAATAATCAAACTGGGGAACTTCTTACTGTGAGGTAACAACATAATCCACTGTGCTACTGTACAAGTAATGCAAATAAACAATAGAATTACTAAACCTTAGAAACTACAAGCTCAGTGCGTGTGATACTGCAACATGCATACAGTGCACATATGAGATTCTTTTTATTTTTCTTTCTTTTCTGCTTCACTAAATTAATGGGAAACCAAAACAAATTTACTTAATAACAGTATTGGTTGACAATGAGCAAAAGCAATACGCTTAGACATAAAACTGTTACCTGACTGAGTAATGCAGTCTTTCGGCTTTTCCCGGTTAGGGGTCGCCACAGTGGAACTCCGGTCAACTCATGACTGGCAGTGAATTTGTTATGGTGCCAAGTTGCCAGCCCGACGCCCAACCTTCAAAGAAGGCACGCCCATTCACGCTCGCACCTACCTGCATGTCTTTAACGTCAATCAACCGCGGGGAGGACATGCAGACTCCACACAGAAGGCGCTCCAGCTGACAATCGAATGGGAGAACCTCTTGCTGTGAGGCGACAATGCTAATAGTTAATGGCTTAGTAATGCAGTAAAGACTTTGAAGGGCATTCAAGAACTTTATAAACTATATGCAAGGATTATATGCTGAAGAAATTAAATAAATGCTAAATAGTTACGAATGCAAAGAATTCCATAAGTCTGTAAAGTCCAAATAAAATAAATTGTATTGTGCTTTTAGAACAGCTTCAGTTCATTGCACAGATAAGCATACAGTGAGAAGCACTTCAGATCACAAGAGACGGCACAGTGGTGCAGTGGTTGCATTGTCACCTCACAGCAAGAAATTCTCCAGTTCAATTCTGGGCTGGGGTGCCTTCTTTGCGGAGTCTGCATGTCCTTCCTGCATCCGTGTGGGTTTCCGTGTGGGTTTCCTCCAAGTGCTCCGGTTTCCTCCCTCATTACAAATACATAAATCTTGAGTGTTTCTTCCCGGGCCTCCGCTGAAAATTGGCTTTGTTCCAAGTCGGACTTTCCTAGTGAATAAATGTTAAATAAATAATAAATAAATAGTAGAAAGCTCAATTTGTGGTCAAAGGCAGCCATCTAGCTTTTCTTCTTACAGATATCCCTAAATAATGGGCTGAAATAATAGACAGGGTTTATCATTTAGACCAGGAAGGAGTGATATAGAAGTGCTACTTAATGCAAACAAAAATGTTCAAAAAGATGATGGGATGACATAGAGAAATATCTTAATGCGAGATAAACAGCAGAGAAGCACAGGATGCTCTACTTATAGATCTTAGATATTAACACATAATCAGGGACAGTCCCATAACTTGTTTTAGAGTCTTCTTATATATGGACAACCCTCACAATTTGTTTGACATCAGTGTTTGTCCAATAGCTATGAGCAGGCTTGAAATAGCCATCGTGCATAAGCAATAGGAGGCCCTGCAAGAGAGACAAAGGGCTCCTCATCTATATATCCAGTTGGTGTTTATTGTGTTCCTTTTCCACATCTGGATGATAATAGACAAAAAATCAAAGTGCTGGAGTGACCTCTATCAATATTGTTGGTAATCAGTAATTCATAAAAGTGAGAAGCTTTATTGTTTTTTTTTGCGTGTTGGATCATGCTAAATTTCCTGAGTATGTGTTCAAATCATGCAAATACAAGAACACCCAAAGATGAGATTGTAGTACTCAACACTATTCTGTATACATAGTGTGAAGTCATCATTGCTTAATATTAGTCTGATTTCCAAGATTTAGCCTGCTTTGAGCTGGAGCAGTCCTCAAGAGAACCATTTTTTTTTTCTGAAAGATCATGTGGCAGTTTTCAACTTTTGACTTCTTTAAAGGAGGCAGAAATAAGGTGAAAAATCTGGTCAACCATGACTGGTTGGAGAAGAGGAACAAAAGTATATCCCTGGCTTTTAAGGATGTCCAAGTCACCAGGCACCTATTAGGGGATATTTCATTAACTACAGTAAAACATTCTACATGGAGACATGTTTGTGTGTGTGTGTGTGTGTGTGTGTGTGTGTGTGTGTGTGTGTGTGTGTGTGTGTGTGTATGTGTTAAAATCTGCTCCTTTCAATTTGGGCAATTATCAATGGCTTGGACAACTGAAAAATGATGAGGAATCCTTATTGGGAACATACTCTGCAAAAGAAAAAGTGGGGCACTTGGTGTTGGTAGCATAGCAATAATCCATCTTCCTTCCCTGGCACTGTAGTGGTCTTTGGGGGGGGGGGGCAGCCTAGATTATCCTTAATGAGCAGGAGATCTTTGCATTTAGCAGAGGGGGCTATGTTACACAGGGTAATCCTTGACCAAGTTCCAAATAGACATCTAGCTTGTATGTGGGCAACCTTCATTTTGTGCCGATAAATAAGGTGTATGCTGTGGTTCCTTAAGTATTGTTAAGTGTGGTTCCTTAAGTATTTTTAGGGGTTATTGTAAGTGTGCAACACTTCTGTAGTGTATTCATCTACCCAATGTTTCCTGACAATCATTTTAACATTAATGTTACACTAAAAAATTAAGATGGGGAGCTCTTACTCATATCAAGCTAGTACAGCAGTACAAAAACATACTGTAGGTATGGAAGGAGAATATTCCAAAATCTAAAGGTTCTGTATTATTATCAAAAGTTGTGCAATACAATGACAGCAAGGATATGTGTGCAACTGTGTAAAAAAAATAAAGAAAAATAAAAAAGGGGAATTGCAGCCATTTAAGAAAAAAATGTCACTCTGTTGTGAGCTGTTCTCTGGTAATACACAATTCCAGCCACAAATAAGGGTCTCTGACAGTATGCAGTTGTATGCATGTACTCTGTTTGGGGACATGCACACAAGAAACCACTTTATGCATAGGCTCCAATAAAGTAAAGGATGGGATTTTTCTTCATCCCCTCGATTGCAGTTCATTTGTTGGACCTCTGCTTATTTCAGTGTCAAAAGAGCTGGCTCCACTTAGTGTAGTGTTGTGTTACAATTATAGGATATAGCAGGTTGCCACTGACATGCAACAGCGGATTATTTTTCTTTAACTTTGCCTGGAATCAGTCTGCTTTGTTTCCCTTGTTATGCTTGGCCCTGTTTGCTCACAACCTACATGCATTCCAACCTAATGCCACATCATTTCCTTTCTAGAGGTAGATTTCCATTTCTAATGTACACTAATAAATTACAATCTAGGAAATGTTCTGTTACTCAAGGACATCTCTAACTGGGACAAACAAACTTCAACCAAGCACTAGCTTTATATCAGAGAAGAAGAGCGTTTTTGACTATTAATGCATGCATATAAAACCTGCTGTAACCTGTGCAGATTTTCACTAATAATTAATATCATCCAGGACAGCAAATTCCGCTACAGCCTTTATAATTCTGATTTACATTAGGAGACTGCAGAATAAGTCACCACTTAAATGTTAAAAGCATATCTTTTTATTCAAGTAGATTTCAAGTACCAATTGATAATATCTCTTTGTTTGCAAGCAGATCCATAACATAAACAAAACCATTACAAATATTATTAAAATAGAGAGGATTTATTGAGTCATTGCTATTCGTACTAACTAAATGTTTAAAAAAGAGCATGAATCTGTTGTCAGCACAACATTAAAGCTAGTATTAGGAAATATTTCTTCACCACACTCTGCCTTAGAGCACAAGCTCCTTCAGCATCAAGAAGCAATAAATGATATGGAAACAGAAATAAAATGCTGATGGAATACTTCCACACAGATACTAAAAACTTTCATGATAACCATAAAAATTCAGGTGTCACCAACATCTTCTTTCCTTCTTTAGTTCAAAAACTTTTCTGTAATTATCTCTGTCCTTATATCACTCCAGTCTCTAAACATCAAACTAAATACTGGTTCAAGAACTCCATCTCATAAAACAACTCAAACTACAAAAAAACAACAACAAAAAACAAAAAAAAACTTTTCTTATGTTACATAAATATATCTATATCTATATCTATAGTAAATGTATACCAGATCACTAATACAAGTGAGAGAGAAAGTTTGGACTACCTACCTAAAACAAAACACACAGTATAGTACAGAGCTCTGTGCAATCTTATTAAGAAACAGGTTAACTTAGTTAAAAAACAATTCTACGCTAAGTCTCAAGATCAATACAAATCCAACCCCAAAACCTTCTGGCGCAAAATGAAAAAAAATATTACATCCTGGAAATCTGTCCTCCCCTCAACCAGCCTGTGACAATACTTCACCTGATACAGCGTCAGCATCTCAATTTAACTCTCATTTCATTTATAGCATCCATCACTAATAATTTCCCTCCATCCCCCTCTACCTTCTCTCAGTCTCCCACCACCTATTTCTCCATGTTTAAACTTCAACAAGTTCCTACTTCCTAAATAAAATCCCTCTTGAGCAAACTCAAGCCTTGCTACCCCCTGCAGATAATCTTCCCAGTGAATTCCTTAAAATGGCAGCATATTCAGTTGCTTACCCAGTATCCATAATCAACAGATATATCAATGAAGCCTATGTCCCCTCTTTGTGGAAAAAGTTCTTTAACATTTCTCGCCACAAAGGTGGCACTTCCACAGAAACATCTAACTAAAGGTCAACTGCCATTCTTTCATCACTCTCAAAACTTCTAGAAAATGTATCCACAAACAATTTCTTCAATAGGTCTTTTCAGGCTTGTTGGCTGTTGGTGAAGCACCCACCAAGGGGAGAAAACGCTGAGAGAAGAAAGGAGCCACTTTTGAGATTTTAAGTATTTTTCCTCTGTTTATTTGATAAGTTTTTCTGCATAGCTGCCTAGTTTGAGCATTTTCTGGCTTGTTAAACTTGATTTCTGCATTAGTAGCTGTATTTAGAGCACAACCAAAAGCTGTTTACTGAATTTCCGGTTTGCACTTAATTTTAAAATCGTTTTTTCTCAAAACTTGCATATTTTCTGTCTTTGACCTAGCACTCTTGTGTGGGGTCATTTACTGCACTGTTATAACTTGATATTACTTGTGAACATTTGCTATGTCTGAAAAAACAAAAACAAACAAAAAAAATCTTGCTTTTTTCCCACTTTTCTGAGATTTAAAAAAGTTCAAGTTACAACTGCACTGTTATAACTTGATATTACTTGTGAACATCTGCTATCTCTGAAAAAACAAAAACAAACAAAAAAATCTTGCTTTTTTCCCACTTTTCTGAGATTTAAAAAAGTTCAAGTTACAGGCTTGCTGTTCTTGAACTGTTTTGTAAGTTTCTGTGAGGCCATTTTTGCTTGGGCTAGAGGAAAGTCTCTCTGTTGATCAGTGACAGTGTAAAACATTGAGCTGCTTCCCTGCCCCCCGTGGGAGTGGTTACTGACTTGAAACTGTAGTTTTATTGGCCAAAAGGGGTCATTTCCAAAACTCCTTCATCTTCCTTAAGACCTAGTTGCCTAGTGGTTTTGGCGTCTTTTCAGGCTTGTTGGCTGTTGGTGAAGCACCCACCAAGGGGAGAAAACGCTGAGAGAAGAAAGGAGCCACTTTTGAGATTTTAAGTATTTTTCCTCTGTTTATTTGATAAGTTTTTCTGCATAGCTGCCTAGTTTGAGCATTTTCTGGCTTGTTAAACTTGATTTCTGCATTAGTAGCTGTATTTAGAGCACAACCAAAAGCTGTATACTAAATTTCCTGTTTGCACTTAATTTTAAAATAGATTTTTCTCAAAACTTGCATATTTTCTGTCTTTGACCTAGCACTCTTGTGTGGGGTCATTTACTGCACTGTTATAACTTGATATTACTTGTGAACATTTGCTATGTCTGAAAAAACAAAAACAAAAAAAAAATCTTGCTTTTTTCCCACTTTTCTGAGATTTAAAAAAGTTCAAGTTACAGGCTTGCTGTTCTTGAACTGTTTTGTAAGTTTCTGTGAGGCCATTTTGCTTGGGCTAGAAGAAAGTCTCTCTGTTGATCAGTGGCAGTGTAAAACATTGAGCTGCTTCCCTGCCCCCCGTGGGAGTGGTTACTGACTTGAAACTGTAGTTTTATTGGCCAAAAGGGGTCATTTCCAAAACTCCTTCATCTTCCTCTCTTAAAACCTAGTTGCCTCATGGTTTTGGCGTCTTTTCAGGCTTGTTGGCTGTTGGTGAAGCACCCACCAAGGGAAGAAAACGCTGAGAGAAGAAAAGAGCCACTTTTGAGATTTTAAGTATTTTTCCTCTGTTTATTTGATAGCTGCCTAGTTTGAGCATTTTCTGGCTTGTTAAACTTGATTTCTGCATTAGTAGCTGTATTTAGAGCACAACCAAAAGCTGTTTACTGAATTTCCTGTTTGCACTTAATTTTAAAATCGTTTTTTCTCAAAACTTGCATATTTTCTGTCTTTGACCTAGCAATTTCCTGTTTGCACTTAATTTTAAAATCGTTTTTTTCTCAAAACTTGCATATTTTCTGTCTTTGACCTAGCACTTATGTGTGGGGTCATTTACTGCACTGTTATAACTTGATATTACTTGTGAACCTCTGCTATCTCTGAAAAAACAAAAACAAAAAAAAAATCTTGCTTTTTTCCCACTTTTCTGAGATTTAAAAAAGTTCAAGTTACAGGCTTGCTGTTCTTGAACTGTTTTGTAAGTTTCTGTGAGGCCATTTTTGCTTGGGCTAGAGGAAAGTCTCTCTGTTCAGTGGCAGTGTAAAACATTGAGCTGCTTCCCTGCCCCCCGTGGGAGTGGTTACTGACTTGAAACTGTAGTTTTATTGGCCGTTTTGGGTCAATTCCTGGCTCTTTCCAGCCCCTGCTATCAAGCACGCTTTAGAGTGCTTTAGCTGAGTTGCCACTAGAGCAGCATCGGGCAGCTGGTTTAACAAGGTTAAACTTTTTCTGGCTCCATAAAGTCTGTTCTTCATTTTTTCCCTTAGAACTGCTCTACTAGTAATCTATCCCTTAACTAAAAAGCACAGCACTTGTTCCTAAAAGCTTTTACTTGTCTTAAAAGCATCTTCTTTTCAGGTTTAGCACTTCTGTATTATACAAAGTCCCTCACTAGCAAACCCCCCCCCCAGAAGTACCCACTTCCTTACTAAGTCCTCTCTTATTCAGTTACACCCCTAACTTCTAAATTTCTCTAGCATGTCGAAGGGCCAGATGCTGGCATCCTCTCCTGTCCATTTGGTGAATTTGGGAATATTGAGGCAATGTTACAATTGCCTCATGTACACTGACAACCCTCTCCTCCTCCCACATAACACAAATACTTGCGAGATGCAGCTATTTAGCCAAACTGGAGGCTGAGCTCTCTCAACTCAGGACTGGCAAGACCAGACAGGAGGAGAAGGCAGCTACACACACCACAAAACCAGTCTCACATAAAGCTATCACAACAATGAATCAAACACATAAAACACACAAAGTCATACTCGGAGGCTCTGAGCAAAAATTTACCTAAACAGCAGAGGCCTCCAAAGCAGACATCCAAGCAACTGCCACCTCATGACACACCACAGGCAACACATAAACCACAAAATCAGTGTGCAAAGCAGTCACAGCCCTTAAGGCCAAATACAACACCAACCATACTTGTCATAGGTGACTCCATAGTCAGACACACTGACGTCCCACTCACCAGGCTGAACAAGGAGAGGGTCACAGTAAGCTGCCTATCGGGCGCTAGAATCCGCCACATAACACAAGCACTCGGGTCACTCCACAGCAAGTACAAATATGACACAGTCATTGTCCATGCTGGTGTGAACGACCTGAGACGTACCTCCCTGGACTACATGAAAAGAGACATAGAGGAGCTCTCTGATTATGTAGCCCAGGCAGGTATGACCCTGACCCTGACCAGTATCCTTCCTTCACCAAGAATGATGCCACAACATAGAGACAAGATGATCAGCTTTAACAATTGGCTTAATTGCTGGTGTCATTCAAAGGGGATCCAGTGTCTGTCTGCCTGGGATGACATGCTTGACAAGCCACGCTGTTCGCAAGGGACGGCTTGCACCTGTCACCCCTGGGATTCCGGATATTGGCTAAGGCTCTTGCCACCCCATAGTGCCTTTTTTAGGCAAGGCTCAAATTCTAAACCTACCACCCTAGAAAACAAAAATGGGAAGAAACTAAGGGTAATGCTGCTCAATGCCAGAAGTCTAAATCTCAAAATGCATGCACTCGAGGCCCTTCTCAGTATGGAGAACATCGATGTCTGTGCTGTGACTGAAACCTGGTTCACAGCACCCCGGCATTATCAGGTTTTACCTCATATCATGCGTTCCGGCCCCAAAACCTGGACCACACCACAAAAGGAGGGGGTGTATCCATATTCATCAAGGATACCCACACCTCCAGGTTGGTGGCAACGCACGAAGCATCGGAAACCATCCAGGTGCAATTAACCATAGGCAAAACTGCTCTACAATTTGCAGCATGCTACAGGCCACCCTCTCAAACTCAGGAACCCCACACAGCCTTCCTGAAGACACTGGAGGGTATAAATGTATCTCCAAACACCATTATATTGGGTGACTTCAACTACCCGAATATAGACTGGGAACATTACTCAAGCCCCAACTTTCTAGCCCAAAGGTTCCTGGAGTTCATAAATTCAAATGCCATGGAACAACTAGTCACCGTTCCCACAAGAGGAGAAAATATACTAGATCTCATCATCACAAACATGGGGACAAAATGCTCCACACCAGATGAATATCCCTCATTGGTGAGATCAGATCACAAACTTATCTCACTGGAAATCCACATCCCGCCCCCACCCCAAACAAAAAAGACCACAGAGAAGAACTTCTCTAAAGCAAACTTCACACTACTCAAGACTGGTGTGGTATCCTTCAAGGCCCCTGAGCCAGTGGAAACCACAACCCAAGCTGCGGAAGCCCTTACAAATGCCTTCTACGAACACCTCCAGGACTGCATGGATCAGGCAATCCCTAATAAAACCAAGACTCTTTCCACCAAGGGTAAACGTCCAGTCTGGTGGACCCCAGCCATAAACAAACTTTACAATAAGAGGAGAAAGCTGTTACATGATAGAGCAAAATCCATAAAAGAGAAGACACCCTTGATCATTATTAGTAAAAAAATACGACCCCTCATAAAATGATCCAAGGCCAACTTTGAGAGAAAAATTGCAATAGATTCAAAAGACAATCATAAGGCCTTCTTCAGCTATGTTAGAAACCTGGGTGGAAACTCCCAGATATGCAGAATTAGTCCAAAATGATACAAAAATCACTGAACCCACAGACATTGCCAACATACTGGCAGACAGGTTCAGTGCAAACTTCACCCCCCTCTCTCCCCCAAAAGGAGAGATAACTATCCCAGCGGAGTGTAGCCTCCCAGACATCTCAAATGCGCAGGTGAAAGCTGCTCTCTCTAAAGCTAAAAACACAGCATCAATGGGACCGGATGGTGTCCCCGGCTGTGTGCTACACAAACTCAACGAGGAACTAAACCCGCACATAAGGCAGCTGTTTAATCTTAGCCTTACCACAGGATACATGCCCAAGGAGTGGCGTACGGCAACTGTGGTCCCACTCCACAAAGGTGGTGCCTCTACGGACCCTGGTAATTACCGCCCCATAAGCTTAACAAGCCTGGTCTGCAAAGCTATGGAGAGGATCATAATGGAACTCATAAACAAAGACATAGGGGACTTGCAGACATTGGACCTGACCCAGTTTGGCTTTGTCAAGGGCAGATCATGCCTTTTGAACTTGGTCGACTTCTTCGAAACAGTCACCAAGGCCATTGATGAGGGAAAGGCAGTCCATACAGACTACCTTGACCTTGCAAAAGCTTTCGACACAATACCCCACTCAGGTATTATAGAGAAACTTACCAGCTTAAATGTGAACTCATATGTCACAAGATGGGTTGCAAACTGGCTAAAGGACAGAACCCACAGGGTTAGAGTTGCTGGCGCCATGTCAGACTCCAAGCTGGTCACAAGTGGTGTCCCACAGGGCTCAGTCCTTGGCCCCCTGTTGTTCGGCATCTACTTCTCAGAAGTACAGGCAAACATAGGAGGACTATGGCTGACAAAGTTTGCAGATGACTGCAAACTGGGCGCCATAGTGAAAAGTACATCGGACACAGATATCCTTCAGAGGGGTCTCAGGAAACTGATAACTGGTGCCAGAGCCATGGCCTGAAGTTAAATGCCAAAAAATGTATAGTCATACCCTTCGGGAAAAACAAGGTAACCCCAAGCTACCATATAGGTGGCAATCCATTAAGCACAGAAGAGGTTATCAGGGACCTGGGGACCCAGGTTGACAGTGGCCTTTCTTTTGACACTCACATTGCTAAAGTGGTTAGAAAGACCTTCTACATTGCCCACCTGATCATGAAGGGATTCACATCCAGATCAAGTGAGGTCATTGTTCCCCTGTATTCTTCACTTATCAGACCAATGATCGAGTACAATGCCCCATTCGGGATGTATCTCACCCGACACCTGCAGCAATTGGAGAGACCCCAAAAGTTCCTCACCAAAAGGATAAAGGGACTCCAAAATCTGTCATATGCTGCCAGACTGAAGAAACTCCAGCTCTATTCAGTCGCATACCGCCTGCTCAGAGGTGACCTGTGCCTGACATACAAGGCCATGTCCAACCCGGAATTAATGGACATGCTCCACCTCAAAAAATCCAAATCTACCAGATCCACTAGAGCAAGCGACTTAAACCTTAGCACGGATATAAATAGGACATGCTGGAGGTATAGATTTGTCACCCAGAGACTCCCTATGCTGTGGAATAAAATCCCGGTCCATGTGAGGCAGAGCACCTCGCTGGCTCTGTTCAAGAGAAATCTTGACCGGTGAATGGGAGATCATAGGTTTACCCCGAGAATCATCTCTGTGTCACTGCTGGACAGAGGCACAAAAAACTAATGGGCACAGTATTTTTTAACATAAGGGGTGGCGTAAGCCACAAAACTTTGGGCTAGGCTTATAAATGCCTTAGGGCAGATAGCCTAGTATAAACCTATGAACCTATGAACCTAATACCTACTAGACAAAAAGCTTCTCTCACCTAACAAACATGGATTCAGACCTGCCCAAAATACCATAACAGCTCTGCTGTCCATTAGTGACACTGTCAGTAAAGCCTGTGACTCTGGAAACGTTGTCTAATCTGATTAGACAAAGGCCTTTGACACTGTCTTCCACCCCAAACTCATATCCCAACTATCTCAGCTTGGCTTAACTGAAAAACCCAACAATGATTCACCAGATATTAATCTGTTAAATGGAACTCACATTTCTCTCCATATTTACCAGTTAGCACTGGTGTACCCCAAGGTTCCATACTGGGTCCACTCCTCTTCAACATTTACATAAGCTACCTTAACACCGCCTCAAAACAAGCAACTCTTTTTCCAATATGCCAATGACTCTACTTTAATCAATCTGCTCTGCTAGAAATCTTACCCATCTTCAGAGCATGACCTAAGATGCATTGAATTCCATTGAGTCCCGGCTTGCCAATAACCATCTCCTGCTCAATCCACAAAACTAAACTTTTATTATTTGTTCCAAAACAACACACTCCGGATACCTCCAACTTCAATATTAATTCTAACAATACTTCAACTGATGTAGCTTCACACACTAAGATGCTAGGTGTAACTACTGATAACCCGAAGTCTGACCTGCCTATCAGCAACAATATAGACAAGGCCAATCCAAAATTGGGCATGTTGTATAGGGCTAAAAGATTTATCTTCAACTCTGCAAAAATGACCCTTGCCACCACTTAACTCTTACCCTCCCTTCTATATGCTTCCCCTATTCTAACCAGTCTTCAAATTTCCCTCAAACTAAAACTCAGTCAGTGCTATAATAATATAGCAAACAGGGCAGGCCCACCACTCTCACCATTGCTCTTCTCTCAAGTCCCTTAATTGGCTTGAACTACCCCAACTACTGATCTTTAATCAAGTAATGTTAACACGCAAACTACTGTACAATTCCTCATTTTCACAAACTTCCTCATCACTTCTTCAACATTATAATCCATCTCGATACCTACATTCTTCTCACAAGCATCTACTATCTATTTACAAACCCCAGAGATCTTATGGATTTAGTCTTTACTCTCATTGTGTTGCCAAACCATGGAATAGCATTCCAGAATTTATCAGACTTATACCGCACAACTTTTCCTTTAAGTCAAGACTGAAAGAACATTTATCCAACAATTGGACATGCCCATGCTCCACACCACCACAGTATCCACTAACATTCCCCTCTCTCCAATTTTGTTTACCCCATCTTGCTTCCCCTCTATACTGGCCAATCTTTCAGGGATACTTTTTCTATTGAATACACTCTCTTTCTATTCATATTCTACCCTTTCTTTGCCTTGCAATCTTTCCTGAAATTTACTGCTAAAATCCCATCTGTATTTAGTGAGTCACAACTTTAATTATTTGTCATGTATTATCTTAAATTCATATATATTATGTGTTTCTCAAGTATCATGTATTCAGTGTGTCCTAACTCTATTGTTTCTTCTATTCTAACCACAAAGCATGTCTCTCTGATACTGTACTAGTTGTCTCTTGTTTCTTGAGACTGACTGCCCTGCCACATTGTTTCTTGTACTTGAGTGTCCTATTACATCTCCTTGCAGAGTGTCCTATTACATCTCCTTGCATTTAATGTATCCACTAATTGTATATCTGTGATATTGTCTGAACCTTTCTAATATTGTAATTTAATCTGTTTCAATGATATGTTCATTGGAGCTGTTCTCCCTGAGCCTCCGCTGAAAATGGGCATGTACTCAGTTGGACTGTCCCTGTAAATAACTAAATAAATACATGTCCACAATTTTGGAGCATGGACAAACCAACACAACCCTAACATTACAACAGTTACAAAATGGTTTTATTCCTGCACCAGGTAGATGGATTGCTGACAATGCAATGCAACATAAGGGGGAGGGGATTTTTACCTCGCAGACAAAAGGTACAGGGTTTGATTCTCACTGAGAGAAATTAGATAGGCTTAAAATAGTCTACAGGGATAGTTAGCAGAGCAATTATCTATGAACCTATTCTGACTAAAAAAAGATAAAATGTGTGTTTAGACAGACCTATACCTCATTTCATGATAACAGATCATAATCTAGACAAGGTTGTGGTGTTCTAATTTGCACAAGGAATAATTCCAATTTCTAAATGAGGAATAATTCCAATCCCTAATCTTCACTATCAGCACAGAGAAATGCTGACACTGAATGTGACCCAAAGTGCCTTCTTATTTGACTGTGACTAGGAGGTCACACCAAAATACTTATTTCTTCTCTTTAAATACTGCCATTAACATCAGTAAGTGTCATACAAAACACAAATAAAAACAACCATCTTAGATGTTGGCATCATTATGAGCAATGTATGAAAAATAAGCTATACAACAGAAGGAGAAAGCTACTACATGACAGAGCAAAATCCCAAAAAGGGAAGGCATCACTGATCAGTACTAGCAAGAAACTACGATCCCTCATAAAATCATCTAAGGCCAGCTTCGAAAGAAAAATTGCACAAGACACTAAAGATAATCACAAGGCCTTCTTTAGTTATGTCAGAAACCTGGGAGGCAACTCCCAGATATGCTTTGAGTTAGTGCAAAATGACAAAAAATACACTGAACTCACAGACATTGCCAACATCCTGGCAGAAAGGTTCAGTGCAAACTCCCCCCCTCCCCCCAAAAGAGCAAATGTCTATCCCAACAGAGTGTAGCCTTCCTGAGATCACAGATGCACAGGTGAGAGCTGCCCTCTCCAAAGCAAAAAACACAGCATCAATGGGACCAAACGGTGTCCCGGGCTGCGTCTTACATGAGCTCCAAGAAGAACTAAACCCTCATATAAAGTCACTGTTCAATCTCAGCCTTACTTCAGGATATGTACCCAAGGAATGGCGTACAGCGACAGTGGTCCCACTCCACAAAGGTGGTGCCACAACAGACCCTG
Organism: Protopterus annectens; assembly: GCF_019279795.1. Classification (NCBI taxonomy): domain Eukaryota; kingdom Metazoa; phylum Chordata; order Ceratodontiformes; family Protopteridae; genus Protopterus; species Protopterus annectens. The sequence continues at coordinate 199,156,872 of NC_056750.1, forward strand.
GAAACTATCGCCCTATAAGCCTGGTCTGCTAAGCTATGGAGCGTATCATCATAGAAATCATAAACAAAGACATTGGGAACCTCCAGACACTGGATCCTACCCAATTCGGCTTCATTAAGGGCAGATCTTGCCTCTTGAACCTGGTCGACTTCTTTGAAACAGTTACCAAAGCCATAGATGAAGGGAAGGTAGTCCACACAGCCTACCTGGACCTCGCAAAAGCCTTCGACACAATACCCCACTCAGGCATCATAAATAAGCTCACCAGCTTAAAATATCAACCCCTATGTCACAAGATGGGTTGCAAATTGGCTCAGGGATAGAACCCACATGGTCAGAATAGCAGGTGCCATGTCAAACTCTAAACCAGTTACAAGTGGAGTCCCACAAGGCTCAGTCCTGGGACCTCTCTTGTTTGGTATATATTTCTCCGAGGTACAGGCTAACACGGATGGACTATGGCTGACCAAGTTCGCAGATGACTGCAAACTGGGTGCTGTAATCAACTCTCCAGCTGACACAAGCATCCTCCAAAAGGGTCTCACAGAGACAGATAACTAGTGCCAGAGCCATGGCCTAAAGCTAAATGCCAAAAAGTGCATAGTCATCCCCTTTGGGAAAAACAAAGTGCCCACAAATTACCACATAGGTGGTAATCCATTAAGTATGAAAGAAGTAATTAGGGACCTGGGGAACCAAGTAGACAGCAATCTCTCCTTTGACAATCACGTTGCCAAAGTTGTTAGAAAGACCTTCTATATAGCCCACCTTATCATGAAAGGGTTCACATCTAGATCAAGAGAGGTCATTGTGCCCCTCTACTCATCACTTATCAGGCCCATAATTGAGTACAATGCCCCGTTTGATATGTACCTTACCCGACACCTTCAGCAACTGGAAAAACCCCAAAAGTATCTCACCAAGAGGATCAAGGGGCTCAAACAGAAGCCCTATGCAGTTCGGCTAAAGAAACTCCAGCTCTACTCAATTGCGTACTGCCTACTCAAAGGAGATCTGTGTCTGATGTATAAAGCCATGTCCAACCCAGAATTAATGGACATGCTTCACCTCAGGAAATCCAAATCCCTTAGAGCTACATGCTCCAAGGACTTGAACCTCAGCACAGAAATAAATAGGACATGCTGGAGAGACAGATTGATATCCCAGAGGCTCCCCTCACTCTGGAACAAAATCCCAATCCATGTTAGGCAGAGCCCCTCACTGACCCTCTTCAAGAGAAATCTTGACGAGTGGATGGGAGAACGTAAGTTTACCCCTGGGATCTCTTCTGTGTCCCTGCTTGACAGAGGTACAGTAAACTAACCTTAAAAGGGCTACCTTCTGTGACCTACTATACAGAGGCACAGTCAACTAATCTAAAAGGGTGGCGAAAGCCAAACACACTCTGGCTAGGCTTATAAATGCCCTAGGGCAGATAGCCTAGTATCAACCTACGAACCTATGCAAAACTGCATTTTTGTAGAAGCAGTAAAAACAATATTTTTGTGTAATGTTAGTGTGATCTAGCATGTTGATGAAGTGAGACAACAAACAACTGTAAAGTTTTAACATCACATTGGCAAAACCCAACAATAAATGAGTTGAAAAGAAAGATGTTTCTATAAACTAATGCTCTTTTCAGTTTAGACCGGTTATTTTTGGTATGTGCATTTTACAACCCATTCTGACAAATAAGGGAGATGACCTTTTTATAAATACCATCCCGGTGTCCCAAGGTTATTTTTAAAAAGTAAATGCAAATAGTGTCTTTCAAACAGCAGCCGAATTTTTCATCTGTTTTTCTTGTGACCTAGCATTAAAATAAATAGTCCATTCAAAACGTACACTGAAACATTAAGAAATGTTATAAATTTATGACTAGGAGGCAACCTCTCGACAGACTGCTAAGTAAACTTCCAGATGGTTTCAGCTGGAACAAATTGTCTGGTACCTGTGAGAGTATATATCATGGCCACATTACTAAAAGGTGTGGGTATTGCTGGGAAAGGAATTAAAATTAGGGCAGTTGTAAACAACAGACAGCAGAACACTTTGGCACACACCTATTGCGGTTCCTTATTTTGCAGAATGTCCCTGAGTTGCCTAATATTTTTTGTGTTGCTCTCTCTCTTTTTTATTTATTTACTTATTTTCTATTAGATTTCCCAGGATTACAGTCAATTAATAATGCCAGATGTTAGAGTTTCATACTTCTCATCTCAAATAATACACGTTAATGCAGTAACTTTTGTTCTATTGACGATTTAAGTGAATTACACTAATATTTTAAATAAATGCCCTTGATTTTGGGCCTCTTGGCATTTTCCAGAATTTTTGTCAAAAGAAGATGGGAGGTATGCTTTGCCGGATACTGATTTCATTTAGGTTTAAAAAAGAATACGTAGATTAATAGATTTCCTTTTGTTTTTTGTTTTATTGAAATTACGGAGTACTTATATACTTTGGTCAGGTTTGTTTCAGCTTTCCAACCCAGAGGTTACTATGCCTAACATACTGTAGACAGGTTTGCAGCACTCGGTATTATGTCACATGTTAAAAATAAAACTATTTTCATGAAGTGTTTCTTATACAGGAGATGTGGCTTTCTGCCTCCCACACTGATGTGAGGCCCCTTTCCATACCCCTGAACTCCAAATATACTCTGTCTAAGGATGTGTCACCTTAAAGAAAGGGCAAGTACTTTTAATCTGCTTTTTCTTAGTTAAACTGGCTGAGGAGGTTGCATATTTAGGGCATAAGGGTGTGGGGACAATTCCCTACATCAAGGGGTACAACATAACGGCAAAATGCTTATCAGCTCCATTGCATTTTTATTTTGTGGTAGTCATTTGGGGTGAAGGAACACTGTGGTTGTTACACAGAACATTGGGTAATCAGGTGTTGAAAAACCAAAGCAGACTCTTTCAGTCTCAATTTGTTCTGGGTGCAATTACAGCAGATGTGCTGCCAAGTAAAACACACATCACCAGACGTGAGACACACAGATATAAATCTGTCTGTTAACATAATGAGAAATAATATGGTACCACATGGGGAAATGAAAATAGCAGAGGAGCTGTGTGAATGTGCTAAGGGAGGAGTAAAGAAGGTAAGGACACCTTGAATCGGAAGAAGTGCGCCATCTAGTATCGATCAACAACAAAATGGAAGATGGGTAATTAAATAAAGGAAGAACTTGCAAAGACCTACACAAAAAACTGTAGAATATGTTATGTTTATACAAGCAGCAGCATCATTCGGTCAGGACAGAGGTTCAGATCTTGAACCTGGGAGTCAGCAGTAATAATCAATGTGGTACCCAATGCCTCTATTTCAAAAATGTATCAGGTGATAGTTTTGTTCATTTGTCTTGTAAGTTATGGGTTATGACTCCTCTGTTGTTGCCTTTAGAAATGCTACATGTCAGGTAGGAATACTGGATGAGCTGTTGAACCTGAGAGGCATAGTGGGCTAATGTACTATTTTATACCGGGGATCACTCCAGTGGCTCTACTTGACAGAGGCACCGGGTGGCACTATGCCAGGGCACTTCTATGGGCTAGGCTTCTAAAGACTCCAGGGCTATTAGCCTAGTACACACCTATGAACTTAACACAGGACTGGTGAGGCTAAATGCCAGCATGAAAAGGCAAAAAATGTACAGAAATGGGCTCATGCTCCAGAACGCTGATTCTGTTGCTGATTATCAACAATATTAGGCTGAAACTTGACATCCCAGAAGGAACCAGTTCTAGGATTTATTATATATGGACAAGAAAAAGTCCTGTGGATGTGATACATCTGGAGTTTTGTAAGGACTCTGACACAATACCAAACACAAGTTTTTAAGGACAATTAGTAGATACAGGTGTACGATCCATAGTGATACAGTGGACAAAAGCTATCAGCCTGATCAGAAGTAGGGTTTCACAGTAAGGGGTAATGGTCTGGGGGAACAGTCCAGTAATCAGTGATGTCTCACAGTGGCTCAGTGGTGTGATTTTTCCTTTGTAGTATATTTGTGTTAGACAATACATTAAGACTGAATAATAAAATCAGCTTGGAAATTGATGACAGTGACATCGACATGATGCTACAGATAAAACAGAAGTCCCTAGACAGACCTGCGTGGATTAGAAACTGTGGTAGGCAAGTGGCATCTGAGAATTAATATTAAAAAATACAAGGTATGCACTTTGGAGGTAGACTCTTTAAAAAAACGCTTATATTTAAGATCATTCTACCACAATTATAACAGAAATGCAGAAAGATCTGGAAGACGTAATGCACCCTAAATTGAATCAGGTAGTAAACAGACAGTAACAAAGGCCAAAATGATGCCTAAATAGCCACCATGAAGAGTACATTTCAGGCATGCTATGATTACACCCCCCATAGTATTGGCAAAATCACAGATGGAGCACTCAGTCAATACTAGTGGTCATAATAAAAAGAACAAATTGTGGGTTGCTAGGTACTATGCAATACAGAATTATCAGAAAAGTGAAAGGGATAATGAGCTATGGTATCATGGAAAACATATAACAACTGTAGATATAGACAGAGAGTACATGTATGAATTGAGGCACCCCACTGCATGGACCAAGTGAAGGAGGACAGCAGTTTAGGAGGAATAGTTAAAGATAAATATGGGTGGCAACTAGAAAAGTGACTGATGGCTGATGTTAGATTCACAAAAATGCTACTTCACAGAGATGGTAGGGCCCTGGAATGCACTGACTGTAACAGTGACACAGTGTAGCTTATCAGATGAGGTAGTGATACAATGTAACTTATCAAACAAGGTAGCGGTACAGTGTTACAGCTTTATTAATCACTCATCAGCTGAGGTTTTGGTACAGTAAAACAGTGTAACCCATCAGACACGCTAGTAATAAAGTGTAATTTATCAGGCAAAGTAATGGTACAGCGTTACTGTTTAATTATTCATCAGTTGAGTTTATGGTACAGTGTTACAGCAAAACTCAGCAGATCAGTTTTACAGTATAACTCATAAGCAGAGGTCATATACACTGATATAGTTCAAGTCATCAGCCAAGGTTATAGTACAGTGATACAGTGCAACTCATCAGATTAGGTCATGTTTAGTAATACATTGTAACTCATCAGATGAATGTATGGTACAGTAATACAATATAACTCATCAGACAAGGAAGTGATACAATATAATTCATCGGCTTGGGTCATGTTCAGTAATATACTGTAACTGATATGAATTTATGGTACAGTGATATAGTATAACTCAGACAAGGAAGTGATACAATACAACTCATCAGTTTAGGTCATGTTCAGTTATAAATATACTGTAGGAAAGATGAATTTATGATACAGTGTAACTCATCAGACATGGAAGTAATAGTATAACTCATTAGATTAGGTCATGTTCAGTAATGCACTGTAACTCATCAGATAAATTCATGGTACAGTGGAACAGTGTAATGCATCAGACAAGGAAGTGACACAGTATAACTCAAATATGTTCAGTAATACACTATAACTTTGATGAATTCATGATACAGTGCAACTCATCAGACAAGGAAGTGATATAGCATAACTCATCAGATTAGGTCATGTTCAGTAATACACTGTAACACATCAGATGCATTCATGGTACAGTGAGACAGTGTAACTCATCAGACAAGCTAGTGATTCAGTATGACTCCTCAGATGAGGTCCTAGAACAATGAACATTATCAGATGGTTGGTCAGATCCTTGGGACAGAAAAACAAACGGGTAGAAGAAGTGTAAAAAAGAGAGGATACAGCCATTTGAGGGTTAAGTAAAATACATGTGTGCATTTAATAAGCTACATTTCAACTGCTGTTTGTCTACATGTTTGTATGCCTGGTTTTGTGAGGAGAGTGTATTTTCTAGTTCACTGCCTTGTTTTGACAGTAGGGTTCCAAACTCACTAGTAGGCATTCTCAGACAGTGAAGCATTACGTATGTAAGGAGTGGGGTGTGGACATCTTGATGTTATTCATTTCATGATGTAATCTACAATTAAGCAGAGAACATGAATAGCTGCAATACAATGTGGAGCATTAGCAGTTGCTGTAACCCTTTATCTCTCTAACTGCTAGTACTTGTAACATCAAAATTATTTTTAGCTAATCAGATGCTCAGGTAAGAGCCGCCCTCTCCAAAGCAAAAAACACAGTATCAATGGGACCAGACGGTGTCCCGGGCTGCGTCCTACATGAACTCCAAGAAGAGCTAAACCCAAACATAAAACTACTGTTCAATCTCAGCCTTACTACAGGATATGTACCCAAAGAGTGGTGTACAGCAACAGTGGTCCCTATCCACAAAGATGGTGCCTCAACGGATCCTGGAAACTATCGCCCCATAAGCCTGACTAGCTTGGTCTGCAAAGCTATGGAAAGGATCATCATGGACCTCATAAATAAAGATATTGGGGACCTACAGACACTGGATACTACCCAGTTCGGCTTTAAGGGCAGATCCTGCCTCTTAAACCTGGTCGATTTCTTTGAAACAGTCACCAAGGCCATTGACGAGGGGAAGGTGGTCCACACAGCCTACCTGGACCTCGCAAAAGCCTTCGATACAATACCCCACTCGGGCATTATAGATAAGCTCACCAGCTTAAATATAAACCCCTATGTCAGTAGATGGGTTGCAAACTGGCTCAAGAACAGAACCCACATGGTTTGAATTTCTGGAGCCATGTCAGACTCCAAACCAGTTACAAGTGGCATCCCACAAGGCTCAGTCCTGGGACCTCTCTTGTTCGGTATATATTTCTCAGAGGTACAGGCAAACACGGAAGGACTGTGGCTGACCAAGTTCGCAGATGACTGCAAACTGGGCGCCATAATCGACTCTCCAGCCGACACAAGCATCCTCCAAAAGGGCCTCATAGAAACAGACAACTGGTGCCAGAGCCATGGCCTCAAGCTAAACGCCAAAAAGTGTATAGTCATCCCCTTTGGCAAAAACAAAGTGCCCACAAATTACCACATAGGTGGTATTCCATCAAGTACAGAAGAAGTAATTAGGGACCTGGGGACCCAAGTTGATAGCAATCTCTCATTTGACAACCACGTGGCCAAAGTGGTTAGAAAAACATTTTATATAGCCCACCTAATCATGAAGGGATTTACATCTAGATCAGGGGAGGTCATCGTGCCTCTTTACTCATCCCTCATCAGGCCCATAATTGAGTACAATGCCCCTTTTGGGATGTACCTTACCAGACACCTGCAGCAACTGGAAAGACCCCAAAAGTACCTCACCAAGAGGATCAAAGGGCTCAAACAGATGCCATATGCTGCCCGGTTAAAGAAACTCCAGCTCTACTCAGTGGCATACCACCTGCTCAGAGGCGATCTGTGCCTGACGAATAAAGGCATGTCCAACCCGGAATTAATGGACATGCTGCACCTCAGAAAATCCAAATCCCATCGAGCTACGCGCTAGAGAGACTTGAACCTCAGCACTGAAATAAATAGGACATGCTGGAGGGACAGATTCATAACCCAGAGGCTCCCTTCACTCTGGAATAAAATCCCAGTCCAGGTTAGGCAGAGTCCCTCATTGACTCTCTTCAAGAGGAATCTTGATGAGTGGATGGGAGATCGTAGGTTTACCCCGGGTATCACTTCTGTGTCCCTGTTAGACAGAGGCACAGTATACTAACCTCGGAAAAGGGCAAAGCAAAATTAATTTAAAATGGGTGGCGAAAGCCAAACACACTCTGGCTAGGCTTATAAATGCCCTAGGGCAGATAGCCTAGTATGAACCTATGAACCTATGATAAGAGAGCCTCATGACAAAAAGCAGAATTCAGCAGGAATTGACAATAAAATAATATTGGGATTATAAAATTAAATCCAAGTTCAAACACAACATCATTAAGATGCTTAAGAGCATAATCTGATTACAATAAAAATAGTATACATAAAATTCCACAATATAAAACTGTACTAGTGTGTGAGGCATTTAAAACAGATTTAAAACAAACATCGTAAAAAACTTCTCCAAAGCCAACTTCACACTTCTTAAGACAGAAGTGGCAAACTTCATGACACCCATGCAGACGGACAATAGAGGTATGACTGCCGAATCCTACACAAATGCACTTTATAAGCACTTACACGAGTGCATGGATCATGCTATCCCTAATAGAACCAAGATGTTATCCTCCAAAAAAAGGAAGCCAATCTGGTGGTCCTCTGCCATAAACAAACTCTACAACAGAAGAAAGAAACTGTTGCAAAAAGAGTAAAATCCCATGACTGGAGGAACTCCCTGGTCAACCTCAGTAAGAAGCTGAGATCCCTCAAAATCCTCCAAAGCTAGTTACGAAAACAAAATTGCCACTGACTCTAAAGACAACCACAAAGCATTCTATAGCTATGTCAAGAATCTAAATGGCAACACTCAGATCTGCTCTGAGTTACAGCACAATGGCACTAAATATACAGAACCAACTGATACTGCCAACATCCTAGCAGATAGGTTCAGTGCTAACTTTACCCCCCTCTTACCCCCTAGAGGACCCATCTCTATACCGGAAGAATGTAAAGTTCCTATAATCATGGCTGCACAGGTAAAAAACACACTCTCCAAAGCCAAGAACACAGCATCCATGGGACCTGACAATATCCCAGGCTGCGTTCTACACAAACTACAGAATGAACTGGCACCCTACCTAAGTACCATGTTCAATCATAGTCTCACCTCAGGCTTTGTACCCACTGAATGGCACACTGCAACAGTTATCCCACTCCACAAAGGGGGAGCCACGATGGACCCCGGGAACTACCGCCCCATTTGCCTGACGAGCCTGGTCTGCAAGGCCATGGAACGTATCATCATGGAACTCATAAACAAAGACATCGGTAATCTCCAAACTCTGGACCCTACCCAGTTTGGATTTGTAAAAGGCAGATCATGTCTCCTAAACTTGATTGACTTCTTTGAAGCAGTCACCAAAGCCATAGATGAGGGTAAAATGGTTCACACAGCTTATCTAGATCTCACCAAGGCTTTCGACACCATCCCCCACTCTGGAATTATAGATAGGGATTGGTATAAATCCCTATGTCACAAGATGGGTTGCCAACTGGCTCACGGACAGAACCCACACTGTGAAAGTAGCAGATTCCAAATCCGACATCAGACCAGTGACAAGTGGAGTACCACAGGGTTCAGTCCTGGGTCCTCTCCTGTTTGGTATCTACTTCTCTGAAGTGCAGGCCAACATAGAAGGTCTTTGGCTAACAAAGTTTGCAGATGACTGCAAACTTGGAGCCATAATCGAAATTCCTAACGATGTGGACAAACTACAAAAGGGCCTCACTGAGACAGATACCTGGTGTCAAAGCCATGGCCTGAAGCTCAATGCCAAAAAGTGTATTATCATCCCCTTTGGTAAAAACTCTGTACCCATGAACTACCACATAGCTGGTAGTCTACTTAATGCCGAAAATGTGATAAGAGACCTTGGGACACAGGTGGACAGTAGTCTCTCCTTTGATAATCACATCGCCACAGTGGTCAGGAAATCCTTCTACATGGCTCATCTCATCACAAAAGGATTCTCATCCAGACAAAAAGAGGTAATTGTTCCCCTCTACTCATCACTCATTAGACCCATTATAGAGTACAACGCCCCTTTTGGTATGTACCTCACAAGACATCTACAACAACTGGAAAGACCACAGAAATACCTCACAAAGAGGATTACTGGCCTGAAACAGATGCCCTATGCAGACCATCTCAAAAAACTACAGCTTTACTCCATCACATATTGCCTACTCAGGGGCGATCTCTGCCTAACATACAAAGCTATGTCAAACCCAGAGCTGTTGGACATGCTCCACTTAAAGAAATCCCAATCCCTCAGAGATACATGCTCTAGGGACCTAAACCTTGTCACCACAATAAACAAAACATGCTGGAGGGATAGATTCCTCTCCCAGAGACTTCCCATACTCTGGAACAGACTACCTATCTATGTCAAACAGAGCTCCTCATTAGTACTCTTCAAGAAAAATCTTGATGATTGGATGGGAAATGGGAAATTCACCCCGGGGATCACTTCTGTGGCTCTGCTCAACAGGGGCACAAGAAAATAATTTTTTTGGGTGGCGAAAGCCAGGGTACATTTTTTGGCTAGGCCTGTATGGGCCCTAGGCCTACCTATGAACCTATTATATATCAGCATAAAAAGATGGGTATTTAGAACCTCTTAAAACCAGGTGGCACGAGGGAATCTCTCACCAACTGGGGGGAAAAGGCTCCCAAGGCAAGGATCGTGATACAAAAAGAATGGGTATCTGAACTTTCTTAATGTACTGCAGAAATCCTCAACAGCCACAGGGAAGGGGAGCAATGAATCTTTAACACCCCCAAGGGAGGGGGCAAGGACCCCTTAACAACCCCAGAAAAACGGAACAAGGAACTCTCAGCAACCCCGGGGAAAAGGTACAGGGATGGGGGAAAAGGAGCTCTCAACAAATTCAGGGATGGGGGAGCAAGTAACCTTTAACAAACCCAGGGAAGAAGGACAAAGAGCTCTCTAAAATCCCACTGAAGGGGAACAAGAAGCTATCAACAGCTTCAGGGAAGGAGGCCAGAAAAACTGAAAAGTAGAGCATGGGACCAGAATCTCCTTCAAATAATGGTGAACTATATTGTGTGGGGTGAAGAACACCAGACCATGAACCTTGCACATATATATGAACGACTAGGCAACCAATGCAGAACCAGAATATTATGAATACAGCAAAAAAAAAAAAAAAAAAGATTTCTGCATGCCAAAATGCCAAATAATGCTGTGACATAAACCCTGACATCCTTTAATCTCCAGACTCTTCTTGTGATAATTACAGGTTTGATGAAAGTAAAATACAATAAAGTAACAATCAGATCTTAAACATTTTGTTTGCATCTCACACAAACTTATGACCTTACTGTGCATACACATACCTTGAAAATTCTCAGTTGTGCATACTACAGCATGCTAATTTATACTGAGGAGACAGCAATCCATATAGTTTGAGGATGCAAGCTAATCAGCATAGAGGTTCAAAAAACATTAAGTGTGGAGACTTTTGCAGTTTACTTTTACACAGAGGATATGCTGTTAGCAGTCCAGTGCTTGGTAGTGGAGTGAATTCTAGGCCAATAGCGCAGAAGGAGGAAATGATCATCTGTCATATAATTAAGGTGAGACAAATTAAGCTTATAATTTCAATCAGAAAAGGACATCCATACACATTCTCTCTCACCAAGAGTAGTGTATCTAGGGTCATTGACAGTTTTTTATTTTGTGAAGGAGAACATGCACTTTAACCCCTTAGGCAACACAAATGTTCTCAGGAGCAATCTTACTCTATAGCCTAACAACAGACATTTATGAAATTAAGGAAGCAAGGAAGAAAGGCAAACACAACGAGAACCCAAGATCAGCTGCTTTGAGAAAATCAGTTATTTCTTGTGTTGTGAAACACATACCATATTTTTATGATTTAAGTTCATGCAAACTACTTGCAACCATTTAGACTTAACATGAACTTGATTTGCAATGTGTATTTTACAGATGAAACAACAAAGGCCGGCATATCAGATATTCCGACACCACAGTCTTCCCACACCTATTTGAGAGAAAGGTACTCCTTTCACATTAGGCTGTACTATAACAGTTTGTGCTTTGGATTAACCCCAACAGACAATGCAACACGAGTATTGTTTAAATGGGGTTCTGGTTCTTTCAGATGCAGAACCTGTTCAACATCTAGTTTGCTGTGCATCAGAAAAAAACATTTTCCAAATGTTTTTATCTTTCGTTACCATTTAAAGTTGGATAAAAATAATGTGCTACATTGTCTTAGCAGTTGTAATACTGTTGTTAAATTATTTTAACGTATGGTCAATAGCTGTAAAGCTGATAACTCAGCTGTAGTAGCAAAACTAAGTCAAATAAACAGAGATGGAATCAATTAATGTAGCACTACTACACACACAACTTCAATCACACATTCAGTTTTGGCAAAAGGATTAAGAACAGTTTGTCAAAAGTACATTTACTTCAGTGATGAAAGTTTTGTCACTTTGAATGAAATCTGTCTGCTCCCATTATATATATATATATATATATATATATATATATATATATATATATATAAACACAGACACACACACACATATATATGTGTATAAAATACAATGAGCTCCAAGATTCTAACTCTCCTCAGAAACCTAAAATATTGCCTTTCAGAAAAAGACAATTTCAATAAATTACTCACCTAACTTGATAAAATGGTATAAAGTGTAAGAGAATAACAAGGGTCTGACTGGTTCATCAACACCTAAGTGTTCCATAAACATACTGTCAGAGTTGGCATTTTTTGAATGAGACACGACTCTCCAAGAAAATTCAAAATACCCCTACAAAAAGAGAAGCTCTGCACAACATTCCTTACTGCACGGTAACTTCAGCACCACATCAGTTGGTCAATAAACTAGGTCAATGACAGAAAGCCATATACCTGCCTCAGTTCAGGGTCAGGTTTCTATTCTTGTAAAATTAACCAAGTCATCTCTTAAGTTCTTGCAGGATAAGGATATGTATGGATATTAGAGGCAAATGGTTGCAGTTCTGTGCAGTTTGTACATCAAACGATCCCTTTCATTCTAATTTTTGAATGTGAATATTCATACAATACCTTCTTGTATTAGCGATCCTAAATTCATAGTATTATCTCATGCAAATTGTCAAGTAACACATTTTATGGATCATAATAATATTTATTTCTGATTTACTGCACCTCAGATAATACAATTTACTTTCTTTTGCACTGCCACAGCAGAATCCAGGAACACACTACAAAGTCAGGATTTTCCTACTTCACGGGGTTCCTTTACGAGTCTTTGTCTTTCTGTTTCTGTTACTGCCTAGTATTTGTAACACAGTGTTTGCCGTGCATGCCATATGCATTTTACAAAACATCATGCAACCTCCTGCTGTTTGCCTGTTAGTAATTCATTTCAGCCGTGAGTTTTCCCTGGATTTCATCCGAGTACTGCTCACTGTCTTTTTTATGTACTGGAAAGAGTATCAGAAAAAATAGACTCCTTTGCTGACAGTAGCTAAAATATATGGATATGTGAGTGTACTGTAAGTTAATAGGAAACAATGGGTATACACAAAATAAGCATGCATGTCCTTGTCAAAACTTTGCAGTTCATACTTGAACTCTCCGAGTCTTCCAAGGACTTGTAAGTAATTAGTGCATTAAATAATCTACTCACCTCCATTATCAGTCAATAGAAAACTTCTCAAAACCTTGAGAATAACAGACATGGTACCTTCCAGAAGTAATCAGTGGCAGTTAAAACACCTCTGACTTCTTCCTGTTGTCATTCTTTATACATCTATTGTGATGCAGCAGTTAGCATTGTCGCTTCACAGCAAGAGGTTCTCTGGTCTGATTCTTGGCTCACCTTGTGTGTGGCATCTGCATGTCCTCCCTGCGGTCGAGTGAGTTTTAAAGACATGCAGGTAGGTGTGTGTGCCTTCTGTGAAGGCTGGACACCAGGCTGTCAACTAGACACCGTAAAAACTCCACTGCCAATCAATCTGTGGACTGGTGATCTGCTGTGGTGACCCCTAACTGGGAAAAGCTGAAAGCATTGCTTTTTTGTATTTGTACCAAACTGTTGAGTCTGATATGCAGCAAGTGACATTATCTGCATTTTAATCACTGAACAGATTTTTGTTATAATGGTGGCATCTTACTAATGCAAGTATTTGAGTGCTTGTTACCACATGGCAAATAAATGTGTTAAATTATTTACATGTGCGTATTCAATACACTCAGAATAGACATTCTGAAGACCTAAAGAATTCAGGATGTTAAATATACTTATAGAATCCATCTCTTTATTTTTTGTACTTTAATATACGTGGTTGTTTTGACATCTGCAGTTGGAACAACAACAACAGTATTTGAAAGAAAAAGATATGGTGTTAGAGTACATATTTGTTGCCTTAAAAGTATCAAGATTTTTTTTAATTTGAACAGAGATTTAAATGGATATATAAATGAAAATATTGAGTTAGACAAAGGTAAAGCTGGAGCTAAATTAGCAGCGTCAGTGGGGCAACAAGAAGCACGTGCATATTTGGTGGAGGAAGACCAGAAGGTTGGGAGGTTGGCATAATGGTTAAGGTGTTTATCGTACAGATGCAAGGTACAGGTTTTGATTATCACATAGGGTAATTGGCTAGTTTTAAAATGGCCCTCAACTGCACTTAGCCTAGTACTAATGTGTGAACAACTTGTGCACATATAATCTTTATGGCTTGTTGGTCTAGGGTTATGATTCTCGCTTTAGCTGCAAGAGGTCCTAGGTTCAAATCCCAGGTGAGCCCATTTATGAACAGGCTGTGAGTTCTATTCCCACTCCAGATGACTGGATTGCTGACTTGGCACTGCAGCATTAGGGGCGTGTCTTTTGGAAAATATGTTAAAATGAGGTTCAATCTGCTTGCGTTTGTGGCAGCTCAGGTAAATGGAAATTATTCTACAGTACCTATCAAAAACAATAGGGGAAATTGCCATGACCAAATTTCCCCTAGCAGTGATACCAGCTTGCATTTCCCCTGAAAAGAGGCTGGTAGGCTAGTGAGGCTGGTAATGGATTGATGAATTATTTTCACTCACTGATGAAGGCTGTTGCCGAAACTAGTATGAGTATTTGAATTTGGACATGTTTGTCCGCCTTTTTGCCTCATATTAAATGGTGGAACTATCTTGCTGGCTTTTTTGTGTTTTCTCCAAGGTTGGTTGGCCGGGCAACCGTACGTGCGAGGGCTTGTGTTTCAATCAGGCTAGTGAGGCTAACCTGGTCAACAAAGGATAAATAAATAAAAGTATTAAGCATATAGCAGAACAAGGTATACTCTGCAATGAAAACACCATGTTTGTTATGCAGATCCAATAAAAACAAGGGACATGAAAATATAATAATACAGGTATGAATGTGCTTGAATCTCCATCTTTCTGTGTGACTTGAGGCTTGTAATAAGGAAAACACTGAATACATGATATAAGCTTTCACACACTATAAGTTTTTTCATTTTCTGATAAATGTATGACTTTACGCTAACATGCTGATCTGTTTGGATTATTCCAGCAAAACTCTGTACTTAAAATTTACTTAAAGTTGCTTTTCTTTGAAAAACACAACTGAGCAAGGATATTCAGAAATCACACTGAAATTTGACTATGGTATGAATTAAGAAATGGGTTAGGGGCCCCAGCCAGACTGCAGACTGAACAGAGGGTGGTTGGGAAAGTTAATATGCTACAATCTTTTCGGTAAGAGATGGACAGAATTTTGGCCCAGGAATACATAACTCAGGGCGGAAATATGTAACACACAGACACACACACACATACATACATACAGACAAACACATAGACACACACATAGACACACACACACACACACACACACACACACACACACACACACACACACACACACACACACACACACACACACACACACACACACACACAGTACTGTTTAAGTATTGGAAATATAAATAAAATGGTAGAAAGCCAGAAGCCAGAGGCTAGACACAGAATTTTGCTGTTAATAGTCGGAAAGCTGAAACATTTCCAGAAACGGTTGTACTGATTAAACAGATGCATATGCTGAGTTGTGCAGCTGTAATGAGAGGGCTAGGAAATTATTGAAACCACCTCAGGGTATAAGCAAAGTAACTTTAAGAATACTGCATTCAATTTTCCATACCACAAAGAAAGTAACTTTAAGAATACTGCATTCAATTTTCCATACCACAAAGTGTATAAATTTCAGACTACACTGTTGTCTTTCTGCAGAAGAGAGCATTAATATGCACATATTTATGTAAAATTATGGGATAAACAGCTTAAGCCTCAGAAAATATCTCCAGCTAAAGAGATGGAGACTGAGGAAGCTTTAGGAGAATGACAATTTTTAGTAATACACTGGGTGATTTTTTGGACTGCATAAGAAATTCTGTCAGCTTCTGTGTCACATTTCACATGCATGTGCTTTCTATTCACATGTGAGCTGTTAAAGAGTGTGACATAGTCTGCCAATCTCACTTACCTACAGGCTCGCCTTTCACATGCACTGCCTTTTCTCATATGTTGTCCTGATATTCTAGGGCAGGGTCACAGCCATTTGTTCTTGGGAATGGTGCCACATTCAGCATTATGATGCCTATGGCTGAAGGTAGAAATCTTGCTTCATTCTAGTCTTTGATTTTCTGTTTGAGTTTGTCCCTTTCCTGTAATATGCTAGCAGATGCTCATAAATGTATGCACAACCCATGAGCCCAAAGGCAGTGCATTCTGGGAAACCCCTTCTATTCTTACATTGCTCTTTAATTCATAATGTATTACACATGTGAACATTTGTTGGGTGTCCCCGTGAGCCTTCAAGAGAAATGTATTTGAAAGTAACGACGGAGTTTTTTAAAAGTACAAGAAATGAGCAGAGTGATCCCCAAAGAACAGCGGCAGAAAGGTCTGCCCCATTTTAGATACTTTAGGTTTATCTCGAAAGCAGTTTAGCAATGTCTTAAGAGCACTCCTCATATAGGGATTTTCAGTTTAATCAATACATCATGAGCCACCTTGATGTGATCATCTTATATACAAAATGTAAGTATTGGGAAGGGGACTAGATTAAATGGTATAAAGACCTGAAAGTGCTAAAACAGACAACAATGTGACCAGGCCTATATTATGTACAACAAAATGCACAACTTCTAATTCTATTTCTGTTGCGCTATGAAATGTGTTTAAAATATGTATTTTTATGGTGTTTTATTTTACTGAGTAATATATGGTATTAAACATTTCTGTTTGTGCATTTTCTTTTTGCTTAAATTCACCATATCAGTTGGTTCTTAGTCAACAATGAAAAGGTGTGCTGGATACATTCCAGAAATTGTACACTTCCCAAATTCCAGTTTACTCACAATACTGCTTACCATGGTATTGAAAAAATCTTTTGAGGAAGGAGTCTCACAGGTGAGGTGAAAGCTGTATTCTTCATAAGAATAAAGAATACAAGTGTGTAGCCAAAATCTATAAGACTTTAGTTTCCAGGCTAATACAACTAAAATCATGGAGAGAATTTTATTAGTCATCTTCTTGGAAGAGATGACGTCTGTAAATGTTCAGCATACTCATTCCTGAAGGTTCACGGTCACAAGCTTCTTGTTCTTTCAATAATATTGTCATACATGCAATAAACAACAGGCTTCAGACAGATGTCACATATGTCAGACTTACTAATGCATTCAGCACAGTAAACTATACACATCTTTGTAAACAACTAGCTAAGAAAGAAAGACACTGAAGCGAATGAAACATGTATTAGGTAATACGACAGATTTTTAACAGCACTATCGCTGAGTTCTGTATCAATGAAACAAGGCTATCAACAATACAAAGTTATCAAACTTAAAACAGAATATCAGAAATAGCATTTTTTGCAGGTGGCAAGAATCTCAATAGCCCCAAATGACCCACCCCAAGACTTTAAATACACCAACAGGTTGCATGCTATCAGGAGTAGAAGAACAATCCTCAACTTCCAGCTTTCTTTTGTCTTGAATTTATTATATCTAACATTTGAAATAACAACGGTATTCAGGAACCCCAACATTTGGAATACATTAAATATTTCCATTTGCTGGTCTTGCATTTGTCAAAAGTGCCAAGTACACTACCAGATAGCTAAGAAATACCAAAAGGTTCATTGAGTTTACATGCTTAATATCTACATATCAGGTGTTATAAATGACGATATCTTGAGTTTTTGTATGCCCGATGCAGCAGATTAGGAATAGTAGATATTGGTTCCTAGCCAGTCATTCCAGGTCATATTTTATGAGATCATCATACAGGTATATAAACACCACATATGCATAAATATCATAACAAACACACATATATATCAAAACACACAGTTATATATATGTGTGTAAATGTATGATAGTTGGATGGATATAGATATATATGTACATATACATATAAATATAGATGGGTGCCATTCAGTTTGTTGAATCTGCATTTAGTTGACAATACCAATTACTTCAGAATTATTGTCAGGTGTTGAAAATATTAAAAGAAAAGATCAGTGTATGTGGGTAAGGTAATTGTAGGTCTGAGATTTTCATAGGTTCATATTTCTTAAAATGGGTTTTATATTAACTTTGTCATTAAGGCCAGGGGCGATCTGCCTTACATCTAATTATCCACCGAGTTCACATTCTAACGTGTGGTTAATTAGATCACCACCCCTAATACTCTCAGTTACTTTCTGTATCACTAGGAATAAAAAATTATGCTCAGGACCAGATTGTTTAACATGTCTGGCCAAGGCATTAATATCAGAACCAATTCTGATGTGATACAAATGCTCTCTGATCCTTTCCCTGAGCATTCTATTAGTTTTACCTATATAGTATGCGGTGCAAGCTTGGCACCTAGCCAAATATATAACATTCCTAGTCAGACAACTGGTACCTGTGTTAAAATTGTACACAAAATTATTATGTGGATTAACAAAATCATAGAAGGGTCAATCGCATCACATTGCTTACATTTACCACAAGGTTGTGTATTACATTCTACATTCCTAGGTTCAGCCTGTGTAACAAAGATATTCCTGTAACATAACATATTCCTAAGATTTGGTTTATTCTTATAGACAACCCTCGGTCCATCACCTACCACTGTACTCAACTCAGGATCTAGCTTCAATATATGCCAATGTTTATCAAAAAATCTTCTAAAATGAGCAGCATCTCTAGTGTAAAACATAGGCGCTCTCAATGCTGGAAACGTGTCCTCCACTGTAACATTATTCCCCACAGAAACTTCAGAAAAATAAGGTTTAGCAGAGGAGGTTCTAAGTCCATCAACTTCACTGATTTTCATATCTAATGCTTCGACAGAATAACCCCTCCCCAAAAACATGTCCCTCAGATTATTCAACTCTTCTCGGTAACCTATATCACTGGGGTTCAGCCTTGAGGCCCTCATCAATTGACCTTTCAATACATTGTCAAAGACATATCTAGGATGCATACTCTGACGATGAAGGAAGGTGTTCTTATAACAAGATTTCCTATGTACACAAGTGTTCAAAAGGCCATTCTCAAGCCTGTATACACAGACATCCAAGAAATTGATTGAGTCAGGTGAATAGCATAGCGTAAACTTCAAAAAGGTGGTGGAACTATTGATCTTTCCAACAAAAGTAACAAGGTCTTGTATAGTACCATGCCAAATGAAAAAAAGGTCGTCCACAAATCTCTTATAACAACCTACATGATCATTAAATTCACTAGTGCGGAATAAAAATTCCTTCTCCCAATGAGCCATCACTATGTTGGCGTAGCTATTGGCACACGGGGTGCCCATAGCTACGCCATCATTCTGAATGTAAAAGGCATCACCAAACACAAAAACATTCTTCTGTAGAATGGTCTCCATAAAGAGACAAAGCATGTCTATCTTCTCCTCTGACATCGTGGAATGATCTTGCAAAAAGTACTTCATATACTTAACCCCTACCTCATTAGGGATCACTGTGAAAAGACTCACCACATCAAGGGTGACTAATAAATAGTCACTAGAGTCAGTCATCTCTTTCAAGTATGTATATAATTCCAGTAGGAATTGCTTACTGTCTCTCAAAATATGGGGGACATCATTAATCAATGGTCGTGTGAAGTATTCTATATATACTGACATTGGTTCCGTCAGCCAGCCTTGACCAGCCACTATTGGTCTCATGGGTGGTTTAGTAAGTGACTTATGGACCTTAGGGAGACCTTGAATCACAGGTATCCTTGGGTTATTAACCTTTAAATAATCAAATAGGTCCTTAGGTATCAAGTTAGATGCAACCAAATCATCAAGCATAAAGTACACTTCAAAAACCATGTCAGTTATCTTCGCCATATCTATCCTTTGGTAAAATGCCACATCACCTAGCAATTCCTTCATTGTGTCTGTGTACATATTGGTGTCCATAATTACTATGGACCCGCCCTTATCGGCTGGTCTAATAGCTATGCTAGTATCCGCTACCAAAGTGTCTAGGGCTCGTCTCTGTCTAAAGCTTAGATTAAAACGTGTCTTAGGTTTATTATCATTCTCAAAATATGCATAAACCTCATTCTCAACCAATCTAGAAAATACATCCAATAAAGGGTGTATCTGTGGTATATACAAGCTGTTACTACGAAACTTCATCACACCATGTACATCATTCATTTTTCCAAAATCAAGTTTCAACTGTATATTCCTAATATATGCCTTCATATCAATGATAGAATCAGCCAAATCTGCATTTCTAGTGGGGACAAAACTAAGGCCTTTATTCAAAACCTGTAGCTCATGTATCGTGAGGGACCTATTAGATATATTAATAACTAGCGTGTTACTGTTCTTTCCCACATTTTCTTGATCGTTGGGCCATAAGTCTCGTTGCCAGAGCCCTTCCTCTTCTGGCGGCCCCTGCTCATAGACCTGTTCCTCCCTGTCCGTTGTTGTTGAGCTATAGGGAAAGGGGTATAAGTATTCTGTCCAGTAGGATTAGACTGGTGGGTCTCACCTATATGTGTCTTTCTCCTCACCACCATCTCTACACTAGAATCACTTCTTATATCAGGATTGTCACTATTATGAGCTCTGTTGCTCACATTAATGTTACTACCCACTTGCATATGTGCTTGTTTTTGTACAATCTTAGATGTAGAACATTCCCCATTATCACAACCATTCTCAACATTAAGACGTTCCCCTTCATTGCAAACATCATTGTTCAAAACACATATTCCATCAGATACATCATCTACAGTGTTAATAGCCCTTTTATCATGTCCAAGTTCATCAACAGTCACATTAGGAGTTCTGTCACGTCTGGTAACGGAACTGTGAAGTTCCATTCTATCCCTGTTGTCCTGGAATCTCGGCCAGGTGAAGACATTATTGTTTTTAAAGTCAGTTGCGTCTCTCATTATTTTAGTCTTCTTCTGCTCTAATATACGTTTCTCAAACAAGGAAACGTTATCGAGCAACCTATCAAGTCTGATGTCAGTTTGGGAGTTAACGTATCTCAATCTAATGTTATCGTACTTTTCATTCACAGACTTTCGAAGTAAATTCTCCTCAGAGGAATGAAAGTCATTTAGTAAACGCATATAGTTGAAACTCAACTCAAGGTTGAGTTTCTGCCATTTAAAAAGTAATTCTGGGTGTGCATTACCTGAGGTAGGCATCTTAAGTATGCGTAGTCCCCGAGGAACAATTTGCTTCGCCAAGCAAACTTCAAAATGCTGGCGCTGCAATTGTAATTTCTTTAGTTTCATGAAGTCAGCCTCTAGACGACCCAGATCTTCAGTTAAATTAGCATTGCTGTTTATATCTCCATGCGGATCCAAAAGTGGTTCGTATGCCATCAACTGGTTCTCCATACCCGATACACAGTTCCTAAAGCGTTCACCCTTCCGGTCCAAAATGTCGGCGTTCACCGGAACATAAGGCAGCTCAATATTTCCATTCTCAGTATCCGCCATCCTCCTAGGTTCGTGCGCCAAATTCAAATAGACAATAAAAGCATAAACGAAGGCACACAACCAAAGGAGCCGTAACCCTGTTATCAAAGTCTGTACAAATAAGAAATCCACGGAATACAGGGTTAGGTTGCGGAAACACTATGACGCTTTTGTACTGAAGAAGTAAAAAACAAAACAGTTCTTCCACATCCAATAGTGTTGTCAATGGTATAACAAAAGAACAAGGCAAACGTAGATAAAACGAACGTGTTTAATACATGTACGTTAGCGCTTTCACCCAAATGGCTTCTTCAGACGTTTTAATACAAATGAAAAAAAGGGTTGTATTTATATAAACTATCTATAATCCTATTGGATGTCATCACTACGTAGACTTAATTAAAATGACCATGCAAGCTCAAATATAACAAATAGATGCAAAAATGAACTGCACAAAATACATTGTAAAATCCTGTTCATTATATGCAATCTAATTAAAAACATTATTAAAAACATATAGCAGCACCTGCATTGCATAAACCAAAATAAAAAATAAAAAAGAAGACGCTGAACAAAGCAACACATATATGTGTGTAAGTATGATACTGAATATGACGATATATGATAGGTACCTACAATATGAAATATTGAAATACCAAATACTGCAATAATTTGTAAAAAATATATATAAAAAAATAAATTATTTCCTCGGTCTAGGACACTTCCTATTTCTTAAAATGGGTTTTATATTAACTTTGTCATTAAGGCCAGGGTGGCGATCTGCCTTACATCTAATTATCCACCGCAGTTCACATTCTAACGTGTGGTTAATTAGATCACCACCCCTAATACTCTCAGTTACTTTCTGTATCACTAGGAATGAAAAATTATGCTCAGGACCAGATTGTTTAACATGTCTGGCCAAGGCATTAATATCAGAACCAATTCTGATGTGATACAAATGCTCTCTGATCCTTTCCCTGAGCATTCTATTAGTTTTACCTATATAGTATGCGGTGCAAGCTTGGCACCTAGCCAAATATATAACATTCCTAGTCAGACAACTGGTACCTGTGTTAAAATTGTACACAAAATTATTATGTGGATTAACAAAAATCATAGAAGGGTCAATCGCATCACATTGCTTACATTTACCACAAGGTTGTGTATTACATTCTACATTCCTAGGTTCAGCCTGTGTAACAAAGATATTCCTGTAACATAACATATTCCTAAGACAAAGCAGTTCTTCCTATTTCTTAAAATGGGTTTTATATTAACTTTGTCATTAAGGCCAGGGTGGCGATCTGCCTTACATCTAATTATCCACCGCAGTTCACATTCTAACGTGTGGTTAATTAGATCACCACCCCTAATACTCTCAGTTACTTTCTGTGGGGAATAATGTTACAGTGGAGGACACGTTTCCAGCATTGAGAGCGCCTATGTTTTACACTAGAGATGCTGCTCATTTTAGAAGATTTTTTGATAAACATTGGCATATATTGAAGCTAGATCCTGAGTTGAGTACAGTGGTAGGTGATGGACCGAGGGTTGTCTATAAGAATAAACCAAATCTTAGGAATATGTTATGTTACAGGAATATCTTTGTTACATAGGCTGAACCTAGGAATGTAGAATGTAATACACAACCTTGTGGTAAATGTAAGCAATGTGATGCGATTGACCCTTCTATGATTTTTGTTAATCCACATAATAATTTTGTGTACAATTTTAACACAGGTACCAGTTGTCTGACTAGGAATGTTATATATTTGGCTAGGTGCCAAGCTTGCACCGCATACTATATAGGTAAAACTAATAGAATGCTCAGGGAAAGGATCAGAGAGCATTTGTATCACATCAGAATTGGTTCTGATATTAATGCCTTGGCCAGACATGTTAAACAATCTGGTCCTGAGCATAATTTTTCATTCCTAGTGATACAGAAAGTAACTGAGAGTATTAGGGGTGATCTAATTAACCACACGTTAGAATGTGAACTGCGGTGGATAATTAGATGTAAGGCAGATCGCCACCCTGGCCTTAATGACAAAGTTAATATAAAACCCATTTTAAGAAATAGGAAGTGTCCTAGACCGAGGAAATAATTTATTTTTTTATATATATTTTTTACAAATTATTGCAGTATTTGGTATTTCAATATTTCATATTGTAGGTACCTATCATATATCGTCATATTCAGTATCATACTTACACACATATATGTGTTGCTTTGTTCAGCGTCTTCTTTTTATTTTTATTTTGGTTTATGCAATGCAGGTGCTGCTATATGTTTTTAATAATGTTTTTAATTAGATTGCATATAATGAACAGGATTTTACAATGTATTTTGTGCAGTTCATTTTTGCATCTATTTGTTATATTTGAGCTTGCATGGTCATTTTAATTAAGTCTACGTAGTGATGACATCCAATAGGATTATAGATAGTTTATATAAATACAACCCTTTTTTTCATTTGTATTAAAACGTCTGAAGAAGCCATTTGGGTGAAAGCGCTAACGTACATGTATTAAACACGTTCGTTTTATCTACGTTTGCCTTGTTCTTTTGTTATACCATTGACAACACTATTGGATGTGGAAGAACTGTTTTGTTTTTTACTTCTTCAGTACAAAAGCGTCATAGTGTTTCCGCAACCTAACCCTGTATTCCGTGGATTTCTTATTTGTACAGACTTTGATAACAGGGTTACGGCTCCTTTGGTTGTGTGCCTTCGTTTATGCTTTTATTGCGCTATGAAATGTGTTTAAAATATGTATTTTTATGGTGTTTTATTTTACTGAGTAATATATGGTATTAAACATTTCTGTTTGTGCATTTTCTTTTTGCTTAAATTCACCATATCAGTTGGTTCTTAATCAACAATGAAAAGGTGTGCTGCCCAGAAACTTGCAGTTATCTGTTGTGGCAGGGGGTCTACATTTAGAGAGGGATACATTCCAGAAATTGTACACTTCCCAAATTCCAGTTTACTCACAATACTGCCCCCCCCCCCCCCACACACACACACACACACATACACACACACACACACACTTACCATGGTATTGAAAAAATCTTTTGAGGAAGGAGTCTCACAGGTGAGGTGAAAGCTGTATTCTTCATAAGAATAAAGAATACAAGTGTGAAGCCAAAATCTATAAGACTTTAGTTTCCAGGCTAATACAACTAAAATCATGGAGAGAATTTTATTAGTCATCTTCTTGGAAGAGATGACGTCTGTAAATGTTCAGCATACTCATTCCTGAAGGTTCACGGTCACAAGCTTCTTGTTCTTTCAATAATATTGTCATACATGCAATAAACAACAGGCTTCAGACAGATGTCACATATGTCAGACTTACTAATGCATTCAGCACAGTAAACTATACACATCTTTGTAAACAACTTCGCAGCAGAGGACTTTGGTAAGCTAGTTAGTTGAGTAGAGTAGCTAAGAAAGAAAGACACTGAAGCGAATGAAACATGTATTAGGTAATACCGCACAACAGATTTTTAACAGCACTATCGCTGAGTTCTGTATCAATGAAACAAGGCTATCAACAATACAAAGTTATCAAACTTAAAACAGAATATCAGAAATAGCATTTTTTGCAGGTGGCAAGAATCTCAATAGCCCCATACAGAGAGCAATGACCCACACCCCCAAGACTTTAAATACACCAACAGGTTGCATGCTATCAGGAGTAGAAGAACAATCCCTCAACTTCCAGCTTTCTTTTGTCTTGAATTTATTATATCTAACATTTGAAATAACAACGGTATTCAGGAACCCCAACATTTGGAATACATTCAATATTTCCATTTGCTGGTCTTGCATTTGTCAAAAGTGCCAAGTACACTACCAGATAGCTAAGAAATACCAAAAGGTTCATTGAGTTTACATGCTTAATATCTACATATCAGGTGTTATAAATGACGATATCTTGAGTTTTATGTTGCCGATGCAGATTAGGCGGAATAGATATTGGTTCCTGTGGGCGTCAGTCATTCCAGGTCATATTTTATGAGATCATCATACAGGTATATAAACACCACATATGCATAAATATCGTAACAAACACACATATATATCAAAAACACACAGTTATATATATGTTATGTAAATGTCTACATATGTAGTTGGATGGATATAGATATATATGTACATATACATATAAATATAGATGGGTGCCATTCAGTTTGTTGAATCTGCATTTAGTTGACAAAAGGAATTACTTCAGAATTATTGTCAGGTGTTGAAAATGTTAAAAGAAGGAAGATCAGTGTATGTGGGTAAGGTAATTGTAGGTCTGAGATTTTCATAGGTTCATAGATTCATAAATTACTACTAGGCTAACTGCCCTTGTGAGCCACTTCAAGCCTAGCCAATTATCCCATGTGAGAATCAACCCCTGCAACTTGCGTCTGTAAGGTAAACACCTAAACCATTATGCCATACCAAAAGTTTCACCATAAAGGGCTGGGAGTATGTAGAAATGTCTGCTGTTTAGGATGAGAGTGAGGAGCTAGAGTGTGTAGCGCATATGTGTTGCTCTATGTGGTGTGTGTCTGAGTGTCCTGCATCTTGTGCTATGGTAGTGGTACAGAAGGGATTTCTAAAGTAATATGTAGTGCTTGGAATATGACAGTGGTGGGGTTAAAGTTAATACGCATGAAAAACATAGTGCTGGGGGGGCTCACTGAACAAAGGATTATGGGTAGGGTTAAAAATTCTCATTTATGTTTCATGCACATAGTTAGGACTAGAAAAACTGACACATTTCATTCTGGCCTAATTCTGAAAGTAAATCTGAAGAATGTACATTCCATATGTTTGTCTCCACTTTGCAGAACAGCATATCTATTTCTCTCCAAGTTAGTCTAGTTAGCTGTTTATTAAATAAAGATTACATTCTTCCATGTAGCTCATATAGCTTTTTAAGACATAGCAACATCTGATATCTGCTTCATCCTACAGAATGACTTTAAGAACACTTAAAATCTGTAATTTCTGCAAATAACCAGTTGTTGTCTCTGTTGTTGTTGTGCTAAACCCACTGACACATGGTCCATCTGTTATATCTACTGCACTTTCTCTATAGTCAGAAGGCTTCAGGCAATATTATCCAAATTCTCCTTGGCTCCTCACATAATAGGATCATAGGAGGTTACTAGACTATTGGCCCTGAGGCCCTTATAAGCCTAGCCAGAAGTTTAGCCCATGTTCAGACAAGTCAGCATCCAAAGCCCCTATCCAGCAGGGACATAGGTGGAATCCCAGGGGTGTATTTTCTGTTTCCCATCCAGTTATGCAGGTTGTGCTTAAAAAGGGATAATGAGGTACTCTGCTTGATGTGGAGAGGTAGTCTATTCTACAAATGGGGAGTCTCTGGGACACAAAACTGTCCCACCAACAAGTCCTATTGATATCACAGACCAGGTTGAGGTCGTGAGTATGGGTTGTTCGAGTGGAGCTTGACTTGCAGATATGGCAGCAGTCCCATCAAGGCAGGGTCTGAGATTGCTTTGTATGCCAGAAAGAGGTCACCTCTGAGGAGTCTGTATGAAACTGAGTAGAGGGACAGGGCTTTAAGCCTATCCGTGTAGGGTAGATGTTTGAAGTCCCTGAACAGCAAGAGTGAATATATGAAAATGGGGACTACATATACAAAGTCTGAGATAGCTTTGTCTTGGAGTATTCCCTTTTGACAGCGATAAGATAATCTTGCAGTTACTTTAAACAAGTGGCAGTAGTGAGAGGGTACATCCCCCCACTGGGGATGCAGGGAATCTTGCTCCCCACAAAAAACAACATAAATTTTGTAGTCACATAATTTAAGGTTTTATACACCTGTACTATACAGGTAATGTCAGTAAGCTTGTTTGCTTCCTTCAGGAAGTAGATTTATTTATGCTTTATGGAGCAATGTATTTTATTTTATTTGTCAGCCATCAACCTGCCAAAAGAGAGACTGACATACATACCATGTCACTACCGACAGGTTTGAGGTGAGTGTTTGTTTAATAAAACATTAGAAGCCTCTAATCTGTCAGAGACTGCCACACCCTCCACCCTTGTTTCCTACTCTAATAATTAGAAGGTCGTCTCAATTTGGCTAGCCAGAATAGCCTCTGCCTCCAGCTGAATACATGATATAGGTACTGGATAAGTCATTGCCATATTTTATAAAATAGTTATCTCTTTAACTTTTACCTCCAGAGTTATGGACAAAGCAAAAACTAATTTTGTAAAAGGCTTGCAATTAAGAGCAGTTTTTATATAGATATTATTAACTTAGAACTTCTAAAAATAATTTCTAGTCTTAGTACGGATGGAGCAAAAGACTGAGAACAAATTAGGGGTGTCCTTCCAAAATCTGGACATTTGACAGATATGTTTTATATTTAGTATGTTAATGAAGAAGGCTGTTAACATCCATAGCAGCTAGCTACTCGCCAATGTGAACTTTGGCACTAGATGATTATCACATTTGAAGTGACACCCCAACTCCATGTACAAACTGGGAAAATGGATTGTGGATGAATGGATGGATAGAATGAAGAAGGCCATAATGTGAATATACCCATCATAAAAAGACCTGTAGGAAGAGGAAAATAGAGGGTACTTAAATAAAACTATCCCGATATTTATGAAAGAAACTCTTGCATCCCCAAGGCAATTGATCGGATTTCCTGAAATCCTTTCTAAAATTGTACAATCCCATCTGTAGAGGCATTTTGTGCCCCCCCCCCCCCCCCATCAGTATCACAGCACCAGAGGAACACAAATTTGTCAGGATACATATGTTGTTGAGGTAGTCCAGCCAAGTGCAGTTAATGTGGTCCGAAGTTTGCACTAACAACCATATGGAGATAGAGCCAGAGTAATGAAGCTTAAAATGTATACTTTAGATAAGATGCGTAAATAGGTACAGTCAAAAAATAAATACACTTTCGGTTGTGCTGAAGGGAATGTGGGAATCTTGAAAATAATAAAAAAAAAATAATCATTCAGAAAACTGATGTGTAAGAGCACAGGTCAACTTTGGGATGGAGGCTTTGTGATTTGGGTTAAAGGAATGTAAAGAAGTATTATTTCACATAGAAAGTGGTGAGCACACAAGACAACCATTTTAAGGAGGAGATAGTGAGTCCAAGAATAGTGCAGAGGTACAGAACATATAGCTAGACTTAAAGCAGGTCTTGAGGAGGTTATGATACAGCAGTTTCATAACTTGGCTGGGCAGCTTAAACACAGAGCAAAATAAAGGGAAAATGGGGAAGGTACTAAGTAGACCTCATTTGTCATTATGTCTATATTCTTGATGTTGACTCTATGACCAGAGAACTGTAAACAGCCTTTCTCATCTCAGACTGCAACATTTCGTAAGCAGTAAAGAGTTATTTAGTGATACCAAAATGTACAGCCCACACTTGTATTTTTATTACTTCCGAGATATCTTTCTCACGGCTTTGATCAGTAACTGTGCATCTGAAAAGTAGAGCTATTAAAAATTGCTACCCCTTACTCTCTTCCATATCTCTTTGACTGGGGCACCTGTTGAAGGAATTTCATTTGTTCAGTTAAAGTTATGGGATAAAATTCCAACACATTTCCAGTAGAAAACAATGAAACACGATCCCAAACTTATCTTTTCATCACAGTTGCAACAGTAAACAACAAAACACTGCTTTTATATATATATATATATATATATATATATATATATATATATATATATTCCCTATTACTGTAGGCATGACATAATACAAGAGCAAGAGGTTACATAAACTTTAAAACTTTAAATGTCTTATATGCCCATTCAAAAGCATCTCAGTACAACCAACGCCAGGAAAAAAAATACCAGGAATGATGACTGGTAACTAAAACTCCTTCTGCTTTAAACATCAGAACTACTAGAAGACTAAACATACAGTGCAAGGAAAACAAAGCAGGTAGGCATATAGGTTACAGATGTTTAGAACCCACAACATTTCTGAGCCTAGCTAGAAATGAAACTGGCAATTCTTTAGCCTGTTCGTGACAGAAAAACCCACACTCCAGAGCTGATTAGAGGGAACACCATTAGTAATCTGAGACATACTTCATAGAAAAAGCTGGAAAATAGAAATGTCATAAATCCAAAAAAAAAAAAAAGCCCCGTTCCACTAGCTTTGATTTCTTTGTTGTTTAATATGCAGCAGT
This sequence comes from Protopterus annectens, assembly GCF_019279795.1. Classification (NCBI taxonomy): domain Eukaryota; kingdom Metazoa; phylum Chordata; order Ceratodontiformes; family Protopteridae; genus Protopterus; species Protopterus annectens. The sequence continues at coordinate 199,186,720 of NC_056750.1, forward strand.
TTCCAGTCAGCAAGACCTGGGTGGATTTTTTTCCAATGAAGTATCAGAACCATTAACTATTTATACACCAAAAGGATTGATTCACAGAAAACTTACTTTCTTGCAGCCAATTATCTGCCCCCCCATGTAATTTCCCAATGCTATGATCTGACACTTCTTAATTCATTCTGGCACGTCACTGTCTGATCTCAAACTAATTAGAATGGTTTAGTTGTGTAGCACAGAGGTTTATGACAGCAGACATTTTACATTAAAACAACTGAATTGCACTGCATCAAGTGTTTTCTTACCATCCTACATGGCCAGACTCATTCCCTCCAAACTTGCCAGCACTGTCCGATGCTTGTCTTCCTGGCTTTCCATTCCCATCACATTTCCACTTCTTCGAAGTTAGTCCTCGGGCACAGGATTTGAATCCCAGAACCAAGTCTAAACCCTAAAACTTGCCTGCGCTTTTCTGCCCCACAGAGCAGTTTTGACAGCATTTGCAACTGAAGTGAATCGGGCTGCAAAGACAGCTTGCTGCAGGTCACACTCTCAACTGTGGGATACAATGGCCAGCAGATGAGGCTACAGAAAATGAAGGTTGGGGTTTCAGCTCACAGTTTGCTTCTCCTTCCTCTCGCACATAGACTCTGAACATTTCCAGCTGGCAGCAAATACACTCATCAAAGTCTCTTCACAGCTGCTGGTAGTCCCTATAACACACTGTGACACACAAGCAGGCTGAAGGGGTCCTCAAAGGGGGATTCCAACACACAGCAAAAGAACAGCTGTTCTAGTAATCCAGGGAAGATTTCATTAAACAGTCTGTTTTTAGCAGCATGTATTGAAAGTACTTAACAGCCATTTTAGGATGTGGAAAAACAAAGTAAAAATCCTTCAGACACTGCAGTACCTGTTAGGCATTTTTGCTTCCCCATTCCCAACCTAAGTGATGCATCTCCTTAAGAAAGGAACATACTCACTTCTGGAATTAGGGCAATGTTTCAGCTGTTGGGATTCTCTAGAAAGGAGACTCCTGTCCCACTGCGCTGTGAATGTACTGTCCTTCACCTAAATCTAAGAAGTCGCCTACAGCTGCTATGAATGAAGATGTCCGTTGCCAGCGCTCACTGGTAACCGGTGTTATGTTATGGAATGGAATGTAAGTGCACTGCAGTACTGAAAGCTGCACTTTTGGTGTCATTGAGCTATTTCAGTTGCCCTTGCCCTCACTTCAAGGACTACCTTCCACACTGAGACATTTTTATTGACCAAACCCATATTTTGACATTCCAATTCTGCTTGACTCAAGTGACTGTATCTCCTTTCTCTGATGATACTTCCTTGCTGGCACATGACACCAATTACTTCTAGTTATCCTGCCTAGCTTTACCTCAGTGTTATACAAGTTAAAGCACTTCTAGCAAACAGCAACAACAACAGTGTAAATTCCAGTCCCATGATGTCAAAGAGGTCATACCTGAAGCCCTGACCCCTCAGTTCAGTGTAAGTGGGTTGCTGTACTGGGTAAGCTTATCTTCAGGCAAGGTACAGAACTGAGATTCCCCTGCTTCAGTTCTAATGAGTCATCGTCATCATAATCATCATCAGCTCCCAGCAGGAAAACAGTTATCAGCTTTGCCCCTTGTTTTGTCAAACAATTTCAAGGGATGTGGGTGGTACTGCATATATTACCTACTCCTATACAGTCAGTGTCTCATTACCTATCTATGTAGTTAGTGTTCCAGCACGCGTGCAAGTATATGTGTGCATTTGTATTATGGCTGTTTAACCTGTTAAGAAATATTAAATGAATAAATTCTTTTTACGGTTTTCTAGCACTGTGATACAGAAGAATGAAGCCCTGACTGCATCCCAGGTGACCCAGGGTCAATTAACTGTTCTTGCACCTGAGGTGCAAGCAGGGAGGGCTGGGCATGCCCATACTGTTGGGGGGGGGGCACACTAAGGCACATCTCACAGGGGATCCCTGGCCTGATAGAAGTGAGGAAGAGTTGTCTTTAAATGGAAAAGACAGGGACAACTCTGGTGTCTGAGACACTAGCACTGAGGGATGGGCATACTCATCAGGTTTGGGGGTCATTCATCTCCAAGTGAAACACTGGCCTGGTGGATGCCACAGCCATACAAGGGAGGCTGTTGTCCTTAGGGGAAGCAGGCAGGTACACTGGCTGAGTCACCACAGACCCAGGGCAATATGCTAGCATGTCCCCATTGAACATCTACCCCAGACATGCAACAAATGTGATGGGGTGAGAAAGTTCAATCATACAGATAACACTCCTCAGCAAGTAATATGACGTTGCTCCTGTAGTCTAATTTTCCTCACCAGTGCTGAGCATAGGTTTGACTGACTCCAGTGGAGGAAAAGGGGTGCCTGGTAGTCTAGCAGAGAATGACAGTCCTTGGAGGTAGCCAATGGTCAGCTGAGAGGATCCAAAAAGTAAAAGTTGTTGAAATGGATTATTACTCACTGTACTGGTAGAACAGTTGTGGTTAGTGCGGTTCCCTCATATTCATCTGTTTAATGTACACATGTGATTTTATTTATTTATTTTATTTTACATTTGTTTACAGGGATGATGCTTGTTAATATGGGGGGAAAGGCTAGCTTGACATAAAACTGGATGGTAATTTTGTGATGGGGGAATACTTTTGAAGCCAAACCAGGCAGATAAGCTCCAGTGGTAATCATGTAAATTACTATTGTTTGCGCATAATAATCCATTAACAGTATATACTGTGGAACTTAAAATTATTGATACTTGCAAAAAAAAAGATTCAAGCATATTTATTATGGCTTAAGTCATCACTAATAGTGTGAGAGGGTAATGTCTAAAATGAAGAGTATATTTTGAGGGTTGGTATAATGGTTAAGGTTTCTACCTCACAGTCACAGGGGTTTGATTCTCACCTTTGCAGGAAAATTGGCTAGACTTAAAATGGCCTGCAAGGGCAGTTAGCCTAATACTTGCCTATGAACTATTTGTTTTTGTTAGCCTAGTATAAACGTATGAACCTATAAGGAACTCTGGGAAAAAACTGGGTTAGGTTGCATGGCTAGGCTTGTAAATATCCTGGTCATCATTAGCCTAGTGTAAGCCTACGAACTTACATGGCACTGTATTTTGAGAGACCTGACCATAGAAACAGACTGATGATTATGCCTTGGTGCAAAGCATTAGTAAGGGTACACATGGAGTACTGTGTGTGGCTTAAGATGACATTTAGGGGGATAGAAGGTAAAATGTCGAGAAGTTGCACACAAGAGTGAGCAAAATAAAAAGAGTATTAAGCTAAAAAGGGGGATGACAAACAAGTGCAAGGCACTAGTTTTAATGTGTAATTACTATAGATAGAGATTGGTAAATCTCAGAGATTTGTCTTTTTCCATGAGATACAGTAGTCTTATAGTTAGAATATCAGATAGCAGTGTGGGTAGGCACAACCACAATTTCAGGGGTGAAGAGGGACTGGCACCCTTGCAAAAAAAGAACTTATGTCTTACCATAACGTTCCATCTGTATTGTTGATCCTCGTCCACTCATTCTGTATGGGTTACACTTCTGATATCGGAACCGAGCCGGCCATATACCAAGCTCGTGGCGGCGATAAACTCTCGAGCTAAGCAATCTCTTACCCATAATCCCCCTCTCCCTGTTACCTCAGATTGAGTTTGCAAGTCAGAAAAAGGTAGAGGCTATCTCTGGTCAAATAACCTAAAGAGAAGGATGGTGAGATCCACTAGAAGCCATAGAAGGGGGAAGGAAGGAGGGAGGGTTATAATGAGTGGACAAGGATCAACAATACAGATGGAACGTCATGGTAAGACATAACTTCTTTATCTGATATTGTTAATCCTCGTCCACTTCCTTACGTATGGGACAGAGTCCCCAGCTACCTCTATTCCTGGGAGGCTTTCATGGAAGGACATTCCTGAGCAACATAGAACCAAAAGATGCTCTTCCCCTGGAGGCCAAGTCCAACTTGTAATGATTGATGAAGGTATGAGGAGTGGCCCAAGTTGCAGCTGCACAGATGTCATGTAAAGAAGCTCTGGCATGGAAGTCAGCAGAAGTTGCCACTGACCTTGTTGAATGAGCTTTGATGGTAGTTGGCAAAGAAGTGTTGTGTACCGAATAAATATGGGTCACAATGTCTTTTAACCATCTAGCCAATGTGACCTTAGCAACAGCACATCCTAATCTAGATCCAGAAAAAGCCAAGAATAACTGATCTGATTTACGGAAAGATTTAGTCCTTTGCAAATAGAAACGGAGTTGTCTGTGTATGTCTAGGATATGTAGGCAGTACTCTCCCTCATTAGAATGAGCAGGAAAAAACACTGGCAATTCAATGGTCTGATTAGTAGACAATTCAGAAGTTACTTTTGGCAAGAAGGAAGGGTTAGTTCTTAAGGATACCCTGTTTGGATGAAAAATCAAGTATGGACGCTTTGTACATAGGGCCTGAAGCTCAGAGATACGTCTGGCAGAAGTAATAGCGACCAAAAACAAGGTCTTCCACGACAGATATTTGAGGTCACATGAAGCAGCTGGTTCAAAAGGGGGCAATGCCAGAGCTTGAAAAACCAAAGATAAATCCCAAGGTTGAGTAGGTTCTCTGAAAGGGGCTTTCAGATGACTCACACCCTTTATGAAGGCTTTACATAAGTTGTGAGACATGAGGGAGGAGTCTTGGACATTCTCGTGGAAATTAGAGATCGCAGCCAAATGTACTCTAATGGTAGATGCTGACAGCCCTGATTGAAATAGGGCGGTTAGATATTCGAGTACCATCGACACCGGTGCTGAAAAGGGATCAATTTCCTTATCTTTCAGCCAACGGGTAAATCTTTTCCATTTGCCTAGATAAGTCATTCTTGTGGAAGGCTTATGAGATGCAATAAGAATGTCACATACTTGTGAGGGAAGATCATTTTGCCTGGCAATCAAAGGAATTGGGGGAGCCAAGCTGTGAGCTTCAGACTGTGCAGGTTGGGGTGAATCAGATTCTGCGGATGGGAGATCAACTCCGAGGTTGGACGAAGAATCCATGGTTGATCTAGCAGGTGAGGCCACAGAAAGGGGAACCAAATCTGACAAGGCCAATATGGAGCAATAAGGATCACTTTGCTCTTCAATCAATGGGCTTTCTTTAGAAACTGGGGAATGAGGGGAGTGGGTGGGAAGGCATAAAGAAGACCCGAGGGCCAATCGTGAACTAGAGCATCCCTGGGTGACTGTCCCAGAGGGGGAATCAGGGCAAAGTAGTTGCTGCATTTGAAGTTGGTCGGGGATGCAAAGAGGTCGCAGCATGGATGGCCCCAACAGTGGAAGATCTCCGCCGCTATGAGAGGATTCAGGGACCACTCGTGAGGTTGAAGAATGCACCTGCTGAGTCTGTCTGCTATCACCTTGGAACTCCCGGGAATGTGCGCTGCTAGCAGAAAGTGGTTGGTAGCCATCGCCCATTGCCATATCCTCATGGCCTCTCGACAGAGAGGGTAGGATTTGGTTCCACCCTGTTTGTTGATGTACCTGCTTACCGCCATGTTGTCTGATTGTATCGCAATTGTCCCTGACGGCAGCAAGGGATCCCTGCAACATCAGAAGCACTGCTCTCAGCTCTAAAACATTTATATGCAGATGGGCCTCCACTTCGGACCAAGTGCCTTGGACTGTCTGACCCTGACATAGCCCTCCCCACCCCATCAGGGAGGCATCCGTGGTCACTGTAGCCTTGGGCTGCTGAGGGGAGTAGGGGCGAGACCATTGTGACAGGTTGTGGTTCAACCACCACTTTAGATCTTGTTTGCATCTCTGAGTTATGTGAATCTTGGCTGAAAGGGGAAGCTGGAAAGGATACCATTGGGTGAGCAGTAGCCATTGTAGAAGCCTCATGTGAAACCTGGCTAAGGGGACAATGGTGATGCAAGCTGCCATGGAGCCCAACAGCTGCAGGATTGAGTGAGCTGTGGACTTTTCCATTGAGAGAACTGGTAACAGTTGCTGTCTGATTCTTGATATTCTGTGTTCCGTAATGGACGCTCTGCAAGTTTTTGACTCCAAAATGACCCCTATGAATTCTGTGGACTGAGAGGGGTGAGACTGGATTTCTACCAGTTTATTGTTATGCCCAACTTTTCGATAGTATTGAGAGAGTATACCATGGCTTCCTCCAATAGGTGTCTGGTGGGGGCAGAGAGGAGCCAGTCGTCTAGATATGGAAAAACCTTGAAGTCGCAGGGGACCTGTGACAACTGCCACACACTTTGTAAACACTCTGGGAGCTGTAGAGAGTCCAAAGGGCATTACTCTGAACTGGCAATGACTGCAGGAATCTTCTTGAAGATCTGTCCACCTTTATGTGTTAGTACGCATCCTGAAGATCTATCGAGCACATCCAATCATCTTTTTCCAAGAGAGGAATGATAGACTGTATAGTGACCATCCGAAATTTGTGCACACTCACAAATTTGTTTAGCACACTGAGATCCAAAATTGGTCTCCAGTCCCCGGTTTTCTTTGGCACCAAAAATAGTCTCGAGTAGAATCCGGATCCTATCTGGTCTGTTGGGACTACTTGGATGACTCTTTTGTTTAGCAGCTTTGTAATCTCTAGAGCTGCTTCTTCCCTTTGACTGGGTGGAACATTGGGAAATCTTGATGGAGGGACAGGACAAAGTTCGAAGGGAATCTTGTAACCTCTGGTTATTATCCTTTGTACCCAAGAATCGTTGGTAATGGTTAGCCAGGCAGAAGGGTACAAAGAGAAACGTCCCCCAACCACTTCCAGAGGAAAGGGTTAGGGCCGCTCTTCAGAAGCGCTGGTAGGATTGCCCAGAGAAGAAATCTCTGGAACCCTGATTACGCGGACCCCCTCTGCCCTGAAAGTGACGTCTTCCTTGTGAGTTTCCCCCTCTGCCCCTAGGGGAAAAATCGGATTGTGTGTCACGGAAAGGACCTTGAGATTTTCTGTACCACATATTCCCGCTCTTTTGGTTTTTGGAGAAAACACGTTGGGGGGAAGAATAATGGACACCTACGGCAGACAGGGTCTTACCGTCCTGTTCACACCTGGCCAATGTAGTTTTGACTTTGGGTCCAAACATGGAGGAGGACTCAATGGGAACACTGAGAAAGGAAGCCTTGAAGGGTTCTGTGAAATTACATAAGCGCATCCAGGCATGTTGTCTCAAAACAATGCCTGAACTCTCTGCTCTAGCTGCTCCTTCTGATGCATGGGACACCAAGCGCATGGAGGAGTTTGAAATCGATTCAATAGTGGCCAGCTGAGAGGCCACTTTGTCACAGATCTCATCAGACAAGGCACCTGCAAAAGTTTCAGAGAGCTCAAATACTAGGTATCTTTGAAGCCTGGTGAAGTGTGCCATATAATTCAGGGACCTGATAGCAAAGGTTGTTGGTGCACTTCCCTATCCTATCCAATGCCCTGGACTCTTTGTTGGGCGGATGGACAGTCTGGCTCTCCTTTTCTGCCAGGTCTTTCTTAGTTGCGGCTGCCACCACCAGAGCATCTACAGGGAGACCTTTAGACCAATGAGGTTCAGAAGCAGGGGGGGACAAGATTTTGTCTGGCCTCCAGGGAATGGCCTCAACAGTATCAGGGGTCGTCCATGCACACTGCGCAATGAGCCGGATCAGTTTGTCTGCAGATGGGGTAACCCAGGAGGTAGGGGGCCGGGCACGAAAAGCCTGCAGGAACACAGACTCCTCAGAAGTCGGGTTAGAGGACTGCCATTCACCTCTCTGTTTAAGGATTTCTAGGATATCGCCAAAGGATACTTCAGAAGATGAATGAGGGGACCCTTCCCCATCATCAAAGTCTGTGTCTTCAGTGAGAGACTCCTCAGTGGAGTCCATATGTTTCCTCTTGCACGAGGATTTCCAATGAACTTCCTCAGAGGGAGACACTGGGGAAGACAACACCAAGGGGGTATCCTGTGGGAGTATATCCTGAGACCTCTGCGCCCAGTGTCCACTAAAAGTGACCTGTGTACATAGTGGTCCAGAGGAGGATGGTGAGATAGTAAGCACAGTATCAGCGGTAGACGCCAAGGCCTTCTCCATGACTTGGAATGCAGATCCACTAGAAGAGGGGTGAGTGCCCAAAGGGGAAGTCACCTCTTCCCTAAGAGATCCAGCCTGCCGACTGGGAGTCCCAGGATGGCTGAGAAAAGTCAAATCCTGGGTCATAGCAAAATCTTTCTGCCACGGAGGGAAAATGCGGCTCCTTAGAGAGATCCATAAAGGGAACCGTAGAGGGGGAAGACTGTGCTACGTCAGTAGATTTCAAAGGAGAAGGATAGGTCTTGAGAGGTGGAATTCCTCTGGCCAAAAGCACTTGATCCACAAGTCGCAATACGTTATGTTGGTAGAGGCCTCTGGTAGATCTCCAGAAACAGCTGAGGGGGAAACAGGTCTATCGAGAGATGAGGGCAGGTCGGTGTCCATCTCAGTAGACTGCACCAAAAACAACAGTGCCGTAAAGGACTGCACTACAGGTGTCTGCACCGAGGAAGTCATCGGTGCCGATGTAATGGTCTGCACCGACGAAAAGGTCGGTACCGAAGTAGTTGTCGGTGCCAAGGTTGGAACCAATAAAATAGTAAACAAGGACTGAGCTGTCGGTTCCGAAACAATGGTGGTCTGCGCCAACTGTGAGGTCGGTGCTGGTAAAGAAGTCTGAACCAAGGGGCCCCTCGTTTCCAATACAGCATAGGACATTGGTGCCATAGACATAGGTGGTGCCGAGGACTTTTTCAGAGCCGAAGATCTAGGCGCCGAAGGTGTCGGATCCGAAGCCAAAATCTTTGCTTTCCTTCTTGGTTGATGAGAGTCCCCAGCCGGGGATGAAGAAGAGATTTAACCTTAGAAGCATCCTTAGACTTCTTTTTATTGGATCTTGGAGGGGTTGAGGCCTCCAACCTAGAAATAGCCTCTGAAAAGGGAGACTTTAGTAACCCTTTCAGCAAAAGTTTATTTTTCCTCTCTATCAGTATCCTGTTGGAAAAATTCTTACAAATCCCACAAGGTGGGTCAACAGTTAAGTGAGGCGCACCTAAACAGAAAACACACAAAGAATGTGCATCTGAAGTAGGTAGTTTTGTCCACAATCATAACATCTTTTAAAACCAGTACTACCTTTTTTATCTGTCATGTTAAAAGAAAGGCAAATACCAACAATAATACAAAAACACAAAATTACTCGAAGAAAAGAAAGAAAAGGCTATCTACCAACTATGGTAATCAACTGATACCTTATATTAGATAAAAAAGGGTGAAAGTGACTAAAGAATATTTAGAAAACTGAAAGAAAAGGGAGTCACTAAATGAGATAAGGTAAGAGAAATCAGAAAATCAACATTTCTGAGAGAAAAAGTCCTTATTTTGAAATAAAAGGACAAAAAAAGGTTTCACTTAGCTCAAGAGCAACAGCCTGACACAACCTGATGGCGACGTGGCAAACGAAATCTGAGGTAACAGGGAGAGGGGGATTATGGGTAAGAGATTGCTTAGCTCGAGAGTTTATCGGTGGTGCGAGCTTGGTATATGACCGACTCGGTTCCGATATCAGAACCGTAACCCATACGTAAGGAAGTGGACGAGGATTAACAATATCAGATTGGTTTTATTTTACAAGTAGGTCCTTCTTTTTGAAAATTCTGCCATTTTGGGATACACACTTATGAGCCTTAATGGAAAAATATATGCATTTCAGCGCTGAAGGCTAAAAAGGTATGAGAAGACAATATATCACTAGAAATTTAGAAAGAAAGAGCTGGCATGATATAGCACTAACAGGAACATGGAAGACAATATATCTAGCAAGAAGAATATGGAGAGGATGAATATTAATCTGAAAAATGAGGGCAGACAGATAATGTATTTAGGAAGGAAGAAGAACAAGATGAGGAATAGTAGTTTAGACTGGACACAACTTTTTTCACTGCTAGAGTAGTAGATAAAGGTAATACCTTCCTCAGTAGATGGTAGTTTTGAAAACCATGTTAGCTTTTAAAAAGGGATTGAACTGGGCTAGGAGGAAAGTTGGAGAATATGTTGCAGTGAGGGTTTTTGCAAAGAATTACCTCTGATGTAAGTGATGTGTCAACTAGTCAAATTTAATGGGTATTTTTCCCTTTTTCTTTAAGACACTATGTATTAGGTAGTACCGACACACACACTCTGAATGTAAAAGGTAAATGGCAGTAATTTTTGATTCTTAAAATCATGGCTTCTTTTCCTCAGTAATTTGTTACATAGGTTCATTGATCGGGATATCAAATGTATTGGCCTTTTCTAGATCACAAGTTCTCAAATTTTATAACAGTGAGCCTACCTCAAATTACAAAAAAATATTAATCTTCCACACAATATCAAAAAGTTCTTTCAGTCTTCCCACAAAAAAAATCTCTTTGTACTGTATACCTCAGACTTACTTTCACACCCACACACACAGCATACCTCTCAACTGTACAGATTTTGGCAGAATGTCCAGATTTTTGACTCATATTTTTGGTCTGTTTTTCATAAAATTCTGGTTTTCTGGCAAATTAGTGGCAAATCATTAAAGACTGAATTCAGAAAATGACGACAGACATTTGAGTTTCAGACTTCATACCCTTCAGAAAAATCCACGCTAATGCAAAACCTGTTATTCTATCAACTTTCTAAGTTTGTAAGAGCAATTTTTAAAAAAATGTCCCTATTTTGGGACCTTTGTCCCACTTTTACGAATGGCTTTCTCCAGATATTTTGCTCTAAGAGATTGAGAAGTACGACACAAACACACACACACACACACACACACACACACACACACACACACACACACACACACACACACATACAACTGATCTAGCCAAGATTTGTCCTAGCATATTATTCTTTTAGCACTTTTTTGCAATTAACTGCCTACATTCTTTGACTATATGATTGTTTACATACATACTTCAACGGGATGTCAGTGAAATAGGGCCTGGTCTGCAGTTTGAATAACATGACCAGATCTTTGTATTTTTTTACCATTCTTAAAAGATCTAGTCATTTTTTAAAGCAGACACAGATGTACATTGTTCAACTTATAGGGCAGTTTATTTCATAATTTAGTTAATGGTACTATAAACTGATTCCTCTTTTTTCCTATTCTTTAGATTTATTTATGTATGCATGTATATATGTATGTATTATCTATTTATTTATGTTATTGACCTCCTTCTGCATGTTCTCCAGCTGACCAGCTTCTGCTTGGCTGTGTATATTTAGTGTTTATGTTTAGTTTAAGTATCATGCTAGCTAACCATGTGTTATTCCTATGGGCTGTGAATTCCAGTATTTCAAAACCAACCATTTCCAACAGTGACTTTAATACCAGACACAGCACACAACTCAGGAAATTATGTAACAATAAGAAGAAATAATATTTGTGAGTATATCTGGTGCTAAAAAATACTTGCTTTACAATCAGGAAAATAATCATTTAGCTTCATTATTTCCTGTATTTAATAAGTAAAACTATCATGATCTCTAACTGGATTTGCAGCTCACATCCACACCTCATATCAACGACATTGTTCGCAAAACAGTGAAATAGCTAAAGCTCACATATAAATCCCTCCCTCCTCATTGGTGAAGCCAGGAAGCCAATAGCAATTAACATGCTGATTCTCAAGCTTGAGTTCTGTCTACCCATAACCACCCTCAATTCATCCTACAACAGCAACAAATGTGATATGTTTATTCATAATTCTGTCAGACATTAGGGAATACCACTACTTAACTCTGTAAAAAAAGTTACACGGCTAAGTACTAGAGACTGGATAGCTCTGCAACTCAGCTCACCAACATCCTTGTTTCCGACCTTTGCATCAAGGAAAAATCAAATTTTTCCATACCCACAATGGATAGCACATTTCTACTGGCTTACACTCCGTCTTATCAAGAACTCTTTAGGTGAAAGAGCCTTGTCTGACTGTATGCAGCTTATCTCTGATAGTCAACAAATTACATGACATTTGGAAAAAAAAATCTGAATCATCATTCCTTGTTGTCACATTTACAATATGGAGCTGTCTGCCAACAGCACCTTGATAGATCAAGTAAACCACACAAAATTACTGGGTGTCATCATGGATACCCAGTAGAAATTTGGCAACCATGAACTACACATGGTTAAAAAAACTCATAAAAAATAGGTACATTTTAAACAGTAAAAATCTACCTCATTGACATAGCCAGAAGACATCTCTCCTCTATGCCCCAGTCTTCACTAAACTCCAGTCTCACAACTGTCCAGACTTAAGCAATGTTATATTAAAATAGCCAAATTTGCAGTAAACTATACCAAAAGAGCACAATTCACTGCTTAGCCCTCAGGGAATTAAACTGGTTAGAACTATTGCATCACCTAGCTCTTTCTCTCAGCTAATTACCATGCACAGACTTCTCTAGAAGCCAGAACATTGCCCAGTCCTTAACAAGTTAATATATTACTCCCCAATAGTGTTTTATGATCCAGAGAAAAATCACTAACCAGGCCGGTCAAATCATGTAATACTTTAGGTGATTCTCTGTATTCAGATAGAGTATCTAAACTGCGGAACCACATCTCACTATCAGTGAAATCAATTCAGTAACCAAACTTATTTAAAACTCAACTAAAACTTCAGCTATCAGATCAATGGATCTGCTTCTATACATCTCCAGGATGAATGTCACTATTATCTTAATCTTCAGCGTTCCATATCAAACCATTTCTCTTCATTCAGAATCCTACACTTTTTAACCAGTTTTCACCAATACATGAAGAGTGTTACTAGCATCTAGCAGCTATATACATTATTTTGTGACACTTCCCTCCACCTGTATAAATCTAAAATAAACCTTATGATAGCCATATGAATATAATTATCTAAGAATGTGTTTTATACCGCACATCTTAATTACAGTAATAACATTTTCTAACCTACCTAGTTTCTTCCCTCACCTCTAATTCTTTGAATTCCCAAGCACTAATCACATGATATATTATCTATCTGACAAACCAACTAATACATGTCTTCAAATCACGTGAGCAAACAAACCACGAAAAAACAGAATCTAGGAATACTGATGACCACCACGGAGACTGCTGCACAAAATTTAATGAGTGCTTTCATCTTTTCGTTTGCAAGACTTCTTCTGATTAAACAGTCATTACTTAAAAACAGTTTAAATACCCTTTTTTGTCACATGATTTAAAACCGCCAAAAAAATATGATTTAAAGAGATAAGTACCTTATAGTACCATGTAAAAAATAATTGAACTACATTTTAAAAGTTTGCAAGTTCTAAAAATGTATATGTTGATCATAAACATTCACTGCATAGAATTATTAATATCAACACCTTACACATATATAGTTTAAATAATACATGACAATCATCTAAGCAATGACTTAAGTTTCAGCAGACACATAATAGAGCATTTAGCCCTGGTCAACTGCTGGCATTTAAATGAAACTGCCAGTACAACTCTCTCTTCTCAAGCATTAATGGCCATGGTCCCCCTATATTCATTAATACTTTTTCAACTATCATAAATTTAAAAACATGTCCAGGATTATGTTGAATGTGTTTAAATAATGCATTCATGTTTTTTCTTTTTTTCATATCATGTAGATGTTCATAAATATGGCCTTTGATTCTATATTCCGGTTTACTGATATAAAATCCTGGACATGTCTGGCAAAGTGCTATATATAAAACTACTTTTGTTTAACAATTACATTTCTCTGATAGATTATATATATGCCCATTCACTTCAAAAAGTCCAACTGTACTTATATGTTTACAATAACTACAGCATCTGCATTGGACATGTTAACTTTCTTATTATTACTTTTTAATTGTGATAGTTTCCTTTCTAATATGTCTTCCAAACCTTTACCCCTTCTATATTGTGCAATCAGATTTTCCCCTATTCTTTCCCTTAGTCGTCTGTCCTCCATTAGGATTGACCAGTTCGTTTGTATAATCAGATTAATCTTATTACTATCCAGGTTAAATGTAGTGATAAAAGAATTCCTGTAGCCTACGTTATTTTCATTTCTTTCACTTAAATTTACACTGGGTAGTTGTTCCAGACTGATCCCTGTGTTGTAGACATAATTTCATAGTATGGGAGCAAAATAGTTATCTCTTTTGTTTATTACTTCAAACATTAAATTGCTTACTAAGGAAGCAGGATAACCACTTTTCATAAACATATTCCTAAAGGTATTACATTCTTCTGTATAATGTACATTCTGTGTGATCATACGTGCGGCCCTAACAACGACCCTTCGCCTCTGCTCTTTTTTGTGATAGCGGGTGTGCACTTTCAAAATGTAAAAAAGTGTTTGAATATGTGGGTTTATGGTATATATGTAAAGTGCACCTCCCACCTACTCTATCCTTTTCTAACAGGATATCCAGATAAGCTATATTTTCTTCTTCTATTTCATGAGTAAACTTCAAAAATGTTGTACTATTATTGATGTAACCTAAAAAGGAGGAAATACTCTCTTTTTTATCCTTTCATACAATAAAGATATCCAGATACCTAATGTAAAGCTTACTAGAGTTTTTAAATTTGCTAGTAAATAGATGTTAGTTCTCCCATTGGATCATTACTATATTAGCAAATAGGGAGATGCATAAAAAACCCATACACACCCCCTTTTTTGTAAAAAAAAAAAAAAATTACCTTCAAAAAGTATGCAATTATTTTTGAGAACAATAAGTTCTTCAGATAAATTTATATTTTCCTGCAAAATCCTCTTATTAAACAAATAATCAAAAAAACATTGCAGACCTATGTCATGCGGTATAACCATATAAAGATATTTAACATCCACTTTGATAAAAATGTTTGAATCATTATATTCCAAGTTGTTGATTTTACTTAAAAAAATCCAGGAGTCCCTACAAACATATTTCTCCTGTGCCACTCATCCTTTTAATTTTTCATCCAAGAATTTTGTGCATGCACTAGTGATCGAAACCCTAGCATCTACAATAAGTTGCATAGGTGGGTTATGAATGTTTTTATGTATTTTAGCGACACCTGACAATGACTGGTTTTAAGGGGGAATCATATTAAGAAAACCAAATTTGTCCAGATCTATTCTCTGTTCTATAAACAAGTCATTTAATTGCCTTCTAATATTGTGATATGATATATTCAGTTCATTTTTAGATACAGTCAGACATATCCTCATGAAGGATACTTGGCATTCAATTAGTGTAATCAATATGATGCATTATCATTAACTCACCCCCCCTTATCTGGTTTCATAACTCTACAACCATTCTCTTTAATTTCCTCCAGAAACATTCTTTCAGTATGAGAGATGTTAAAATTATATTTACCCTTTAAATTGTTAAACATGATTCTTAGATCTAACTCGCAAAACTTTTCAAAAAGTTGTAATAATAGCTGAAGAGGGGGTTGAAAATACTTGATATTCTAAGATTCAAGTCTGCAGTCGAGTGTCATTAAACTTCAAACTAAAATTCAGTTTTCTAATATATTACTTTAAATCAATCATCATATTAGTTATGTTTGATTTTTGGGATAAAAAAAGGATATACCCTTTGAAAGCAGACCACCCCTATTAGTTGCTATAGCATATTCAGTAGAATTATAAACTTTAAAGTCGTGTTCTTGGCTTATAATTATTTTGCATACACATTAACTATTATATAGTTCATTGTCCAGAAGTAGATCTGGTTCTATCTCTTCTAGCCTCTGTATTCCCAACTCAATTGGTTGGTGTAGGTGGTGTTGGCTCCTTTGCAATACTTCCATTGATTCCTTTGAGGGGGCAGAGGTGGGTTGCGTTCATCATAGTCCTCTGTCTTATATCCATTTGGATCTTCACAGTGGAGGGTATTCTAAAAAAGAAGTTATGTCTTACCATAACGTTCCATCTGTGTTGTTGATCTTCGTTCATTCATTACTGATAGGTTATCGGTTCCGTCCTCGGAACCGAGCCAGCCTTATATCAAGCTCGCGTCAGCCAAAAACTCTCAAGCCAAGATCCAACCCAGAATGCTCTGCTCCCTGTTACCTCAGATCGAGTTTGCAAGTTGATAGACAAAAGTAGAGGCTACCTCTGGTCATAACAGACCTACAATAAAGGAATATATGAGATCAACCAGGAACCTCCAGAGGGGGACTGAGGGTGGGGAGTAATGAATGAACAAAGATCAACAACACAGATGGAACGTTATGGTAAGACATAACTTCTTTATCTGATGTTGATAATCTTCGTTCAGTCCTTACTGATGGGACAGAGTCCCCAGCTACCTATATTCCTGAACACCATGGAGCCAAAAGAAGCTCTATCTCTGGAGGCCAAATCCAATTTGTAATGAAGGATAAAAGTATGAGGTTTGGCCGAAGTCGCAGCTGAGCAAATATAATTGAGGGAAGCCCTAGCATTAAAAGCTGCTGAAGTTGCCATAGACCTTGTAGAATGTACATTCACTCTGTGGAGCAAGGTGATATCGTTCTTGTTGTAGATAAAGGTAATGCAGTTTCTCAACCATGACGCCAATGTAACTTTTGAGACAGGATGACCTAGTCCTGGTCCAGAAAAGGCCAGAAATAGTTGGTCTGATTTACGGGTAGATTTTGTTCTATGAAAGATAGAACTGTATTTGCCTATGAACATCCAGGGAGTGCAGACAATACTCTCCCTTGTTAGAATGATTAGGAAAAATACTGGAAGGTCAATAGACTGGTTGATAGACCACTCTGACAACACTTTCGGTAAAAAGGAAGAATTAGTTTTCAGTGATACTCTATCCTTATGGAAGATAAGGTAGGAACATTTGATGCAAAAGGCTTGAAGTTCTGAAAAACATCTTTGCTGCCCATAAAGAAAACCTTTTACATTTACAGAGATAGACTAGTCTGGTGGACGATTTATGAGATGCAATAAAAATATTGCACACCGGGGATGAGAGGTCATCTTGCCTGGCAATCATTGGAAGTGGAGAAACCAAGCTGTCAGCCAGCTTCAGAGTTGTTAGATTGGGGTGAGTCAGTCCCTGTGGATGGGAGATCAACATTGAGGATGGATTGAGGATCCATGGTCGATCTAGCAGGTGAGGCCAGAGGAAGGGGAAAAAGACTTGTCGAGGCCAATATCGAGCAAGGAGGATCAATTTGCTTTTCAACTGCCGTGCTTTCTTCAAAAATTGAGAGATAACAGGGAGAGGAGGATAAGCATAAAGTAGACCCAAGGGCCAAACGTGGACTACAGCGTCTCTCGGTAACTGTCCCCGAGGGGGGATCAGGGCAAAGTAGTTGCTGCACTTGTAGTTGGTTGGGGACGCGAGTAGGTCACAGCAAGGCTTTCCCCGGCTGTTGAAAATTTTTGTTGCTATCACAGGGTTGAGGGACCACTCGTGAGGTTGTAGAATGCATCTGCTCAACTTGTCCGCTATCATGTTGGAGCTCCCGGAAATGTGCATTGCAATTAGAAAGCAGTTGGAAGCTATCTCCTATTGCCGTATTCTCAAGGCCTCTCAGCATAACGGATAAGATCTGGTGCCCCCTTGCTTGTTGATGTACTAGACCACTGACATGTTGTCTGATTGGATCACAATAGTCCCTGATGGAAGGATGGAATGCAATGTTTGAAACACTAGTAGCACCGCCCTCAGTTCCAGGAATTGATATGCAAAAGGGCATCTGTCTCCGACCAGGTGCCTTGGACCGAGTTTCCCTGACATAGCCCTCCCACCCCATCAGGGAGGCATTCGTGGTCACTGTGGCTTTCGGTTGATGGGGGCTGAAGGTGCGAGACCATTGTTGGGGGTTTTGAGACATCCACCAAAGCAAATCTTGCTTGCATCTCTGAGTTACACTTATCTGAAAAGACAAAAGGTATTGCAGAGAGTACCACTGAGTCAGGAGCAACCACTTGAGAAGTCTCACATGGAATCTGGCCAGAGGAACAATGGTGATCGAGGCTGCCATTGACCCCAAGAGTTGGAGTATGGACCGAGCAGATAATTTGTGGTGACAGAGCTGAGGCTGAACCTGTTGTCTTATTCTTTGAAGTCTGTGATCCGAAAGACATGCTGTGCAATTTCTTGTGTCCAACAGTACCCCAATGAATTCTAAAGTCTGTGCTGGGGTAGTGTTGGACTTCTCCCAGTTTAAAGTTATTCTCAGGCATTGTGCTGTGAGAAGAGTGTAGACTAGGGCTTCTTCCAGTAGGCGCTTAGTGGGGGCGGTGAGAAGCCAGTCATCTAGATATGGAAATGCCTGGAATCCTTGAAGTCACAGGTGAGCGATGACCACTGCCATGCATTTGGTGAACACTCTGGGAGCTGTAGACAAACCGAAGGGCAGTGCTCGAAACTGGTAGTGACTGGCTCCTATGTGGAAGCAGAGGTATCGTCTTGAGCGCTTGACCATTTTTATATGGTAATACGTATCTTGAAGATCTACAGAGCACATCCAATCATCTTCTTCCAGAAGAGGAAGGATAGACTGAACCGTGACCATCCGGGATTTCTCTGTTTTTACAAATTTGTTCAGTGTGCTGACATCCAGAATTGGTCTCCAGTCCTCTGTCTTTTTTGGCACCAAAAAGAACCTTGAGTAAAAAAACAGATCCTATCTGGTCTGGGGGGGATCGTTTGGATGACTCTTTTTTTGTAGCAGCTTTCAGATTTCGTGTGCTGCTGCTTCCCTTTGACTGGATGGAACATTGGGTAAGTCTCTGGATGAGGTTGGATGGAGATGAAAGGGGATGCAATAGCCTCTGGATATTATCCATTGTACCCAAGAGTCTGTGGTTATGTTTTGCCAAGCAGTGGGGTACAAGGAAAAACAACCCCCGACCGCTTCCAGAGGTGAGCAGTCGGGTAACGCTTAAGGAGCACTGATAGAGTTGGCCAGAGAAAGAATCTCTGGAACTCTGGTTTCATGGACCTCCTCTGCCCCAAAATGGACGTCTTCCATTGGAGTTTCTCCCTCTGCCTCTAGGGGAAAACTCGGCACGTGCATCATGGAAAGAGCCCTGTGATTTTCTGTGCCACATCTTCCCGCTCCTCTGATTTCTGGAGTACAATCATTGAGGAGTGGAGTGTCTGACACCAATGGCAGATAGGGTCTTGCCATCTTGTTCGCGCCTTGCCAATGTATCTTTAACTTTAGGGCCAAGCAAGTGAAGCGGCTTCGAAAGGGGCATTCATAAAGGAAGCCTTAAAGGAGTCTGCAAAGGCACATCCAGGCATGTTGTCTGGTGACTATACCTGTGCCTGCCTCTCTAGCCGCTCCTTCCGTTGGGTGTGAAATAAGATGCATGGAAGAATTGGATATGAGAAGCTACATTGTCATGGACCTCATCAGCTATAGCTCCTGCCAAGGTTTCAGAGAGTTCGTTGATAAGATCCCACTGGAGCCTTGTAAAGTGTGTCATAGTTCAAGGACCTTACAGGCGAAGGTCGTTGAAGCAAACACACACTTTCCGAGTCTGTCTATTGCCTGGGAATCCTTGTTGGGTGGATGGACAGTCTAGCTCTCTTCTGCCAAGTCTTTCTTGTTGCAGCCACCACCACCATGGCATCTACTGGAAGACCTTTTGACCAATCAGGATGCTTAGCTGGGTGAGATGAGATCTTGTCAGGCCTCCACGGTATAGCTTCCATGGTGTCAGGATCCTTCCATGCAAGCTAGACGATGAGCTGGACAAACTCATGGGCCGGCAGGGTAACGAAGGAGGTAGGAGGCCGGGCATGAAAGGCCTGCAGGAATACAGATTCCTCTGAGGAAGGAATGGAGGACTTCCAGTCACCCCTCTGTCTTGGGATCTTGAGGATGTCATCAAAGGACACCTCATCAGAGGGTGACCATGGGGACCCTTCCCCATCATCAAAGTCCATATCTTCGGTCAAAGACTCCTCAGTGGAGTCCATGTGGTTCCTCTTGCACAAAACCTTGCGAGGTACTTCCTCAGTAGGAAGCTCTGGGGAAGACTGCAAAGAGGGGGGGTCTCCTGAAGGGGAGAAAACTGAGGCCCTTGTGGTGGGTGTCGGATGGTTGTGGCTTGTGATAGTTGCGGCACAGAGGGGGGGACTCTGACATGGGGGGGGTTTGCCAGCGGACGCAAGTGCCCTCCTCCATGGCCTGGAAGGCTGGACCACTCAAAGAGGGATGGGAGCCCAGAACTGAGCATGACAACCTTGAAACTGAGGTCACACCCCGCTCCGAGCTGACCCCCAGACCAGGTGTCTCAAGGGGGCTGTGGAGCAGAAGGGAGGGAGGATTCCTGGGAGGTGCCATAGAAAGAAATCGGCATGGAACTAAGAATGCCCTCCCCCACGGCACAGTCACTAGCCTGAGAAGAGCCCAATGCCCAGTGCACCGAGGGCCACAAGGACAACTCCGG
Organism: Protopterus annectens; assembly: GCF_019279795.1. Lineage (NCBI taxonomy): Eukaryota > Metazoa > Chordata > Ceratodontiformes > Protopteridae > Protopterus > Protopterus annectens. Next base: position 199,207,184 of record NC_056750.1, read on the forward strand.
CTCCAAAGTGAGGTCCATTATTGGGGTCGAAGGGAGGGAAGCCACTGTTGGAGGAAGGGGCTTCGATGTCTGCGTGGAAGTCAAAGGAGTAGTGTACGTTGGAGTGTGAGGAGAAATACGTTCACCTGAAATAGAGAACATAGCTTTAGACGGTTGAGAGAGATCCCTGGCCGCTAGCAACTGGTCAACAAGCCGCAACACATCTTTTTCAGAGAGACTCCTGGTCGACCTCATAGAGCAACCTGAAGGTGATTCTGGCCTTTCTAGAAAGGGGCTATATTGGCTACCAACAAACAGGTCCAAAGAAAGAGATTACTTGGTCCTTGCTAGTTCGAGTGGTGCAGAGCCCGGAACCGAGGGTGTCTGCACCAAGGAGAATGGTGTTGTGGTGGTCAGTGCCAATGAAGGCAGCGCCATAGAAGTCGAAGATGTCTGCACTGTAAAGGCAAGTGTCTGTACCGATGAGTACAGTGCCATCGAGGAAGGTGTCTGCACCAGTAATAATGACGGTGCCAAAAAGGACTGCGCCGAAGAGCATGTCGGTGCTGAAGGTGTCTGCACTGTATGGGACAGTATTGTCAAACTCTGGGCCAAACGAGATTGCACCAATGGTGCTGAAGGAGGCTGTACCTGCAGAGACAATGCCAGTAAATGCTGTGATGAAACTGTCAGAGCCGTAAGTGTCTGCATCTGGAACTCCGGTGCAGGAGGCGATAAAGAGGACATAGCTGGTGCAAGAATCAACTGGGATGGGGTGTCGAGCCTCGAGCCAAAAGGGTCACAGGTGGCAGCACTGGACTAGAAATTTTTACCTATGAGTCGACTCCTTGCGATCTTCAAAGGGAGATGAAGTGAGCGACCTCGAGGAGGAAGAAGAAGAACGCCTCTTATGGGGTTTAGCAGGAGGGGGTGAGCCCTCTGACTCAGAGATAGCCTCACAGAAAGGAGTTTTAAGGAGACCTTTCAGGATTAACTTGTTCTTTCTTTCATTGAGAGTCCTGGCCGAAAAATTTCTACAAATCCCACCCAGGGATCCACTGTAAGGTGGGAGACATTCAAGCAACAGACACATAAATCATGGCCATCAGAAAGCGGTAACTTACGGCCGCAATCCTTACACTGTTTAAAACAAACAATACTTTTCTTGTCTGACATAATGATGTGGAGAAGAACGACAGTACCAAGAGTAACAAAGGCTATCCAGAAGGGTAAGAAGAGAGAGAAGGAAGGAAGGATTACTAATGATGGTAATGAAGAATTACCTCAAAGGTAAAAAAAAAGGGTAATAAAGGGAAAGAAACTATAGGGAGAGAGTCTTAAAGATACGATAGGGTAAGAGTATAGTAATAGTAACTGACTGAAAACTTTTAAAGTACTAACAATATAGGAACTTAAAAATGATTCACTTAGCTGCGAGAGAGTGGCTTGACACGGCTGTACAGCAATGTGGCAAACGAGATCTGAGGTAACAGAAAGCAGAGCATTCTGGGCAGGATCTTGGCTCGTGAGTTTTTGGCTGAAGTGAGCTTGATATAAGGCCAGCTCGGTTCCGAGGACGGAACCGATAACCCATCAGTAAGGAATGAATGAAGATTAACATCAGATGGGATATTTTATCCATATGTGTGGTATTACCTTGATGTCCCACCACTTTAGAAGTATTCCTTTGTTATTAGTGGATTGGTTTTGATATTGAATGTTATGGCTTTGGTGAGCATAATTGTTCCACTGAAAGATCCTCTTATCCCAAGTCTGGGATATTAGTGGCCTAGGGTAGGCTATACCATTTTCATAATCAACACTGTCCCACTCTAACTTTTTAGTTTTCCTATTTTTCATGCCCTGGATTTTCTCTTCAATGTTTCTGAAAATTCTAAAGTGTTTGTATTTATATTGCTCATATAGAAAGTCATGAGTTATTAAATCGTCCAAAACATTAAGCTTGACTGCTTACATTCCATGTACTCAAATCCATGTTTATCGAGCAGCACCATCAAGTCCCTTTGTAATGGGGAATCTTTCTCGAGCCCTCCTTTACCTGTGCGAATACACCCTAAAAAATAAACATTTTCCAACTGACGGTTTTTGAATTTTAACAGCTTATAGTCATATGGTGCTGTGGTAGCATTGTCGCCTCATAGCAAGACATTGTCCCGTTCGATTCTCACCTAGAGCGTCTTCTGTGTGGAGGCATACATGAATGGGGCGCGCCTTCGTTGAAGGTTGTGTGTCAGGGCTGGTAACCCAGTATGTAAAAATCCACTACCAATCATTAGCGGACCGGAGTTCCACTGTGGCGACCCCTAACCGGGAAAAGCTGAAAGACACAAACAAATAGTCATATTCGTTTTATTTGTCATTGAGAGAAGTAGTACATTGTGTAGACTGTGCACTGAAATCAAAATTACGTTGAAGCCATTCTCTTAATACTGGGATACCATTCACCATAGGAAGCTGTTTTGTTTTTGGTGTTTAATCTTTCATGATTCCAGCATTTTTGCTTGCTCTTTTGAATTTCGAGCATTTGAGATTTCGATCTTTTATCACAGGACTATATGTATATATATGCATGCATATACTCTCAGTTTAAAAATGGAATGACAATAACTCCAATGAGGAAGACCCTCTGCAACCCACTATTGAATGTCTGTGAGTGTGTGTGTCTGTGAGTATGTCTATATAAGTGTAATCATTTCACTTGTTATAACGTTAATGGGACATGTGTGGTTCTTTTCACTGCATCAAACTACATACATGAACTTACTTTTGTATTATCCTTTTCCTCCCGCATTCAGTGATGCTACCCCATAACTTATGAAGTGCAGAGCCCAAGGTTGTTCTGGTAATATCACAGCCAATCTCAATTACCCCCACCTTAATTGTAAGCTTGTAAGGAATCTAGAGGCAACATCATTAAAAATGGGCATTTTCTGACCACTGTGGAGTCCTCTACAAAGAGGCCTATCATAAATGGAGTCCCTCAGGGATCAGTTCTGGGACCACTCCTTTTTGGCACTTACTTCTCTGAAGTCAAGGCCAATGTCAATGGCTTCTGGCTGATTACATTTGCAGATGATTGCAAATTAGGAGCAGTCATAGAACCCCCCACTGACACAAATGCTCTCCAGGAAAGGTTGATGCACACAAGCCATGGACTACAACTAAATGCCAAAAAATGCATAGCAGCATCCTTCGGGAAGTCATCCACCACTGGTAACTATCATACTGACAATACACCCCTACGAGTTGACCCAGTTGTCATGGACTTCGGGAAACAAATAGACAGTAATCTAGCCTTTGACCACCACGTGTCTACACTAGTGAGGAAATCATTCTTTCTTGAGCAACTTATAAACAAAGATATGGCATCTAGGTTCAGGGAAGCTATTGTTCCACTGTGTTCTGCGTTCATCAAACCTATCATTGAGTAGAATTCCCCCTTTGGTATGTACCTAAACAGGCATATCCAACAACTGGAACGTTTAAGGAAATTGCTCACTAAAAGAATTCAGGGCATAAATAATATGTCCTATGGAGACAGACTCAAGGCCCTATCCCCATAGTCTGTCTTTTACATGTTATTAAGCGGAGATCTATGCCTGGCATACAAGGCATTGTCAGACCCCACCCTGATGGACCTCCTGCATATCCACAAAACAAACAACACCAGAACTGCCCATTCTAAACACTTATAACTTTCTTGTTATATAAAAAGGATCTGCTGAAGAGACAGGTATGTATCCCAGAGACTACCCTTTTCTAGAACAGGCTCCCCATCTATGTGAAGCAAAGTTCCTCCCTAACCCAATTCAAGTGTGACTTGGACAACTGGTAGGGGAACAGGACATTTATCCCTGGTTTGGCACCTATGTCTCTAATGGGCACAGGCAGGCTGTAAATGGTTCATCTTACAGGCCCCTGCTTGTAAATGTTTCATCTCCCAAACAACTGCTTACACTTATCAAGGATACCAGAATTTGTCGGAGATTTGGGATGCATGGCTAGGCTTAAAAAGGCCCTTGTGGATGTTAGCATAGTAAACACCTATGAACCTACGATCTGGGTGAAAAAAGTAAGTATTACAAAGACATGCATCTGGAGCATTTCTCCCCGGGCCTCTGTTGAAAACTGGCTTCATTCCAAGTCGGACTTTCCCAGTAAACAAATGTTAACTAAATAAAATAAATACATAAATGCTGTTGTTTATCCAGCTTAGGAGGAAGTAAAAGACCAGAGATCTGTACCTCAGTTTGGATGAAGCGTTATTCTGTGGTCGTTCTGTAATGGAGATAAGAAAAAGACAACAACAACAAGGTTCTTTATTCTGAGCGTTAGTTATTTTACACAGTGACATGGCGGTTTGGCACCTCCTAATTTCAGTTGTCAGAATGATGAAATGATGGGAATGGACACTCCAAGTGACATTGTCATATGCATAGTGACAACCTGGATGAAGAAAGGCAAAAAAATGAATGCACGTTTCTGTTTTCCAAGTAGAACAGCCAAGGAGATTATGCACACACTGCTACCTCTAACAGAAGACGCTGTCAATGTGAAAGTTAAATCAGGTTTATACTGAGCTCACCCCTGTCTGGAAGGTTATGCTTGTTTCAGCAATGGTAACCTAATACAGTTAGCATGGACCAGTGAGCTAAATTCAGAATGAGAGTATTTTATTTATTTAAATTTCTTTTTGATTCAATACTGCAGCAATAACTACCAAAAAAGTTATCGTGAAATTATTTATTCATTTTCTCACACCATCTTATGCCTGCTCTGGGTTAAAGAATAGCCAAAGCTGACCCTAGCAAGCAGTTTATGTAGCATAGATAAACTACTCTGGACAGGACATCAGCTGCCTGTCACAAGTACAAGAACTGCTGTTGCGAAGTCTGATTTATGAAATAAAGTGTGATTCCACAAGCAAAACACAATTCTAAAATTCACTGTTACAGAATAAAAACATTTCCCCCTGCATTCCACAACAGTTCTGTAACGTGCATTGTTAAAGTTTCTCCATTCCAAGGATGTCAGTTCCTTTCCTCCAAATTATAGAAGACATCCCAAGAAACCTTTGCATTACAGGATGTACACATACATTCATAAAGCCCATGCACATACAAGTAATTTTAGATGATAACCAGTTCTCATTTATCAGTTATGTCTTTGAGATGTGACAGATAACTACAGACGTGATAATGTGTGCAGATACAGGAAAGACATGCAGAGCCCACACAAAAGGTGCCCCAGTTAGGGACTCAAACTTGACAACTAAGTGCTATGAGGCAGTAACCTTAAGTGATTTACTGCTCTGTTGATGATTTATGTCTCAGTACATCTCCTGTAATGTTCTTCTCAGTTTACCATCTTGTTTAACTTTACATTAGCTGTCGCTGGTGTGGGACAGTCCTACTGGAGCACCAAACTGTTTTGTCAAGGGATACTTTAATATAATGTTATACAGTGCGTTCTGAAATCATAGCTGATAGCAACATTGCACTTCTTATAAGATTTCAGATTTGTGGTGATTTTTTTTTTGCATTATAACAATTAAACCATGTAGCAGCAATAAAATTTTCAACTTTGAATCTCTTACACAGAATTATACCGTGCTGTGGAGTGTATTTTTGTCCAGATGGTGAGACATAATCTACATGACCAAATTAAGTGTACATAGATAACTTCCTGTTCTCCACATCTCCAGCATTTTCCATCCCCTGACACATCCTCTTCATCTGGACTGGAGTAATCTTACAGAAATGTTGGTTTTTGAAGCATGCAAAATAGAGATGATGGATAGAGGACCAAAGAGACAACATAAGTATTGCTTTTTATCTGGAAGGTCAGGAGAGCTGACCATTGTAAACTGTTTTCTCAAAACCTCTGTGGCTGCAGTCATCCACTTTTGGGTAAATAGACAGAATCTATGGGTTGTCCATTGATCACCCTCACACAATTCAAGAGGAAGCCTATCTTTGGCCATACTTGGGCTACTTCATTGCAAAGATTGCCACAACAGCAAATCAGCTTTGTCACATTGTATTCTACAATTGGACTGCATTTTAGAAGTGTTACAGTCAGGTGGCATGAAATCCTCCTAGTACAGAATATCTCCTTGGATCCAGTCCCACCAGAGTAAAGAAAAGCCCTCTATATATATCATACAATTTGTCATATATGTTCCCACTGACTTAACTTCTTGTCCAAGAACCCTTTTTTCCTGAGCTCATTCCTTAATTTAATGTCACCCCCCCCAACCAGGGTCCCAAACTGTCTTCCTTTCCTTAAAGGGCAAGGTACTGTATTCTTGAGACATTGGGTATTGTTCAGGGATGGGCCATAAAGGTTGAGGTCTAGTGCTCATTATGACTCAGTGGGTCAGACCTGAGGCCATGGAATACCTGTGTAAATCTGGGAAACCTAAACCTCTATATTTGTTGTGAGCCATCAGCTTCTTCCTTGCCACCCTTGGATAGGCCTTGTTCCTTATAAATGATAAGATTAACCTCTTTAATGTCTACGTTAAAGAGTGATGAGCTAAAGTGGTAATAAAGCGCACTATGACAAGAAGTGTGGGCAGTATGGACATCTTCATATTGGCAGTACTGGCTAGAATTGACAGTTTACTCAATGCCCAGAAAGCAAAATTCTCCTGATATTCCCTAATGAGTGTTTCAGACCGAGTGTACTGATATTGCAGATTTTTTTTTTTTAATTTGAATGCAGAAAGATACCTGTGTGAGGTGATCCATTTAATTCCATAGTTACCCAGGATACCTTGCAGTGTCAGATGATTAATGTCCAGAGGAAATAGAACTAATTTATTCCAATTTACCTTGTGTCTAGATATTACTTTGAACTTACTGAAGACTTGCACTTTTTAGGAAAATGCTTTTGTGAATTCACTACACAGAGTGTATAGTCATCTACAAACCAGATGTCAATATGTATGCATGTATCTGTAAGTATATGTTTGTGTGTATATAGCTCAATAGCTCTATATCTATACATATATATATATATATATATATATATATATATATATATATATATAAAATATATATTTTATATATATATTATATATATATATATATATATATAGAGAGAGAGAGAGAGAGAGAGATTTTATATATATGTGTGTGTATTTAATCTATAGATTATATATATATATATATATATATATATATATATATATATATATAGATATATATATATATATATATATATATATATATATATATACATACACACACATACACACATCTATATATGTGTATATATATATATATATATATATATATATATATATATATATATATATACATATATTTATATGGGTTCCACATAATGTTGTCTAATGCACAAACTTAGGGCCTCTACTGCAGGAAAGTTGTTACAATAATGGCCAGGCCTGCCTGGTACCTAAACCATTCAAAAGGCAGGCAATTTGTGGTATTTGTCACGATTCTAGCCAGCAGAATACAGCAAAGATAGCTCCCGTAAAGGGAGTCAAATGCATTGTTAAAATCAATAGACAGAGCTACTATAGGAGTCTATTCATGTTGGCTGAACTGCTGAATATTATAGAAGAGCCTGAGTGCTCCTTGCATTCCCTGTCTGTTCACCACAAAACCAGGCTATGTACAACTTGAGATAGAATTTGCCCTAAATGGACTATCAGGACCTCGGCTGAAACTTTTGCTTCCAAAGAGATTAGTGAGATAACTCCATAACTGTGTGCCTCTAATGCGTTCTTGTCCTCTATGGGAAAAGTAGTAATATTCGCTGTTGTCACCTGACAGCTCAGTAAATGATTCCATTTGTTCTCTTTATGCACTGTAAGAAGACCAGGGACTGGGCCAATTCAAAATGTAATGCCTTAAACACATCTGCCGGAAAGCCATCAGGTCCTAGGACTTCCCTTGAACTAAATGCCCTTATTACCTTGTGTACTTCTGCCACTCATAGATCCTTGCTAAATTTTTATTTATTATTTATTTATTTATTTAACATTTGTTTACTGGGAAAGTCCAACTTGAAACAAGCCGATTTTTAGCAGAGACCTGGAGAGAAATGCTCCAGATGCATGTCTTTGTAACGAGATAGCTACATAACTGCTTATGCATAGTTAGTTCAGTTTGAGCTGAAATCTTCTCAAAGCTGTTCAGGAAGATTTGGTGGCTATCTATATAGGCTATAGGCATTGTCACAATGTCTGTGTAACTAGATAAATTTTCTAAGCAGAAGAGACCATCTGCCCCATGAGATTCCTCATATAAAGTATGGTATTGGTCAGATTTCTTTTCCTTAGTCTTTGAGCTAATGGCCTGGTATTATGAATTTGCTTTGCCCAGTATAAAAGCTTTAGGCTTGCCCACCTCTACTGTTAAAGTGGAAAAAAATAGCACTCTGGTTTCTTTTTTAGTAGTATTGATTTCTCGCAGTAGCTATAAATTCATACTCTGTAACTGTGACTGGACCCCTCTAAAAACCCTCCCACTTGACCAGGCTGCAGCATATTTCTAAAACACCTAGACACTGTCGCTCCACTGCACAAAATCAAGGTTAGAACCTCTACAAACCCCTGGCTCAGTAAAGAAACCAAACAAATCCTCAAGTCCAGAGACCCTGTCTGGATTTACTATAAAAAAAAAAACAAAGAAACATAAAGCCTAAGTACCAAGAACAGCGCAACTGTGTAAAAAAAAAGCATTAGGCTGGACAAAAAATCCTACTACACGACATTAAAAACTAAATACCAACATAACCCCCAAAAATTTTGGAAAAATGTAAACCAGCTACTAAAACCCACCCAAAAGGCTACCCACAAACCAACCACCCCTGACACTAAAGTTCCCATTGAAACACAATTCATCTCCCACTTTGTGAACTCAATTCTATCCTAAGTATCACAGGACAGTTCCAACCTCACTATCCCCCCTCAACACAAATAACACTAATACAAGCTTTACCCTCAAAACAGTTTCCACCACTTCAATTAAAAGCATGCTCTCCAAACTAAAATCCTCATCAACAGCAGCCTACCTACTCCCCAGCTATTTCTTGAAACTCACAGCAGATGCTATTGCTACCCCAATCTCCACTATCATAAACAGATCAATTGTTGAAAACTTTGTGCCCAAACTCTGGAAAATATCCTATGTTACACCCATACATAAAGGCGGGACCTCCACTGAACTTAATAACTACAGACCTATGGCTTTCCTCTCCCCCGTGGCCAAAATCCTAGAAAAATGCATCCATACCCAGGTGCTAAAATACCTCCTAGACAACAACATCCTGTCACTTACTCAACATGGTTTCAGACCTGCCCATAGTACCACTACAGCCCTCCTCTGCTTTACAGACACAGTAAACTGTCTCAAAAACGAAGGCATGCAGGTGTCAACTCTTTTTTTGGATATGTCCAAAGCATTTGACACAGTCTTGCACCAAATCCTGCTAAACAAACTAAACCAATATCACCTATCAAATTCCACTCTTACCTGGTTCTAAAGCTACTTAACTGACAGGTACCAAGCTGTGAAATGGGAAAATTGTCTCTCTCCTCAGCTGCCCATAACTATAGGAGTCCCACAGGGTTCTATCTTAAGACCACTACTATTCACAATCTTCACAAATGACCTCCATACCTCCACACAGCATGCATCTATCATTCAGTATGCAGATGATACTACCTTAATCTGTGCTTCATAAAACATTCTCACCCTACTGCAAACAACTCAATTAGCATTCTCTGACATTGAAAACTACCTTACCAAAGCCCAACTTATCTTCCGTCCAAAGAAAACTCAGCTTATGTTTATAACCAGTTCTAACAAAAACACTGATAACAGTCAATTCACTATCTACTCCACAAATGCTACTCCAATTGCTCCAGTGGCACAGGCTAAGCTATTGGGAATAACCATAGACTCTCACCTAAAATTTGATAGTTATCTCAACTTAACTATTAAAAAAGTACATGCCAAACTGGGATCACTCTACCGTATCAAACCATTTCTTACCAACAACAACACAAGATCAGCCATTGCTCGCTTCCAACTTCTATCCACCCTACTCTATGCATCTCCCATTCTGACTAATCTCAACAAAACTGAATTAAGCAAAATGGAAGCCTGCTATAACAGAATTGCCTGCTTTGCTGCAAATTGCTCATATAGAACTCATCACTGTACTGCTTTGAGACAGCTCCACTGGCTTGAACTGCCCAACCTCCTAACTTACAATCAGCTCTGCCTCTGTCATTCTATCTAATACCTCCCCAATAAGTGTCCTGCCCTCAAAAACCTAGTACAACATCACACAGCCTAAAGGCCTCTTAGATCATCAAGCAAACTACTACTAGAAGTCACCAACAGCTACAATAGCTTTGGAGACACACTACATAGTAGTTCAGTGGCTAAAAAATGGTACTCTGTCCCCACTAGCATTCAAAACACATTGTCCAAATCCTCCTTTAAAGACCTTATCAGGCAACATCTCAAGCAAAGTTAGCAGTGCCATGACTGCTCCCCAGGCTAGTAAAAGCGTATAAGGTACACATACTAAACATAGAATACTTGATAATAGTTTTCACTCTTACTCACAAACACTGGTTAATGTACAATGTATGTACTGTACCTGTGTACTATGTATGTATTCTACCTATGTTCTAAATTTCAGCTGTACACAACAAATCTATTAATTACCTTTATTTTTAAATTAATATTTTCTTGTTTGTTCTCTCCACTGTAACTGTTGATGTGCTTCATACCACTGTAAAAACATGTCTATTGTAATTTGTGTGTATACTGATCATGTCTAAATATCTAAATGTATCTGTAATTTTTCTATGTTGAGCTTTTCTCCCCAGGCCTTTGCTGAAAAGGGGCCTTTTCAGCTCAGTCAGACACCCCCTGTTAACAAATGTAAAATAAAATAAAATACCATCTGTCTCCACATTATGTTGGGTGAGTACTCTCTCTTTTATGTCATTAATGTCAACTTGTTCTGGAGTTCTTTCCTTTGTTGCTTATACAGATATGGTGTAAAATTCAATAAGTGTTCTTGAAGCATTCCCATTTACTAATCACGTTAGTGTTCTCCATTACCTCTTCCTGCCAGTACTGCCTAACCCACTTTCTACTTTGCAGTATTGTAACTGAGTTCTGAAGCAAATGCAAATTCTCCCTCACTAGTGTTAAGGTCTCTGAGCAAAAGTCATTGGTGGAACAATGCAGAGACCAGCTATGATCCAACGTGACCTCTGGCAAAATCTCATCAGAAAGTACTGTAAAAGGGAGAAACCTTTCTGATTGCTGCACAGAAAAATCCAGGTGCTGCCTTCTTGCAACATCTGAGGTCCATTCACTCCTATCAGGCTGAGTCGTGGTATCCTTTGTGCTTTTCTTTCACAGAGGGTGGCCACTGGTGATCAGAGAATTGCAACAACTTGTGCTTGGCGTTTACTTGAGGGACAGCCATGCCATTCTTCTGCCACGGCATTGGAGATTATCAGGCTAAAAAGCTTTTGGCTTCTGCTTGAAAATTAAATTTCATTTTTGTTGAGCCCTTTTGGACCATTAAATGAGTTGTAAATTTTAGTGACACTGAGTACCTCATGTCCTTAAACTGACTTAGCAGTGGGAGAAATCTTACTTACAATAAACAGAGCCATACTGTAATCTGGGCTACATGGACTGTGTGGCACCCACGTTGATATTTGGTCCTCAATTCCTAAACCAGTCTCAAAGTCATTTCCTGATCGTTGTAGTTCACGAAGTGGAGGATGAAATGTCTAAGGAGATTGGTTGCAGTTCCTGTATTAATACAATGAGCTCACTCTATATTCAGGAGTTGCCACTGCTTCAATAGATTTTACATTTCTTTATTAATACAGGCCACCAGTTACTGCTTTCTATTTCCCTGGTAAGCCAATAACATGGAGATTATACTTATGGGAATGATTTTTTTCCAGGTGGGCTACTTTCAGCTCTAGCTTTTATTCCATACATATAATTTCTCCAGCTGGTAGAAGTGGACATTAAGCAAGTCCCTATGCTCCAGAAATTCTTTGCTACATTGTTCAATGCTTTGTTGTATTAGTCCAACCTCCATTCTAGTAGCCTCATTTGTATTTGTAAGTCCTTGATGTCCATTTGTGCATCCTGTAGCAGAACAGTGTGAGAAGTAAGTGAGGCCTGCAACATGTAATCAAATGTACTCCCTAGCCATCACATTATCTTTCACTTTGATCTCTGCTTCTCCTAATGAGCTTTACATGCCCTAATTATTTTCTTTTTCCAAGGTGAAAAATTCACTTTTTATAGTTCTGTTTACTAAGCTGAAGGGAGATTGCAGAAGATGGTGATAAAATGTGTTTGTTAAGAGGGATTTTAAATAAAAACTGTACCAGGTGATCGGAGCTGCAATTACCGCAACTATCTTCTTGTGTAGTCCCATGAGTGCCCCCTTGTGGTAATTATTTTTAATGCATAAGGTGAGCTTTGATAATAGGATAAAGAACATGAAGTGAGAGCAAGTCATTCTACTTGGGACACGTTGAGATCATGGGTTAGATTTAGTATATGGCTGAACAGAATGGATCTTTTCACTGTATGCCTAAAGGCATTGTGCTTAAAGTTCACATCACAGAACACCCAAAAGTTTTCATTTATTTATTTATTTGCTGACATTTGATTAAAGGGAAAATGTAATTGGATCGAAGCCCATTTTCAGTGGAGGCCCGGGAATAAAGTTCCAAATTATTACAAAACATTTTGAGAACAATAATTTTACAATCTTCAAAAATAAAACAAAAACCATCTGTAGCATAAATAATTATAATAAATTGGACATAATATAAAAACATTGGCCAAGAATCGGTACAAGTTATATGAGAATCATTTCATATTTAGAGAAATTTTAGACAGTTTGTAGAGAAATTAAAGGTAAGTTAGTCTGTTACAGACAGGAATTGCAATATGAAGTGAGAGAAAAACAGGCTTATGTGGTATATTTAGAGAGAAAGTCAGAGAACAGAATTTGATAGAAGTAAGGAAGAAAGTAAAGAAGGGAGAGTAGGGTGGTATAAAGAAGGAAAAGGTACCTGTTCACATTTAGGGGTGTAGTTTATCCTGGTTTTAAGCAAGAACAGAGCCAAAAGTTTATCCTGGTCCTGAGTAAGAACAGAGCCAGATTTTAGCTAGGACGTCTTTCAGAGTGATGTTGAAAGATGAGAGGGAGGGTATTGACCTGACAGATACCGTTAACAGGTAAGTAGTTCCAGGCCTTAGCACCCTTGTATGAGTTTAGACAATGCCCAGCAGATTTGGTAGGTTTGTAGACAGACAGGAGTTTTTAGTCACTGGATCACAATGACCGATTGGAAACATAGTTGCGTAGAATGTTTTTTAGTGCTGGACAGACAGACGGATGCAATTTTATAGGTGGTTTTCAACATGCAATTTCAAGGTGTAATCTGTACACAGAGCTCATTCTACTGCATGAGGGCATGGTTATGCACACATGCAGTATGTATTTTAATGTTCCCTAAGAAGAAGATTACAACACTGGGTTAGGAAGAATTAATTCTAAATGGATCACCTCTTACGACTGTGTTTTAGTGCATTACTGTCCTGTGAGTACAAGCCCTATTTGAGCATTCCTTTGCCCCACCACCTGGACTTCCTAAGCTATTTAAGCTCTGCATGCAAGTAACTGTAGCAAATGGGCAGCTCATTCACTGCAAACTGTGCACTGACAAGAGAAGCCCACCTGCTGAGGAACCCTACTCTGCCCCCCCACACACACACACGCACACACTGTTACATTACCTGCAGTTGGCATGGCAACCATATATTAAAAAAACTACTACCAATGGAAAATAAATAAATAAAGCCTGCAAAGATGTGCTGGTTTAAGAACTGAGTGTCATCCCTAGTGTGGGAGCTTTGCCCTTGAGGTGTGCACAGCTTCACACACTTTAGGGAGTAATAATGCTGGAAAGCAAATGTTTTTATATGATTTGCTTTCTTTATAATAACTGGAATTCATCTGTAGTATCTTCTAGAAAGATCTCTTGAAAAGCCATAACAGCTTGCAGTAAGATTGCATGCTCTAAACTCAGCATCTGTGCTAGAGATGCATTATTATTATGAAAAAATAAAGCAATATGGTCTATATGATTTTTGCATTCGACCTAATGTGTAATAATTTAATGACTCCTTCAAGCTCTGCTGTCGGAAGTTTAATTACAGTGTACCTTAAGGTATAAAAAAAATCAAAAAACAAATATTACAGACCTGCATGTGTGTTATTTTTTATTACATGCATGTTACCATCATAAATAATATTTTATTTTTTTTTTAAATTTGGTTATTATCCAGGTAAAATCATTAGGCCTCACTTTCACTCATGAGAAGTACCCTGTGATCACAACATAGTAAAATTACTTGCTTTGATTTGCAATTGGCAAAAAATATTGAAGAAATACAATACAATTTTCATGTGTTGGACTTTCTTTGTTTCCCCCCGCAGAAACATGCCTTACGTTTTTACAGTTTTAGAGTTCTAAAAAGGAAGATAGGAATACATTCTCTCTCTCCCCAACCTGAGAACAAGTCAAACCAAAAAAATAGTATAGGGTACAGTATTAGTCAGGCCTATTTTTAATAGTAACTCTCAAGCAACCAGAAGCTACAGTTATCTGGCATCTACCAATCCCCATGGGAGCCAGTTAACTGAGAGTTTACTGTAAAAATGAAACTATAAGCTGCTTTGTGGCCATTTACTAATTTTTCATAATTATTCTTGTGATGTATGCAGTTCTTTAAGATGGCACAGAGTGCCTGTCACCTCAAGTATTAAAACACATTAGTTGTATGACACTCACAAGAATGCAAAACTGCTCTACAATTTGTAGCATGCTACAGGCCACCCTCTCAAACTCAGGAACCCCACACAGCCTTCCTAAAGACACTGGAGGGTATAAATGTATCTCCAAACACCATTATATTGGGTGACTTCAACTACTCGAATATAGACTGGGAACATTACTCAAGCCCCAACTTTCTAGCCCAAAGGTTCCTGGAGTTCATAAATTCAAATGCCATGGAACAACTAGTCACGTTCCCACAAGAGGGGAAAATATACTAGATCTCATCATCACAAACATGGGGACAAAATGCTCCACACGGAAGTATATCCCTCATTGGTGAGATCAGATCACAAACTTATCTCACTGGAAATCCACATCCCCCCACCCCAAACAAAAAGACCACAGTGAAGAACTTCTCTAAAGCAAACTTCACACTACTCAAGACTGGTGTGGTATCCTTCAAGGCCCCGAGCCAGTGGAAACCACAACCCAAGCTGCGGAAGCCCTTACAAATGCCTTCTCTGAACACCTCCAGGACTGCATGGATCAGGCAATCCCTAATAAAACCAAGACTCTTTCCACCAAGGGCAAACGTCCAGTCTGGTGGACCCCAGCCATAAACAAACTTTACAATAAGAGGAGAAAGCTGTTACATGATAGAGCAAAATCCATAAAAGAGAAGACACCCTTGATCATTATTAGTAAAAAATACGAGCACTCATAAAATCATCCAAGGCCAAATTTGAGAGAAAAATTGCAATAGATTCAAAAGACAATCATAAGGCCTTCTTCAGCTATGTTAGAAACCTGGGTGGAAACTCCCAGATATGCAGAATTAGTCCAAAATGATACAAAAATCACTGAACCCACAGACATTGCCAACATACTGGCAGACAGGTTCAGTGCAAACTTCACCCCTCTCCCCCCCAAAAGGAGAGATAACTATCCCAGCGGAGTGTAGCCTCCCAGACATCTCAAATGCGCAGGTGAAAGCTGCTCTCTCTAAAGCTAAAAACACAGCATCAATGGGACCGGATGGTGTCCCCGGCTGTGTGCTACATGAACTCAACGAGGAACTAAACCCGCATATAAGGCAGCTGTTTAATCTTAGCCTTACCACAGGATACGTGCCCAAGGAGTGGCGTACGGCAACTGTGGTCCCACTCCACAAAGGCGGTACCTCTACGGACCCTGGAAATTACCGCCCCATAAGCTTAACAAGCCTGGTCTGCAAAGCTATGGAGAGGATCATAATGGAACTCATAAACAAAGACATAGGGGACTTGCAGACATTGGACCCGACCCAGTTTGGCTTTGTCAAGGGCAGATCATGCCTTTTGAACTTGGTCGACTTCTTCGAAACAGTCACCAAGGCCATTGATGAGGGAAAGGCAGTCCATACAGCCTACCTTGACCTTGCAAAAGCTTTCGACACAATACCCCACTCGGTTATTATAGAGAAACTTACCAGCTTAAATGTGAACCCATATGTCACAAGATGGGTTGCAAACTGGCTAAAGGACAGAACCCACAGGTTTAGAGTTGCTGGCACCATGTCAGACTCCAAGCCAGTCACAAGTGGTGTCCCACAGGGCTCAGTCCTTGGCCCCCTGTTGTTCGGCATCTACTTTTTAGAAGTACAGGCAAACATAGGAGGATTATGGCTGACAAAGTCTGCAGATGACTGCAAACTGGGCGCCATAGTGGAAAGTACATCGGACACAGATATCCTTCAGAGGGGTCTCACGAAAACTGATAACTGGTGCCAGAGCCATGGCCTGAAGTTAAATGCCAAAAAATGTATAGTCATACCCTTCGGGAAAAACAAGGTAACCCCAAGCTACCATATAGGTGGCAATCCATTAAGCACAGAAGAGGTTATCAGGGACCTGGGGACCCAGGTTGACAGTGGCCTTTCTTTTGACACTCACATTGCTAAAGTGGTTAGAAAGACCTTCTACATTGCCCACCTGATCATGAAGGGATTCACATCCAGATCAAGGGCTGTCATTGTTCCCCTGTACTCTTCACTTATCAGACCAATGATCGAGTACAATGCCCCATTCGGGATGTATCTCATCCGACACCTGCAGCAATTGGAGAGACCCCAAAAGTTCCTCACCAAAAGGATAAAGGGACTCCAAAATCTGTCATATGCTGCCAGACTGAAGAAACTCCAGCTCTATTCAGTCGCATACCGCCTGCTCAGAGGTGACCTGTGCCTGACATACAAGGCCATGTCCAACCCGGAATTAATGGACATGCTCCACCTCAAAAAATCCAAATCTACCAGATCCACTAGAGCAAGCGACTTAAACCTTAGCACGGATATAAATAGGACATGCTGGAGGGATAGATTTGTCACCCAGAGACTCCCTATGCTGTGGAATAAAATCCCAGTCCATGTGAGGCAGAGCACCTCGCTGGCTCTGTTCAAGAGAAATCTTGACCGGTGGATGGGAGATCGTAGGTTTACCCAGGGAATCATCTCTGTGTCACTGCTGGACAGAGGCACAACAAACTAATGGGCACAGTATTTTTTAACATAAGGGGTGGCGTAAGCCACAAAACTTTGGGCTAGGCTTATAAATGCCTTAGAGCAGATAGCCTAGTATAAACCTATGAACCTATGAACCTATTATGTCCTAACAGCACCATAAGACTTCCTTGGCTTTTCAGTGATTTCTGTCATACACTTTTGTCAACATACTAGCACACTACCTTTTATTTTTTAATAATGGATCACTGCCTCACATTTGTCAAGAGTATTTTAAGATGGCATTCACAACAGTAACAGATCTCCTGTACCAAAAACCATAACATATACTGCTTGCTCCCCTAGGCACGCGCGCGCGCACACACACACACACACACACACACACACACACACACACACGTTCAAACTGTACACCAAAAATGAAAACTGTGTGTATATATTTTAGAATAGATTCTTCTGGTTGATGCATACGCTATGGCAAACATACAGATCCATATCAAAGGTTACAAAATATAGTTGAGCCTTTGGGATAATACATCAGTCAAACACACTAGTGAAATGCATATTTGTAAGATAAACTACATTCTTTAAGCCTGGGTTCAGTTCCCACTACAGCACATTTGCTCTTGCAACTGTAAGTTAGAATTATGTTAGTACTATACTTAACAACATCTATTCTAACATTTGTCATAAAGTCTGCTTTGTACACAGTTAAACTGAATTTAATTACAATTAGTTGCAAGGTATGAAGTAGCCAACAAAACCTAAAGCATTATTAATGTACATATTATGAATCAATACCTTAGTTACTTAAAACAGTCTGCAATATTACGGAACTAAAGACATGTTAATTTTGCACCAAGGCACACAACCTGATTTTCATGCAAAAAGGTTTGCCTTAACATCCCTTAAAATGATCCATTTGTATATATAGCTAACCTAAGTGTATACAATCTTAGCTGTACGGCTTGCTGTATTCAGGTGAAAATGATGTTTCTGTTCAGTCAGAGCACTAAGAAAACAGCTAACAATGGTACTTGAGAAGGATGGCATTATCTTCCAGGTGGGTATATTATTTCTTTCTCACCAGACATTATTTGTTGGATTTGACTCAAAGTCGATAACAATGCAGTTAAAACACCTGTTTTAACAACTATCAAAACACGTTTATGTCCATTTTATGAATTCAAGAACTGTAGCAATGTAATAAAAAAGTCTCCCTCACCATTTTAAAAATGAAGCATTTGATATCATTAAGTAAGGCAATTTAGGGTTTTAAGCACAGAGGTCAAAATATTTAGGAATTCCACAGAACCAATTATAGAGGTCCAAAGTTGATTTTATAGCAAGAATATAATGGTGCTGCAGTATTCCATGGGTGGTATTCCAGATTACGTGTACTATTACTCACTCATTACATTTAAAAGCATCATAAATCACTTACTTAACATTTCTTAGAAGAAATCTATTGCATTAAATAGGACACAGGCAAGGTGCATTTACATTCTGAATCAGTGAGGAAACAAAGTTTCAGAATAACGCAAATACCATTGCATTGTTCCCTACATTGGCCCTATCCTAGGACACAGCTGTATGCTTCAGTTATCTACAGCTAGTTACAATATAACCGCCTTGCCTGTGGACACTATCACAACTAATTGTAGCTTGTATCAAATGTTTGGTGGTAGCCTCACAAAGGACAAGGGAAATCAAGTCAGTCTGTTTAGAATATGGTCAAATGTCTGCCCTTTAAAACTGGACTGTAAGTAAATAGTGTGCGGTTGACACAATGATCCCAAGCTTCTTCTGGAAAACAATTCAAAAGACAAGACTTATGGCATGCTCTGGGAATGAAAAGAAACATTCAAAAATTAATGTAATGTGAGGCTATATGATAAATATATATGCTGGCAAAAAATGGTCATTAAACTAGTAATAATGCACACTAACATAAGAAAAAGTGTGTATATGTGTACATGTAAGCATACATGTGAGAGTATATATAGGTGTATCTGTGCATGTGTGTGTATATATATATATATATATATATATATATATATATATATATATATATGTGTGTGTGTGTGTGTGTGTGTTTATATATAAAATATGGGTCTACTTTCTTTAAACGAAAGTATGTTTCAACGAATGTCACTTACCCAAGCTCATTCCTCCAAACTGGCATTACATCGAACACACGGACTGCCGAATTCCTTTCCCTGTGAAAGGATCCACTTGCACACCATGGTAATACACCAAAATGAAGCAAAACTAAGCCCACCAAAGTGGGGGCTTCACCCCCCACACTCCCCATGTGGGAGGCTTTACCCGTCACCCACCCATTTAAATATACCAACTCCAAGATCACACTAAACTGAAGAAAGGGCAAAATTCACCATGGTGGCCAAGTCGTTCCATTCACAGGGAAAGGAATTTGGCAGTCCGTGCGTTCGGTGTAATGCCACTTTGGAGGAATGAGCTTGGGTAAGTGACATTCGTTGAAATGCACTTTCATTTAAAGAAAGTAGACACATATACATATATATATATATATATATATATATATATATATATATATACACACACACACATATATATATATATATATATATATATATATATATATATAGTTTACTATCGAACGGCATTCAGTCGAAATGGGATAGTCAAAAGGCTAATTTTCAGTTCATGGAAAGCCGAACCATAAATGGTCGATGCTACAACAGCAAATGCTAGTATGCATTTAATTTTGTGTTGTCAACATTCTGGTTGGAGATCGCTGTACAGTGGCGATTGGGAAATGTACAAATTTCCTCACTGTAGTGCGATCTCGGAGTTTGTATATATAATTAGCAGGGGGTGTGGGGGTTGCAGGGGGCTTGCCCCCCTGCAAAGAGTTAGTTGGAACTGACTAGAAGGGAAGGTATGCTGGGTAATGTCAACTTTCTCGAATTTGGGTGGGTCATCATTACTGGTTTTGTTATTGTGCCTTTCTGATGTTTTCATTTTCAATATTTTAGTTCGATGAACTCATCACTCGACAGAATCAGTTTCAGGATTTTGATAGTAAACTTGATATATATATATATATATATATATATATATATATATATATATATACACACACACATACACACACACACACACACACACACACACACACACACACACACACACACACACACACACACACACACACCACACATGTATTGAGATGTATATATGCAGTAAAAAAAACTGCCAGAAAAACATAGCCAAAGCTACAGTTTTCACTGGGATACATGCAAATGATCCTTTAAGGACATGAAGTGTTTCAGGTACATAGCTTCTGAATGTCCATGACTTTTTACTTTTTAAGTCTTTATATTTACATTCAAGCCAATAGCCGCGATAGTACAGTGGTAGCGTTGTTGCCTCACAGCAAGAGGTTCTCCTGTTCGATTTTTTTGCTGGAGTGCCTCCTGTGTGGAGTCTGCATGTCCTCCCCGTGGTCGCGTGGCCTCCGAAAGACATGCATGAATGGGCGTGCCTTCGCTGAAGGTTGGGCGTCGGGCTGGCAACTCGGCACCATAAAAATCTACTGCCAGTCATTAGTGGACCGGAGTTCCACTGTGGCGACCCCTGACCGGGAAAAGCCAAAAAGACAAACATTTACATTCAAGCCAATAAAGCCAAACCCCACTAGATGTAGGCATGCATGTCTTGGCCTTTTTATTGACCTGACTTAAAGACTTAAAAAGTAAAAAGTCATGGGCATTCAGAAGCCAAATAGCTGAAACACTCGAGGTCCTTAATGGGGTCATTTGCATATATTCCATGGGCCTCCATTAAAGGAAATGTATATATACACACGTGCTTATGTGTTTGTGCATGTGTGTATGAGTGCATGTATACATGTCATTGTACATTTCTGTAAGTTATGTGTGTGTGCTTGCATACATATCTATGTACATGAGTATGTGTACATTCATGCATATGTGTGTATGTATGTATGTATATATGTGCTCATCT
The DNA here is from genome assembly GCF_019279795.1 of Protopterus annectens. Taxonomy (NCBI): domain Eukaryota; kingdom Metazoa; phylum Chordata; order Ceratodontiformes; family Protopteridae; genus Protopterus; species Protopterus annectens. The sequence goes on from NC_056750.1 coordinate 199,228,573, forward strand.
GTGTGTTTGTTAGTGTGTGTGTGTATGTGTGTATACATACATCTACACACATGCAATTTTTGTGTGTCTGTGCATGGCAGAAGTATTTAATATATTGCCAAGTTCTTTTTTTTCCCTTCCTGATTAAAACCAAAAATATACAAAACAGAATAATCATTATTTCTCTTATCATAATATATTCAAAAGTTATTCACCAGAATCCACTGCATCAACAGCCGTAAAGCATATTTAAAGTCACAGTCAAGTAAGGAAATCTGAGTCATAATTTCACTATGTTTACATCAAAGAAACACTGCCACCATAGAATTAAAGGAAAGTCACTCATGGAGAGATTGGTTCAAAAAGGTTAACTATAACCACTGTCAGGAATTTTGGCCTGATAGTTTTTAATCTCCAAGATATTAACTTTAAAAACTACAGAATAATCAGATATTTGGAACAGTTAAAGTCCTCGTTCTTTAACATGTTGCTTAATTTTAATAGCCTGTGAGAACAGTCAATGAGGAGTGGAGAGGATTACCAACAACAAAACTATGGTCCCTGTCACTCACCTTGATACCAACATGGAGAGAATCCTGACAGCAAAAATGATGAATGTTTTCTTCTGCAATATAATGGCAGGAATAACTTTAGCTTGTAATGTTGATACTATAGCTGGACTTACAAATTTGTTACAGGGTTTTCCAGTCCATAAGAAATGTTCATATCACTGCATCTCTTCATGCTGAAGAATGGAAGAGAAGGCTGTGCTTGGCCTATAGCAATTTCATACAGAGTGTCAACGTTCTTCTTCATCTTATCCATTTAACTTCTTATAGGTTCATAGGGTCATAGGATGATACTAGGCTATTGGCCCAGAGGCTCTTATAAGATAAAACAAGACCAGATAAAGACAGTTTAAATAATAGGCTGACATAAATATTCAAGTCATTCATTGGTTCATTCATAAATTGTTTAAAGGGTTTCAATATACTCTTATAAGCCTAGCCAAGAATTTCACCCATGTTCCGTCAAAGTCAGCACCTGTTTCCCTTGTCCAGCAGAGACCCAGGTGGGATCCCAGGGGTATATTTTCTGTTTCCCATCCAGTCATCCAGGTTCCTCTTAAAGATTGCTAGAGAAGTAGTCTGCTTGACATGGAGAGAGAGTCTATTCCACAGATGGGGGAGTCTCTGGGACACAAATTTATCCTGCCAACAAGTTCTATTAAAGTCTTAGACCAGGTTAAGGCCTTGCATGCAGGTTGTGCGAGTGGAGTTTGTCTTACGAATATGCAGCAACTCCATCAAGGCTGGGTCTGAAATGGCCTTGTATGCCAGACACAGGTCACCTCTGAGCAGTCTGCATGAGACTGAGTAGAGGGACAGGGCTTTTAGCCTATCTGTATAGGATAGTTGTTTAATATGCTCTTTTACTGTACTAACAAGCAGACTGAAATAGAAGCTTAATACAGTAAGCCTTTGTTTGGTACTGAGCATTGTCCATAGAGATGCCCTGCACTTTATCACAAGCCTTGTGCATTTAAGCAGCACTGCACAGCAACATAAACAGATGTAGAATATCCAGCTCAAGACATGTAGTATTTTAGCACAACTAGGTCTGCTTTACGGTACATAAATGAGTAGCACTACCGCTGTTCATGTCAACACATCTATGTAGTGCAGTCCATATCAGTGAAATTCAAGACATAATCCACAGTGTTTTCATGACTTGGATTATGCAGTCTCAGGAAAACACAAAAGATAAAGAAAATAAAGACCAATAAATCGGGATGCCATTAATGCCACAGAAAGCTATGTAGCCATGCAGTACTTGGCAGCTGCACCTCTATGGTGTCCACTTATGGACTGAAAAGGTGTACAGTATGGTTAATAAAAGAAGAAGACCAAGTGCAAGTCATACAAAAAGGGGCAAATAAGAGTGTCCATGATTGAGGGAACTAGGACAACATTCTTTGTGCATGTGGATAAAAGACCCCAATTTTTCATGACATATAAAGAAGGGAAAGTTGAAACATGAAAGTGAAAGAGAGTAAGTAGGTGGTAGGAAAGTGATCAGAGGCAGATAAACACACAAACAGTGGTAGAAGTACCACACTAGAACTGGGAGACAAGGAATGAATGGAAACAGAAAGTGGACAAATGGTAATTCTGCCAGCTGAACAATACACAGGCATGAGACAAGACACAAGAAGAAAAGATCGCACATAGCAAGAGACAGAGTGAGGTATATAAAGAGGTGTGCTGTTGCCCATCTAGGCCAAGAAGGATTTTAAATGGAATTATCACCATGTAATGGATCGGAGGACGTATGGCAGGGCCACTTTCTTCCCTGGTAACCCAGTGTTAGGGGCCGGATGACTGAGAAAATCTGCTCGAGAAAGCTTTCCATTTTGGCTTTATATCTGCTCTTTGCTCTTTCAATTGAAGCCTTAATCATATTGCCCACCCAGCTGCACCTGGGCCTCTTCATTCAACACACATAGGCTATTTCTAGATGAGGGGCTAGAACTCCTCTCTAGTGAGGCACTCCTAGCCTCACCAACTTCATACACCTATGCCAGAGCCTCAAGAAAAGGCAGCATGAATTTGAGATGCCTGCTGAGCAAATCTGTCATCCAGACTTGCAATGAGGAGACACAGTGGGAGGTTTGGATTAAGGGTATGAGCTGTTAACGAGCTTCCTATTATAAAGGGCTCAGCTCCATTTGCCTCCTGAGTTGCTCTGAACAAGTAATTTCCCCAGACCATACTCCTGAAAAGGGACAGTGTGTGGACATTGGTCTAAAAATAAAAAAAGTAATGTCAACTTTTAGGTCCATGGGTTCTTAGGTGTTTACTAGGCTAATGACCACAAGGACCTTTTTAAGCCTAGCCATACATCCCAAATCTCTGACAAGTTTTGATACCCTTGATAAGTGTAAGCATGGGCCTGTGAGATGAACTATTTACAGGTTGCCTGTGTCCATTAGAGACATAGGTGCTAAACCAGAGATGAATTTCCGGTCTCCCATTCAACTGTCCACGTTGCACTTGAATTGGGTTAGGGAGGAACTCTGATTCGCATGAATGGGGAGCATGTTCCCTAGACGGGGTAATCTCTGGGATACATACCTATCTCTCCAGCAGGTCCTATTTATATCACAGGCAAGGTTTAATTCTTTAAAACATGTAATTCTGGTGCTGTTTGTTTTGTGGATATGCAGGAGGTCCATCAGAGTGGGGGCTGACAATGCCCTGTATGACAGGCATAGACCTCCCCTCAAAAGCTTGTAGGAGACAGAATACAAGAATAGGGCCTTGAGGTGATCTGCATAGGACATTTTACTTATGCCATTTTTAATTTCTCCAGGTCATTTGGGTTTCTAATACAATGATGGGAATGGACCCCATTCCTAAGTCAAAGTACAATTAAAGTTCATGAAATTAGTATCGTTTCACTCTTTGATGTTAGCCAAAAGTGCTCTTTGCAGCACCTGCAATGCACCCAGTAATGACTCCTTCTACAATTCATATGGTGTTACATGAATTGGTAACATATCTAAATACGATTGTAAATTCTTTTTTATAAGACCAGTTGCTCCTACTACTATTGGAACTGTCTGGGTATCTTTCTTCCACATGGCTCTCATTTCTGCCTGCAGATCAAGGTATTTTATAACTTTGTGTCTCTCTATACGCAAGACACTGTAGTCACCAGGTGTGGCGATTTCAATAATCAATGCTACTTTTGTCTTCTTTTCTTGGACCACTATATCCATTTTTCTAGCATCTATCTTTTGAGCTGTTGGTATTGAGTGATCCCATGTGATATAAACGTCATCATTTTCTATGATTCTTTGTGGCTCATGTTTCCAGTGTTTTTCAGCCCTTTCGATACCATAATGTTTGCACAATCTCCAGTGTAACAGTCTTGCCACATTATTATACCTTTCAGTATACAGTCCCTCTGCTATTAGTGTATTGCAACCAGCAACAAGGTGTGTGTGACTGTTTCCAGTTTGGTTTTACAGAACCTACATATGTCTGTTTCTCCCACATGTTCAATGGACTTTGTAAACCAACGTGTACGTAGCCCACTATTCTGGGCTGCCAATATTCACCTTTCATTTCTTGATGTGAATTAATCTCTCCTTAACCATTCCTGCGTTCATTCTTGATCAACATGAGGCTCTTCCAGAAGTTTTCTATACTTGCAACTATGTGGACGTTTCAATTGTTGGATATGTCTAGTTAGGTACATGTCAAATGAGTCATTGTACTCAATGATAGAACTCATGAATGCTGAATATAGGCAAACAATGACTTCCCTTCCTTGGACTTAGGTGCCATACCTTTGTTTATAAGTTGCGCAACACAGAATGATTTCTTCACCACTGTAGACACGTGATGGTCAAAGGCTAGATTACTATCGGCGTGTCCCTTAAGTCCCTGACTACTGGGTCAACACTAAGGGGTGTGTTGTCAATATGATAGCTACCAAGGATGGATGACTTCCCAAAGGATACTATTACACATTTCTTGGCATTTAATTTTAGTCCATGGCTCTGACACCAGTTGTCTGTGTCAGCTCCTTGTGGAGAACATTTGTGTCAGTGTGAGATTGAATGGCAGTTCCTAGTTTGCAATATCATCAGATTTAGTTAGCCAGAGACCACATACATTAGCCTTGACTTCTGAGAAGTAAATAGCAAAAAGGATCAGTCCATGGACTGATCCCAAAGGGACTCCACTTGTGACTGCCTCTTTGTAGAGGTGCACTCCCCAATTCTAACTTCCTGGGTCCTGTCTGTGAGCCAGTTGGTTATCCACTGGGTGACATACAGATTTGCACCTAACCTCCTGAGTCTGTCAACAATGCCCGAGTTGAGTATTGTGTCAAGTGCCTTGGCCAGGTCAGGGTAGGCAGTGTGAATGATTTTACTCTCATCCGTTGCTTTGGTGACCTTCTCAAAGATGTCCACCAGGTTGAGTAGGAATAATCTGCCCTTGAGAAAACCAAACTGGGTTGGGTCCAGTGTCTGGAGGTTTACTATATCTCTATTGATCATCTCCATAATAATTCTTTACATGGCTTTAAATACTGTATAAGACTTGTAAGACTTATGGGTCTGTAGTTTCCAGGGTCTGTAGATGGCCCACCTTTGTGCAGAGGGATGACTGTTGCCTTTCAACATTCATGAGGCACAAAGCTTGTTTGGAGGCTACAATTAAATAGTAATTCCAGAGGCCCTGATAGGTCATGTTTCATGCTATTTAGAAGGCATCCTGGAATATTGTATGGGCCAACTGATGCAGTGTTCTTGGTCTTACGGAGAGCATTAAGGACCTGTTCCCTAGTGATAGTAGGGGGAGTTACATTTGATGATACTTCCTGAGGGAAAGTTGATGGGGAGAGAGGGGTAAAGTTGGAGCTGAATTTATCAGCCAGGAGCTTTGCTATATCCTCTGGCTTAGTATAAGTGGCTCCATTTACAATCAGCTCTGCACACAATTATGCACTGCCTTTGAGGTTATGGACATAGCTAAATAATAGTTTGTGACTGTCTTTGGCCTGGGAGGCCAAACGTACCCAAAATTTGGCTTTAGTAGACTTTATTTGTCCTCTGAGTTGTTTGTTTAGTTTGATGAGAGTGCTTTTATCCTGCTGGGTGCTGCACCTCCTAATTTTTGCCATGATTTTTTTCCTTCTGTTATACAGCCTAGTGATTTTGTGATTCAACCAGGATGGCTTGTTTTTTGAGTTAGTTTTGTACTTCTTCCTTGTGGGTACAGCTGCGTCTATGCAACTATTAATATGCTTGTACAGGGTTTCTGTGAACAGTTCTGCATAGGCAGCAATATTCTCAGGGTTTATAGAAGCTGACCATGGCTGCCCTCTAGCCTCTCCAGAATGCAGCTTTAGATGACATGATTGCTCTCATGCTCTGTTGTATTGAAAGAGAAAAGGCAAATCAGAAAGCTGTAGCAAGTATAAGGCAAGACACTAGTACAAAATATATAGCTGCTTACATAAATCCCCTAAGCTCCATTTCTTTCAGTAGGAAGTTTGTCTCCCCTGCACATATGTTGGCATACTTAAACAGAATATGGCACAGCTACACGTGGCATTACGCTACTTAGTGCGCATGAACCAGATCATTTTAGCTGAATGCTGTCAATGCCCGTGTTTTTATGTTGGGAAGACAAATAACATGTTTAAGGTGAGGATTCTGCAGCACCTTTCAAGTATTAGAAATGGTGATGAAAGAAATGCTTTATGTAGGCATGTGAAAGAGTTCCCAACACATAACTTTAAGTTCCGGGCTATTGTTAATGTCAGACTCAACAGTAGGGGGGGTGACATAAAGTTGCAAACTGAATTGGTAGAAACCAGATGGATTGTTGATTTAATGGCCAATAGGAAGCCTGGTTTAAATGAAGTGATACCTATTAAACCTGTTTTACAAAATAGGCGGGTTTTCTATTGAATGTGATTGGTAGCTGCCTCTTATAAAATGTTGGCTAAATGTTTGAATTACATCTGATGAAGGGTACATCCCGAAAGCGCTCATCTTGTGTATCGTGTTTTTAGTAAATAAAAGTCTCAAAGTCTTAAAGCATAGCAGTGTTCCACCTCGCTTTTGTTCCTTGGATTATTTGCTTGTTGCCTAGGTGGACTTTGGCACAGTACTAGATTTGTGTTCTTTTAATTCTCTCGTGATATATAGTGCTGTGCATGCTATGGAATTGAACATTACTGCTGAATGCAGTTCTCTTTCTGCTGGAAGAGGGCAAATTTGTGATAACAGAATGTGGAACTCTAAGAGAATTTTTAATAAGGACAATCCATTGTTGAACCTGGGCTTTGCAGTACAGAAGGCTGGCTCAAAAGAATGCATGAAGCCGGTTGCCATGGATAAAAACTTCGAAGAAATGGTACGTGATTTGAATTATAAAGTAAGTAAATTACAACGGCTTCAATGACAATCTCATCATTTAGAAGCCTGTATTGACTATGGAATAGTTCCGAGGGGGATGAGAATCCTGTGCATGCCTGCACAGGGTGACCGCTACCCGGAACTTTTGGCGAAATGGCAGTCTTTGAATATCTGCACAAGTTTTAAATACATGGAACTCCTTAATGAGTTCTTTGCTCCAGAACTTGAGGGTTTGAAAAAAGAAGTAACTATTCTACAAAACAATTTAGAGTTGGAATACACTGATGCTAAGAGCGTTGAACGCTTAGAAGCATTATATGTATCGTTTGCCGAGAATGACAACCGAATAAGAAAACAGAAGATGAGCAAACTACAAAGAGACTTTGAAGACTTTTCTAATGGCAACATCTTTGTATGGCCGAGAACAAATGTTTCTAAGTCCTCTGGTTACACTGGAAAGAGACTGGCTGAATGCCCATCAGAAGGAAAGAGTTGTAGGGGTAGCGTGAACGTTATGACGTCTGTTACTTGCAGTAATTCGTTTCCCACGCCAGTTCGACAGCAAGAGACATCGCTTACTAAGGAGAGTGGATTAGGAACGAGTTCAGAGTTGTTAACAGCTACAGAAGGCTGCCCTGTACAAGCGGATGGGGATACTGTTGCCATAGATCTTGGTGCTGGAAATCGAACAGTCATAGAAGGATGTTCCACACGAGAGGTTTCTGACTCGACTGCAAAAATTCTTGGCTTCTGAATCTTTGACCTCTGACTGCATATCCACAGGTGATGCTTGTGGGTCAATCGTAAACAGAGACATTAGTATGGGAGCACGACCCAAAACCCAGATGGAAAAGCGGAATTTTCTGGATATGTTACCCGCTCCTGTGAAAAAGAAAGGGACATGGAAAAGGTCTCTGAGCGAGGACAGAGGGGTAGACAAAAGGAGAAGGACTTTGAACTGACTACTGGTGATGTTTATGGTATTGTTTTTAACTTATCGTCTTATGCTTTGAATGAAGATGAACTGGCAGTCCTTAATAAAGGGCTGACTTTTGTCCCTGGTAAATGTGGTACATATAATGATACGATAATGGATGTTATGCTGTTTAGCAGAAATGTTGCTTTGAAACTGTTATTTGGCAATGATAACTTGAATGTTATTTCACTCAAAAAACCTAGTGGATATATTCCACCTTTGACACCAGCGCTAAATTTATTTATTAATGCCTGTGAGCAGGACTTCATAAAATATTTTGAGGAAGGTGAGTTTAGCAAGTTTTATAATTTAACTCCCAAGCAGAGAATAGCTCTTAAAAGTCTTAGTGAAAATAAGGACTTAACAATAAAAAAGGCAGACAAAGGAGGAGCAGTGGTGCTATTGGACACTGTCTGGTATAACAAAAAATTAAGCGACTTACTGCAAGATAAAAACACCTATATTCAGATAAACCCATTAGGTGTAAGACAAGTTATTGACAGAGTACTTTTGTGCTTACAAAAATTATTGAATGATATGCTCATATCTGAAGAGATTTATAATTTTCTCTTGATAGAAAAGCCGGTCACCCCAATATTTAAAGCACTTCCTAAAATTCACAAATCTCTCAGTGACCCACCCCTACGACCTATTGTCTCTGGTAGGGGATGGGTCACTGAGAACATTTCCATCTGGGTTGAATATACCCTTAAACCGTATCTTGATTTAATGGATAATGTCCTAAAAGATACAGGACACTTCTTAAAGTTATTAGGAGAAATGAATAATAATGTATGTCCAGTTAAGTTATTGATGGTCACCATGGATGTCCAAAACTTATTCACGGTGATCAACAATAATTATGGTATTAGCACTATATGTGAACTCTTGGTAAGACTTGGAGTAAGTAAAGAGAAAATTTCTTTAGCTAAGACTTTGTTAACTTTAGTTTTAGAAAATAATGTTTTTATGGGGGCCAATTCACTGTATAGGCAGGCGCAGGGGGTAGCCATGGGCACCCCCTGCGCCAATACTTATGCTAATTTGGTACTCTCCCATTGGGAGAATACCTATGTTTTAAATAATGACATTTGGAAAGACTATATAAAGTTATATCTACGTTTTGTAGATGATGTCTTTCTTTTATGGGATGGATCGGAGCAAAAGTTAGGAGAATTTGTGGAATTTTTACATTCGACAACCACATTTTTTAGGTTCACGGTCAACTGTTCATATGATTCCATTGATTTTTTAGATGTATGTGTGGGACAAGATGGATTAGGTTTTAATTCTAAACTTTTCAGGAAAGAGTGCTGGAAGAATACTCTTTTATCTTTTGATAGTATGCACCCCAGACACACATACCCTAATGTTGTACAAGGGCAAGTTAGCAGGGCCTCCAGGCTTTGCCTGGAAGATTCCACCTTTGAAGAAGAGGTTGCTAACCTTAAAGATTCCTTTAAAAGCAGGGGCTACAAATCTGATATGGTGAACAAGGTTATAGATAGAAGTAAAGACTTAAGGTCTAATGTATATAAACCCTGGATAAAGCGAGCCAAGAATGATGAAAATCATGTAGATAAGAGTAACTCATAAATGGGGCTGCAAATGATGTTCACTTATAGTAGTAACATTAAGGATGTATGTAATATAGTGCGTAAGAACTGGAATATCCTTACAAGTGATAATAGTCTGATGGGTATTGTGGGATCCAACCCTAGTTTTAAATATAGAAGGAATAAAAACTTAAAAGATCTATTATGTAAGGAACGTTCTATTTATAACACCAATCATCAGGTTTTATTTACCACAGGGACAACACCCTGTGGACTTTGTAAAGCCTGTCCTAATATTAATAAAGATACACAATTTAGGCATCCAGTTACGAATAAAATATTCCTCTTCAAGGGAAAGGCTACCTGCCGTACTACAGACATAGTTTATTTAGCTGAATGCTGTCAATGCCCGTGTTTTTATGTTGGGAAGACAAATAACATGTTTAAGGTGAGGATTCTGCAGCACCTTTCAAGTATTAGAAATGGTGATGAAAGAAATGCTTTATGTAGGCATATAAAAGAGTTCCCAACACATAACTTTAAGTTCCGGGCTATTGTTAATGTCAGACTCAACAGTAGGGGGGGTGACATAAAGTTGCAAACTGAATTGGTAGAAACCAGATGGATTGTTGATTTAATGGCCAATAGGAAGCCTGGTTTAAATGAAGTGATACCTATTAAACCTGTTTTACAAAATAGGCGGGTTTTCTATTGAATGTGATTGGTAGCTGCCTCTTATAAAATGTTGGCTAAATGTTTGAATTACATCTGATGAAGGGTACATCCCGAAAGCGCTCATCTTGTGTATCGTGTTTTTAGTAAATAAAAGTCTCAAAGTCTTAAAGCATAGCAGTGTTCCACCTCACTTTTGTTCCTTGTATTGAAAGAGAAAAGGCAAATCAGAAAGCTGTAGCAAGTATAAGGCAAGACACTAGTACAAAATATATAGCTGCTTACATAAATCCCCTAAGCTCCATTTCTTTCAGTAGGAAGTTTGTCTCCCCTGCACATATGTTGGCATACTTAAACAGAATATGGCACAGCTACACATGGCATTACGCTACTTAGTGCGCATGAACCATATCACTATGTACTGTGACCACCACCCCAGAACAAGGTCCTACAGAAACTCACTCAGAATATAGTAAGCATATCACATGCACTGCCACCACCACCTTCACCTGCCATAGAAAGACCGGAACAGTAGCAGACCTGGTTACTTAGATGTCCAAGACAAATACTTGCCAGAAGCAATAACAGTCCCAAACTTACAAGAGGATACAATAAAAACCAAATATCATCCACTTGTTATGCTATTCAGGGTGATGTTGCCTAACCTCAGCTCTGTGCTTTCCATGTACAGAGATCTTCAGGGTTGTGGTGCCATAGGTCATCATACCAATCCTGCACTATTCCCCTGTTCTGGTGTTGCCTGTGCCTTAGTAACTGATACTTATATTTGCAGAGAAGATAATGAACATCGAATAGTGTTATGCTTGCTAGGAGCAAAAATAGAAGATGTGAGATAACCCTTGGAATGCCTTAATGTAAGGGAGTACAGATCTGTTTTTATTCTTGCCAGTACAAATTATCTCATCTGCAGGGACTCTGTGACTGTTAGTAGGGAACTTACAGCCCGCTTAGATAGTATAGCTTAAACTGGTGCTAGGACATATTTTTCACAAATTGCATATATAAAGGATAGTCAGGTCACCGTGAATGAAAATATTTTGTTGGGTAAATACCTACATGGAAAAAATGTCCCGTTTTAAAAAATGGAAATGTATAAAGCATCCAAGCCTAGTTTTGGGCACACGTGTTCAGAAAGGATGGAGTGCATTTGTCCAGATAAGGGAAGAGAATTTTTGCAGCAGATATTTTGCAATATTTGACAAACACTAGATAGGATTTTTGCCAGGTCGAAAATTTAACAGTTCACAGACAGCAACATTTGATGCATCTCTGATGGTTGTTAATGCTAGAAGTATTAATAAAGTTTTTTTATTGGAAAATTTGCTACATTTTCACAAGACTGATGTTGTTATTGTTTGTGAAACATGGTTAAAGAACAATGATTAGAAACCATTTTGGTCAGGGTATAAATGTTTTTACTGTAACAGACATTCTAACAAAAATCAGGTGGAGGTGTTATGATGGGGATTAAAGATAATTATGAGACCTGTGATTATTACATGTTCATTGATAACACACATACTATAGATTCTGTAACTGTGACAATAAAGACAACCCTGGAACATATAACAATTGCTGGAGTGTACAGACTACCAAAGTCAAGTGCTGATGACCTACAGAAATTCATACATTTCTTGCATGAAACACGGAAGGGAAGAATACTATTAGCTACGGACTTACATTTGCCAGAAACAGATTGGAATAATATTGATTTAGCAACATTAGTAAGAAAGTTATTCACAATGTATATTCAGGAACAGCAATTGCTTCAGATTGTAAAAAAAAAACCTACCAGGGAAAATATTATACTAGACTTTCTTTGTGTTCCTAAAGAAATTACTGTTACTTCAAGTTTTACCACCACTGATGTGCAGTGATCATGGGGTTTTAAACGTTAATTTCTTGCTAGATAATTCTGCCAAACTGAAATCTAAACCAATGCACTGAAGATTAATTAGAGTCTATGGAAACAAAACAGTCACTATGTAAAACTAACTGGAGTGATGTGTTCAGTGAAAAAACTGCAAAAGCAATGTAGAATGTTTTGAAAGAGAAATTGTTTCAATGCAAAAAATTAAAAAAAAATGTTCAACATCAGGATTTAGGCATACAATGTCAGGGGGATATATTTCCCAAGATACCTGATTAAGGTGAGAGACAAAAAATATAAGAAACTGAAGCGAGGTCAGACTACAAATTTGAAAACTGAAATAAACAAACTGGAAAAACAAATTAAGCCAAGTGTGACATAAGATCAAGAAAAATTTGAAGAAGATTTATATAAAGATATTGAGTATAATAGGAAACCTTTTTATAGATACATAAGTTGTGGAATGCGTAAAGACATACAAACAGATAAACTCTGTGTAGATCCTAAAATTTATTCTCAGACAGATTTATATATATATATATATATATATATATATATATATATATATATATATAAATAAAATTTAATAACTCTTATGCAAAACAGTTTGACTCCACAAAGGGGGTGATAATTTGCCCTAGTGCCATCCAGGTAACCGCAGAAACTGGAATCAAATTACTGTATTATATTGAAAAAGAACTGCACAAACTCTATCCAAACAAAGCACAGGGAGTAGACAGAATTAGTAATAATGACCTGAAAATACTTCAGCAAGAACTTACAGTGCCATTATATCTATTATTTCCTAGATCATATAAATATGGGGAGATTCCTCAAGATTGGAGACATGCACTTATTAAACTTGTCTTTAATGAAAAGGGGAGTAGGACAAATCCAGAGTCATATAGATCCTTAAGTTTACTTTCATTTTGTGAAAAAATAATGGAGAAAGTAACACTGGATAAGTTATTGTCTGAATTGGATAGGCTGAGACTTGAAACCATATATCAGCATGTATAAGTTGAAAACAGATCTATTACCACTTGTAATTAGAAGTTATGTACTCACCATAACGTTCCATCTGAGTAGGTGACTTCCATTTCGATACCTGTACCTTGGTACTCGGATCCGATCCGGATCGCCCGGCAATTCAAAAAGCAGGCTCCCTCCTCCTCTCCCATCTCCTCCCGCATCCTGCCAGCCCTGACTGACTCTGACTTGAGTGATTGAGTTGTACTGAAAACAGTACACTAAACAGCTATAAATACTAATAAATAAAAAGGTGGGGGGGATGGAGATGGGAGGGATAGGTGCATCGAATACTCAGATGGGCGTTATGGTGGTGAAGCCTGGTGAGTACAACTTCCTACTTCTCTGAAATCTCTCTCTGGAACAGGTCCTGTGCTACCTGAATCAAGGCTACCTGAATCCTGAATCCGGGCCGGCTTCAGGGAAGGATTCCGATCACTCTAGAAACAAAATCACCTTCTTCCTCAATAACAACATCTTGTAATGAGAAATAAAAGTATAAGTGCAGTCTCAGATACCGCGGGCTACAGAGGCTGGCTGACGTGGAGGTACCCTGGGGACTTAAAATGAGTGGCTGAGGAGCCCCTAGTAGAATGAGCCGTAACTCCTGCAGAATACAGTGGCAATCCATTTTAGACAAAGAGTGACTTTGGTAATGCTTTACCATTTAGACATTTACTTAAGGAGAGAGCTGGAGTGATTTCCTGTGGCCAGCTGTTCTGTTAATATCAAGCATGTTGTGTGGCCAGCTGTTCTTTACATTGTAAAACAATGAATTTGAATACTTCTGAAAAAATGCAATTTTGATTGACTTGTTTGAATACTTGGGAAAAACCCCTAAATATTGGATTGACTGGTTATTGGAGGCACACTAGACTGGGAAAAGAAAGGTAAAGTGGACAAGGCACACCCCATCAGCTCAGGCAAAGAAAACAAATTGATGGCCACACACAAAGCAGTCTTCAGAAAATCTTCTTTCTGGAAGAAGCTGGGCTCGAAGGAGGGCAGTAGAATAGGAAACTAAGACAAGTCCCAAGTAGAAGCTCCTGGAGGCTCAAGGAACAAAAACAGGGACTGGAAAAGTTAAGAAAAGTTTACCTGCGTCATAGAGGGCTGTGTCATGACCAACCTGAACTCGAGAAAGCTGCTTTGAGTACCTTTTTCGTGGATATAGCCATAAGGTGATGGTGACCAATGAAAATCATACCGCTGACGCAGTGCAAGAAAGGATCTAAAGATCGCGGAAGTCCTGCCCAAGAGAAAGTCTCTTCATTTACTCGATATCCAGCAATGGTGGAAGGTTGGTGACCTTCCCACTAAAACGCTGTGGGCGGTGATGATAGAGGGAGTCCTAATTAGAGTTGAAGCCGAGCCGGTTGGTGCAAGGTGAGGTCCGGCAGCCACTAAATGGGATCGGAGAGGTGAATGCGAGATCAAAATTGAGGAGTTGGGCATAGAGCTTGATTTTGTGAACTTCAGGGTGGGAGATCAGGATCCCGAGGCTAGAATGGGGGTGAGATATGAGATCCTCCCAAACTGTTGACTCTGCAGAGTGGATTTCAGAGGAAGTGGAGGGTAGGCAAGGGACTGGGGGAGGCTGCAGGCATGGCAATGAGCTGCATTCTCTGCTCAGGCCGACCGTTTATAAGAGAAGCGTTTGAGGCATGAAAAAGATTAGTGGGGGGTTTGCCCAAATGAGAAAAATCCTTCTTAGCTGCTTGAGGTTGAGACTGAAGAGTGTGGAGAGGAATGCGACTGAGCGTCCAAGAAGCATTTGGGACTTTCGAATGTGGCAAAAAGAGGCGTTTTCGGAAGTGCCATTCCAGACTCCTCATGGCTTCGAACACTTGGTGATTCTGGGACTTGTGGAGCTTGATGATATACCAGACTACTGTCATGTTGTCTCTGGATACATAATAGTCCCATGAAGGAAGCGTGTGAAGTGCTTGCAATAGAACACCGCCCTCATTTCCAGGATTTATATGCCGTGGCGTGTCTGTAGGTTCAGGTTCCTTGTTAATTTCCGCGGGCCTCAGAGAGGCAAGAAGCGTCCGTGGTGGAAATGGCTCAGGAATTAGCTGGAAAAGGTCTGAAGTGTTGCATTTCGGAGAAAACGCAATCTCTCATTTCACGCCAATTGATATGCAATCAGACCATTTAGAAGGGGAGAGGACACTGAACAGAAGGTCCCGCTCCCGACCCGCAGCAATGTGAAGCCATAAGGCGGCTCGTGGAATCCAGCGAACCAGGCAAAAGGCCTACTGACTGGGCTTGGAGATGGTGCAGGATCGGAGAAGACAACCTTCAGAGCTGTTGAACGGTCTGGGAGCGGAGAAGAAGCGCATTGATCTGGTGGGAGAACTGAAATCCTACCAAATCTATTGAAGAACTGGGGTTGAGAAAAGATTCACAAGCGTTTCAGTGATGCCCAGCCTTGGTGCTAGTTGAAAGTAATCCTGCAGCTGCACAGGAGTATGATGATGGAGTCCAGTGCTTGTCAGTCCAAGTCGGAAAGACCTGTAATCCTGGGCGTGATGCCTTGGTGTGCACCACATGCTTTTCAGTTTACTAAGGAGGGCTGAAATTGAGGCAAGGATGAAAAGTAACTGGTAAGTGAGGCTCCCAGCCCAGCCTGTACCTCCTGGATGAAGAAAGTCGAATGTGGCTGAGCACATCTTTGAGGTCTATGGAGGAGCTCAGTCGTTCTCCCTCAAGGGACCCTGACCTGTAATCCCTGAGCTCGGCGAGGCGTGATTTACCCTGGACTTCAACTGGGAAAGGTCTGGCTGGTCTTAGTCCCCAAAGGGAGGACCCTGAACTGGTGTGGAGTAAACCCTAATCGGTTTGATCTGGGGGCCGCGCTGGATGGCTCTTTTTTCTAGCAACTTCTTGATTTACGAGGTCTCACGCCTCCTTTCCAGTCGGTGGAACATCTGGGGATGCGAGATTGGAGGTGAAGAATAGGAACTTAAGATATCCTCTGGACAGTAGCACCCAGCTGGAAAGGTCTAAGACTCCCAAGAGTCAGGTGCATGAACCGGCCCGAAAAACTCAGGGCGGACAGCGGGCAACCCTTCATCCGCTACTGCGTGGGTCTCTCAGAAACTTCTCTTTTTTTTCAGCTGCTGCTTGCCCCCTGCCTCCTGTACCTCGGCCCTCCTGGGTGGCTCTGTCACGGAAGGACTGGTTATCGGGAATGGTTGGGACTGCTGGAAGCTTCCCGGAACTTTCCCGATTTCTTCTGTCCAAAGACCCCCTTAGGACTCCTGAAGTGGGGAGCTGAAGAGCGGACTCCATTTGCGACGACGAAGGACGTCTTCCCACGTAACCCCGTCTCAGGTAATGTCTGGCGAACACCCACAAGGTTCTTCTGACCATCGCCAGGGCCTTGTGAAGGTGTGTGAAGGGCTCTGCAAAATCACAATGGCGGAGCCAGGGACTTCGCCTCATAGCAGGTTAGACTCGCTGGCTCTAGCGGCTCCTCAAGTAGCATTTCTTCCCTCCCGCATAGAAGAGAAGGAAGCAGTCTGAGAGTGAGACCAAAAGATTGCAGAAAACCTCTCACCTCCTCGCTCGAGATGGACTGTCTCGCTCTACAGTGTTCTTTACGAAGATCCCGCTGCAAGGGGGCATTCGCCGCCATGTGTAGTGAAAGCGCTCTCAGGAAAGCCTGCCGCCAGAAAAAACTTCGCTTATCTGCGCTCCGTGAGCGGCTCTCCTGCTCCCCAGTAATGCGGAGGACTCCTCCTGATAGGAAACCTGCCATTGGCTGGCGCCAGTGGGCTATAGGCTACTGTGAGTAAACCTCCAGTATCGTGCGGTCTGATGGAGAGAAGAATGCAGTCCGGGCGCTTGAGATAGGCTGTTGGTGTGGATCCTTCATAGCCTGATGGTGCAGCCATCTGGCAGAGAAGGTTGCTGAGGACACCCTCCAGAGGTGAAGGGCCCCTCAGATGCCTCCAAGAACAGACTCGTCCGAAGAAAGCTGCTTGAGGCAGACCACTGATCCTGTATCATCATCAGTGTCTCAGGGTGGGGGCGTCCTCAGGGGCGCGAATAGAGTGCTTCCCTTCATCCAAATCTGTGTCTTCAGTAGCGGATCAATCCAAGAAGCCCTGAGGATGCTTCGCTTCCGGTACTTCAGCCGGGGCTGTCAGCAGGAGGGGAGGCAGTTGAGGGGGAGAGGGAACCCTCAATGACATCAATCAAGCTGACCCGTTCAAGAGCGGACTCGGGGAACCCCCAACTGCAATGGGTCTTGAGGATGGAGCCGTGGCAGGCCAGGCCCTCACTGGTTCGATGCCCTTTTGGATCTCATCCAAATCTGCCTTCCCTAGCCCGAGCGGGGGCCACTCGAGATCCAGCCTTTACGCCTCGAGTCAGGCCAGGCCGTCAGATCCGAGAGACCGGTGTGCTCCGGATGTTCCAGGCCGAAGAACACACCAGCTCCTAGGATCCGAGCTCATTTTCGGCTCGAGAGGTCGAGGTCAATGCCAGAAGCACTCAAGGGATGGGAGCGGATCCGAGTGGGCGACCCGCCAGATCGACCACCCCGGTCCAAACGTCTGCCCACCAGGAGCGAGCTTCTAAGCTCCCGGATCCGAGGTGGACGGATCCCTCCGGGCGAAGAGGTCAGTACCCGGATGGGGGCAAGGCACCGAGCGGCGTTGGGCTGGATAGACCCCCTCATCATCACCACCATATCAACCGGCTCATAGAAAGGTTGATCTAGGAGGCCACGAGCGTGGACGGAGGCATGGGGACCTCCTGGAAGGGCTAGCCTCACTTTACCTCGGGTCCAGGAAGACCGAGGGGTGCAGCCGAGGAGGCTAGGCACAGGGCCCGCCCGCGGGGATGAGAAGCTCACTAGCAGTTCGGCTCTCCTCTTGTAGATGTCTCCCGGTGCCTCTCCTTCTTTCCTTAGGAGAATCCTTCCCCTCTCATCATCCGTCCATATCAGCTTCGCGGAGAGAAAACTCACAGCAACAGGCCAACTGAGTGGAAGGAGCAGAGGGAGGGGCGGTAAGGGAATAAAGGCCGCCTCGGGTCCAGCTCTCCGCTCCCTCAAGTGGAGCCGAGGAGGAGGAAAGCTAGAAGACACTTCCCCTGTTCCTTCCTTAGAGGAGGTTGCTTACCGCTCTTTCCTCCCTGCGGGTGGTGCTTATGGCTGTGCCTCTCATTCAGCTTCCAGCCTTATGAAGCACAGACACCTCCGTAACTTAGAGGGGCAACACACACAAACCAAGGGGGGAAAACCCGATAAAATTAACAAAAGAGAGAAGCCTAAACACACTCAACACTAACTAACTCGAAGAAAATAGCACCATTAAACTGGTTTGAGTAAAGCTATTTCTTATCTTCACCAACAGGGCCTCTGGAATTCCGGACATCTTACCGGCCTCAGAAAGACCGAACGTGTGTGGAGGCAGCACCGATTATGGGTAAGAGGGAGGAGCTACACATCCGGGCCTAGCCTTTTGATTGCATTTTCAGGATCAGAGAATTTTAAACACACTTAAACAAACCAACTAATGAGATGCCTATAAAAAATCAGATGTTCTATAACAATGTAATAACAGCTATGAATGAAAAATTGTTCTGTGATGTAATTTATATAGATTTAACTTCAGCATTTGTCTGGGTCATATGCAAAACACTGATCAATAAATTAGAACAACTAGGTATCGATGTACTCTTGATAAGATGGATAGCTGCATGGCTTAAAAATAGGACATGGCAAGTATCATACAGCAATTGGACATGTGCAATTCTTGGTTACAGTCAGGGTGTCCCACAGGACTCTGCCATTACTTGTTTGGATTGTATCTTTCAGCCCTAAGTTTTTCATCTGAGGTATTCTACAGTCTATATGCAGATAACCTGAAATTGTGTAAACTGATTACAAGTATTACAGATAAGGCATGTCTGCAGAAGAACTTGACTAAATTGACCATTTGGGTACTGGAGAATAATATGCTGATAGGGTGGCAATGGTGGTGCGGTGGTCAGTGTTGCCGCCTCACAGCAAGAGGTTCTCCAGTTCGATCCTCGTCTGGGGTGCCTTCTGTGCGGAGTCTGCATGTCCTCCATGTGGTCACGTGGGTTTCCTCCGGGTGATCCGGTTTCCTCCCACATCCCAAAGACATGCTGTAGTTGGACTGGGCACTCTAAATTGGCCCTAGGCGTGAGTGCATGCTTGGGTGTGTCTTCTGTGGAAGGTTGGGTGCCAGACTGGCAACTCAACACCATAAAACTCCACTGCAAGTCATGAGCAGACAGGTGATTTGCTGTGGTGACCCCTAACCAGGCAGAAGAAGAAGAAGAATATGTTGATAAATACATCAAAAGTAAGCATATGAGATTTTGGAGACATAAATTGAAAGGTGAATATTTAATATAGTACACATTGATCGAATCTGTAGATTCGTTTAAGGACGTGGGTTATACGGGTAGATCCATCTTTGAGTTTTTCTAATCATATCCACCAATTGGTTAATGATTGTTATAGAACTATAGGTTGTGTAAAAAGATTTATAAAGTCTAGGAAATCAGAAATGATGAAGCCATTGCTTGTTAGTTACATTAGACCCAAACTTGAGTATGGGATAACAATGTGGAAACTTTATAAGAGAACAACCATGAATAAACTGGAAAGAGTACAGAGGAAATATACCAAGGGCATCAAGATAAGAAAACTGAAGTTATTAGGAACGACTAAAATAACTGAACTTGTACAGTGTCTTTTATAGATATCTAAAAGGAGATCTTATTCAGATATATAGTGCATTTAGAGACAACTATCTCTGGGAATGTTTGGGGTTATCAAAAAGTACTAGAGAATCATCAGACAACATACGTAGAAGAATGTTAAAAATAGAAGTTGAAGTTATGGAGTGCCTGCAAAGTGAAAGATTTGGTGTAGAAGGACTAATGCAGGTTACATCACAGCATGATGGAATGAGTCCCCAAAATAAGGAGAAAAAGGAATATCAGGAGACAACTGAAGAAGAAATCTAGACATCGGAAAGGAAAAGAGATTTAATATATTTATGCAAAGGAGAAAGCAAAACTAACCAATACAAAAAGAGCAGCACCAAAGATATCTGAAGTGGAATGCAGGGAAAGGAATCCAGACATGGAAAACTTTACAATATAAAAATAAGAAAACAAAGAGGAAAAGTAGAAAAGAAGATTAGTAATGAAGAAGTTAAAGAAATTGAAACTGAGATTATGGAGTACCTGCAAAGTGAAGGATTCAGTGTAGAAAATGTAACTCAGAAGGCAACATAACAGAATAAAGCAAAGGACATCCAAATTAAGGAGAAACCAGTGGAACAGGAAGCAACTGATCAGTCGGCATATGAAGATATTTTGGAGCCTTCCACAGGAAACCAATATAAACTTTAATTTGAAGCTGGACAGCAGAAGAAGGAACAGGAAACTGTGGCAACTCTGACGCAGTCTATGTCGAGGAGTGATAGGCCAGTCAGTTCCTAAATGACAGAGCAACAGATGACACAGGATGAAATTGAAGAGACTGTGCCACAGGAAGATGCTATAGAACTTTCTATAGAATGCTTGCAGGAAATGGAGAACAAAAAAATGTGCCCTCCGGTTAGAAGAAAATGAGCTAAGAGAAGAGTTGATCGATTTAATAGAGAGAGAGCGACATATTAAGATCAATGAAAGAAACAGACTGCAGAAGGTCAATAAAATCCAAAAAGTCAGAAATCTGACAAAACAAATGAGCACAGTAGTTAGGACTGTCCATAGAGATCCATGCGATATAACAGAAGTAAACAGGATATATTACTGTGCAGATAAATTAATAACAGATAAAATTCTACCACAAGAACACAGGATAGTAAGGGAACGGAAGGGGACAAATCGAATACCATCATGAAAGTATCGAATAGAGAAAACTATAACGCAGTTAAGACAAGAAGTGTCACTGTTAGATGAGTATAAAAGAGGGAACAGATCAACAAAAATACAGTATTATAACAGGTCAGGATTTATCTTGTACTATTACAAATAATAAACTAAAAATATTAGCACAGGCAGAAATACTTAGAAGATACACAGATAGATATAAAGGAAAAGTACAAAATAAGCAATTTATTGATGACCCAAAAAGGTTTTATAGAGAATTCTGAAACAATGTAAAAGGAATTGAAAGACCACCAAAAAAAGAAGAAATAGATACATTTTGGAGAAATATCTATGAAGACCCTGTGGAACATAACAAAGATGCTGAATGGATAGAAGAAGTAAAAGAAAGAATAAGAAGTTCAAAGGTACAGGATATGAAATGGGACAAAGTAACAACCAGAGAGATTGAAACAAAGTTAAGAAAAGCCTCTAACTGGAAAACCCCAGGCCAGATGTAGTACCTTACTTCTGGTTAAAAGTATTAACATCTCTGCACGAAGATTTAGCCATGAGTAAGAACTATATATATGCACACCCCAAACAGACACCAACCTGGCTAACAACATGAAAAACAACGCTCCTACTTAAGAGTGAACCTGCAATCTACCCTAAAAAGTATAGACCATTATACAATGACCCCCCATTAATATTCCAAAACATGCAAGCTGATTGGTCAGTGTGCACGTTGTAAATCAGAGTTATACTAATGGAAAAAGGTCCAGTCGCCCGGACTTTTTCCATTAGTATAACTTTTTTTTTTTTTTTACAGCAACGGAGAATGTAAAATCTCTGTTGCTTTTTACAACCTGTCTCGCTATCTTATGCTTTTTTTAAAGCTGTCTCGCTATGTTAAGCTCCTTTAACATAGCGAGTCACTTTGTAAAAAGCAACGGAGATCTTGCTTTTTCCATTGCTTTTGCCAACAGCTCTGATGTACTGCGTAAGCATACGTGTGCGCAGTACATCACAAGTGCCACAGAATACAAGACAGCTGCGGAAGGTAGCAAGGAGGCATTATACAATGTCATTATTTAAGAAAAGTAATTATTTTTTTTCTTAAATAATGTCATTATAATAACAATAACCACTTCTGGGTGTGGGTAATGCTGGATTTACCCACGGTTGTCTTTGTTTGGCCACTCGGGCTTCGCCCTTGTGACCAAACCACACCAACCGTGGGTAAATCCAGCACTGCCCACACCCAGGCGTGGGTTATTGCTATAATAGCTTACCTTCCGACAATGTATAAACTATACACTGGAATTGATGCTAACAGAGTTTATAGTCATTTAGAAGAAAACTCAATTATGGCAATAGAACAAAAGGGCAATAAAAGAAAATTATACGGAGCAAAGTCATAGTGAAGAACTGTAAAAAGGGGAAGAATGTATGGCATTTTGACTGTATCACACATTCATGGATAAAAGAGTGCTTAAAAATGTATAAGATACACCCTACACTGATAAACTACATACATCACAGTGACCATGAAACAGTGGCAAACCACTTTGGAGTAAAGCCATGATAAAGGACAAATTATTATTCCAGGAATAAAAATCCAAAGTGGGATATTTCAGGGTGACTCTGTCACCGTTGGTCTTTTGCCTTGCCATTAACCCATTAAGCTTTCTGCTTAACTGATTAGGTCATGGTTATAATTTGGCTTCCATAAAGCAACAAATTGTAAAGATTTCTCATCTTCTCTTTGTCAATGATTTAAAACTTTATAGCTCATCAGATGAGGAACCGAAAGCACAACTGCAAGTAATCAAAACTTTTTCAGAAGATATAAGAATGTCATTTGGATTTAATAAATGTGCAAAAGCAACCTTTAAAGCAGGAAAGCTGTAGCACCAAGAAAAAAAGTATGTACCTACCATAATGTTCCATGTGAGTTGTCCATCTCGCCTTCATTCTTTGCTGATGGGTTCAGAACCAATCCTCGGTTCTGACTCAGCCATTTACTAAAGCTGAAGGTCTTCAGCTAGCTCGTGGCTCACACCCTATCCCATGATGCTGCAGGGCATTTCCCAGATCTTGTTTGCTGATACAGAAATACTAGTATGCAATCAAATATACTTTTATAGAGGAAAAGGATTTTCTGAAAGCTTGTAAGCTAAGAAAAGTGTCAAAGACCATTAGGTGCGAAATTGTGACCTCTTGTTTTTCCAAGAGCCAAAGGAAGGGGGAAGGGGGTAGGAGGGTGGGATGTAAGAAAGAAGGTGAGATGAACAACTCACATGGAATGTTATGGTAGGTACATAACTTCTTTATGTGAAGTTGTCCTATCTCACCTTCATTCTTTACTGACAGCGTCCCTAGCACCATTTTTCCTGGGTGGCTCACAGGAGTATATTCTTCAGAACAGTGGACCCAAAGAAAGCCCTGTCCCTACAGGCCAAATCTACTTTGTAATGAGTGGTAAAGGTATGAGGCCTCACCCACGTAGCTGCTGCACAGATGGTGTCTATTGGCAGTTTAGCACGAAATGCAGAGGAGGTAGAAACAGGCCTGGTAGAATGAGCTTTTATCTTGCCTTGTAGCTGTTTATTTACTGACTTATAAGTGAATGAAATGCAGTCTGACATCACCTTGATAAAGTAGTTTTTGCTACAGGCAGGTCTTTTTTGACATCTGGAAAAGATACAAATACTTGATCCGTTTTCCTGAATTCTTTTGTCCTATGTAGATAGAAATGCAATTGTCTATGAACATCAAGTTGGCGAAGTGTATATTCTGCCTTATTGCCAAGCTTGAGGAAAAAACCTGGCAAATCTATGGATTGTTTCAAATTAGGGTCTGAACATACTTTTGGTAGAAAGGCTGGGTTAGTTCAGAGTGACACCTTGTAATTGTGAAACAACATATATGGAGGTTTTATAGCTAGAGCTTGTAATTCTGAAACCCGCCTAGTTGATGCAATTGCCACTAGGAAAATAGTCTTCCATGTTAAGAACTTTAAGTCACATGATGATGAAGGCTCAAAGGGAGGAAGAATCAATCTGGATAGTACAAAATTTAGGTTCCATGGTGGTAGTGGGGGGCCAAATGGTGGTCTCAAAAGATTAGTACCTCTCAGAAAAGCCTTCGATAGTCTATGGGACATAATGTTTGGTCCTTCATTCCCAAAATGAAAATTTGAGATTGCTGCTAGTTGTACTCAAATAGTAGCTGCAGCTGTTCCGTCATTAAAATGTTTTGTCAAGAACTCTAGGATGGAAGATATAGGTGCTGAATAAGGATCAATATCATTCTTTTGTGCCCTGACTGAAAATCGTTTCCATTTGCAAAGATATAATCTTCTGGTATATGTCTTGTGAGAAGAAATCAGGATATGCTGTGCTGCAGATGAAAGATTTTGTAGCCTGGCTATATTTGGAACTGGAGCAGCCCAGCTGTCAACTTGAGGGTCTGAAGGGATGTATTAAGAGCTCCCAATGAATGGATCAGGAGATCTGGAACTGGGTCCAGAATCCAAGGCTATTCCTGAAGATGAGGCCGTAGGAAGGGGAAACAAATCTGGCAAGGCCAGTAAGGGGCTATCAGAATTAAGGTCCTTCCCAAAGCACTGGACTTCTGAAGAACTTTGGGTATCAGTGGAAAGGGGGGAAAGTGTAAAGGAAACCCAGGGGGCAATCATGTACAAGTGCATCCCTTGAGGATTCCCCCGGTGGGGGGATTAGGGCAAAGTAGCTGCTGCATTTTGTATTCATGGACATGGCAAAAAGAAAACAGCAAGGCTGACCCCATTTTCAGAAAATCATTTCCACTACTTCTTGTTTCAGGGATCACTCATGAGGCATTAGAATTGCTCTGCTATCATGCTGGATTTCCTTGGGATGTGTGTTGCTATCAGAATGCACTGGGAGGTAGTCACCCACTGCCATGCTCTCAGAGCCTCTAGACAAAGGGGGATAAGATTTGGTTCCTTCTTGTTTGTTTATATATCAAACCACTGACAAATTGTCTGTCTGGGCTGCAATTGTTCCCAGTGGAAGAGAGTGTTGAAATGCCTGCAATGCCAGAAGCACTACTCTCATTTCTAGGACATTGATATGCAAATGGGTCTCGTAATCCTGCCACTTGCTTGGGCTGTCATTCCCTGATAATGCCCCCCCCCCCATCTGGAAGGCATCTGTGGTCACTGTGGCTAGAGGGGGAGGGAGAATGAACAGATGACCTAAGGTCACTTGATCTGAATGCAGTCACCAATGCAGGTCCCTTTTGCAAGATTCTGTTAGCATTATCTGGTGTGACAACGGGAGTTCCTGCATGGACTACTGGGGAATAGGAGCCACTGTAAGATCCTCATGTGCATCCAAGCCAGGGGGATCAAAGTGGTCGTTGCTGCCATTGTACCCAATACTTTGAGAATTGTTTTGCTTGAAACTTCATTTTTGAGAGGAGGTCTCAAACCTGTGCTCATAGAGTTTGTATCCTGTCTGGTGGAAGTTTCACCATCATTGTAATTGTGTCGAACTTTGCACCTATGAAAACAATATGCTGGGATGGCAATAAGGCAGATTTTTCATAGTTTATTGTAATTCCTAATTGAGCACAGGTATTCAAAATGGTGTCTCTTGCTTGTGAAAAGTAGATGCTGGGTGGTGGAGGTTAGGAGCCAGTTGTCCAAATATGAAAACACCTGGAATCCTGAACACCTCAGGTGAGCTGTAACCACTACCATACATTTGGTGAACACTCTGGGGGCTGTAGTGAGACCAAAGGCAGGCTCCCAGCCGAAAGTGCAGATGACTCCTGGATGGCCTGTCTATCTTTATGTGGTAGTACGCATCCTGGAGGTCTATCAAGTACAGCCAATTGTCTTTTCCCAGAAAAGGGAGTACTGACTGCATTGTAACCATCTGGAACTTTGTCTTTTGTACAGATTTGTTTAAACTGCTGAGATCCAGTATGGGTCTCCAGTCCCCTGTTTTCTTTGGAACTAAAAAGAACCTTGAGTAATTTCTGGATCCTATCTGGTCTGCGGGGACTGACTGAATGACTCTTTTTTTCTAGCAACTTTTGAACTTCTATGATTGTTTGGTTCCTATGACTGGGTGGAATCTCCGGGATCCTTTTCATTAGTGGGGGCAGCATGGAAAAGGGTATAGAGTAAGCTCTGGATATGATCCTTTGTAGCCACTTGTCTTTTGTTATTTTTAGCCAGGTGTCTGGGTACAAGGATAAATGACCCTGACTGACTCCAAAGGGGGACAGATGGGCCTCCTTTCAGGAATGCTGAAAAGGCTTACCGAAGAATGATTCTCGGTCACCCTGGTTTTGTGGACCCCCTCTGCTGCATGGCTGGCATCTTCCATTATTTCCTCATCTGCCCCTGGAGGAAGGTTCACCACTTGTGTCTTGAAAGGCTCCCTGGAATTTCTGAAACCACACTTCCCTCCCTTTTGAGCCTTGGGATAGAGTCTAGAAGGTGTGGAAAAACAGACTCCAATGACAGAGAGAGTCTTTCCTTTCTGCTCACACCTGGTCAGTGTTTCGTTGATTTTAGGCCCGAACAGTGACGAGCCTCCTAGGGACCAGTTCCACTGTGTCTGGAGACTCCCACGCCTTTCGCCAAACTAAATCCATGAGCTTGTTGAAAGGCAGAGACACCCAAGTGGCAGAAGGGCAAGACCTAAAAGCCTTCAGGTAAACAGACTTCTCATCAGAAGGGGTGGTGGCCTTCCAGCCTCCTCTCTGTTTAAGGACTTCCAAGATGTCTGCAAAGGAGACATCTTCAGAGGGTAACCGTAGGGACCCTTCTGATTCATTGAGGTCTGTGTCTGACATGAGTGACTCCTCCGAGGAGTCCAAATGCTTCCTCTTACATAGTATCTTTCAGGGTGCCTCTTCGGATGAGCCTTATGGAGAGGTTCCCGAAGAGAGGGGTTTGCCCTCTGGGGCTTCCTGAGGCTTCAGGTCTCTATGCTGTTGTGGGATGGGCTGTGCAGAAACAGATACCTTAGGGGGAGGAATAGGAGGATCTAACAGAGAGGATGCCCATGGGGACAAGGCTCTCCTCATAGCCGCAAAAGCTCCCTCCTGTGACCTGAGGAAAACTCTGGCTCAGAGGAACCAGAAGATCCCCCCTGGCACCACGGGGGAGGCTCCAAAACCAAGGTAGGAGCCAAGCTCACCTGGAGGCCCAGAGAGGCAAGTTTGGAACAGATAAAAACTCAGTGTGACTGTCCCCCCCCGGACCCGACCGGGGAGTGTCGGCTCCTAGACACCTCCGATGGCACCGAGATAGTCAGAGCAGTCGGAATTGAAGACGCTGAAGTAGGTCTCAGCCCCAATGGGTCTGCCTCTATCAGTTCCATGCATTCTGGCTCTGAAACTACAATCTGGGTCGGAGGAGGAGAAATCTATGTAGAAGGGACTGGTCTAGTCGGTTCCGAAGCCGATTGGGCTGGTTCTGACAAAATTTTGGCCAGCGCCGACGTCCAAATACAGGCAACCTAATAGTAGGAGAAACCGTCTCCAAGGTAGGTGAGTGGCTCCTAACTTGCAACACCATCTGCCCCAAAACAGATGGAACTGAGGTGGAAGGTAAAACGAGTTCAACTGACTGTGATACTTTAGGAACTTTTGTTGATGGCTCCGAACTATCAGAGAATGCAGAAGATGGTCTTTTAGAGCCCTTGTCTGATTGCTGAGAGGGAGACACTGATTTTTTTGAAGGGCTTTGACCCTGCTCCAAAGCTTCAGAAAAGGTAGACTTAAGAAGACCTTTAAGGATCAGCTTATTCCTTCTTTCATGAAGGACTCTTGAGCTGAATGAATGGCATATCGAGCAAGACTCCTGTAAATGTAGGGCCCCCAAACAATAAACGCAATCAGTGTGACCATCTGTAATGGACATTTTTTTCTGAACACTTGGGGCACCTTTTAAACCCTGAAGATTTAGTCTCTTTAGGCTGCTTTGACATTTTGACACAATCCAAACATGCACACCAAGAAAAAACAGCCCTCTAATTAAAATAGCTCTTTAAGAAAACTGAGCTATAAGGGAAATAAATAAGGGATTCACACACAAACAACTGCACACTCCTTGTTGAAAAGGAAATTAACGCTCTGGTTAAAATACAAAGTTAAAATGGTGTAATATGAGAAAAAACATCCCTCTAACTGAAAACGGGTTCAATATCTAAATTAAACACACACACACACAAGCCTTAACCGCAGGATGATAACAGGTAAAAAGTCCTAATAATTACCTAAACATTTTTAACTACTCTATTATGAAAAAACTACATAATATCTATATAGATAGATCACTCTATCATAAAATAGAGATAGGGAAACTGAGGCCTAACAACACTTGGCCAAACAACAAATGCTATATCTCTAAAGAAATAAGTGTTATAAACATGCGTATGGGAAGGGAAACTACAAAACTATTAAAGAATTATAAAATATAGAAATAGTTGAAATTTTTAAGTCGTAAATAGAAAAAGCAATTTGACTTCGCCACAGCTAGATTCAGACGCTCAATCCATTTTAACGGCAAATGAGATCTGGAGAATGCCCTGCAGCATCATGGGATAGGAAGTGAGCCAAGAGCTAGCTGAAGACCTCAAACTTTAGTAAATGGCTGAGTCAGAACCAAGGATCAGTTCTGAACCCATCAGTAAGGAATGAAGGACAACTTCACTTCATTAGTTTGGGACAAGAATGTGATACAAAAGAACTTCAGCAAGCAGGAGTGTATAAATATTTGGGTATTGATGAAGGATCAACAATAAAACATGAACAAATGCGAATAAAACTTGGTAAGGAATATTTTAGAAGGCTTAAATTATTCCTGAAAGCAGCAGTGACATCTAAACCAATTTGTGCACTTCCTGTCCTAATTTAGAATTTTAGAGTGGTTGACTGTCCCCAAAAGGTGTTGGTTAGATTAGAGAGGAAAACAAGAAGGATGCTTCATGCTCATCAAATGATTTATAAAAATCAGTGTATACCAAGATTATATATTCCCCGTTTGGAAGTAGGTATGGGCCTCCTTGAAATTGATTACATGTATAGAACTGCAATCATGGGATTGCATAGATATCTGCTGACCTCACAAGACCCAAACATAGTGAAAGTTTTGAAACATGAGAATAAATCTAAGATGACTTCCTTTCTTAGTCTAGCAGAAGCATATCAGCGTCGTGAGAATGAAAATCAAGCCAGAAGGAGATAAAAATCAGGCAGCAACTGAATGCGCCAAAAACAAAAGAAAGAATATAAGGAGAAGGATCAGATGAAAAGGCAAGAAATGTGGAAAAAAATATAGTTGCAAGTATAGAAAACTCCTGGAAGAACCTCATGTTGATCAGGATTGAATGCAGGAATGGTTAAGGAGAGGCAAATTCAAACCAAAAGATGAAAGGATAATATTGGCGGCCCAAGATAATAGGCTACATACACGTTGGTTTACAAAGTCCATCGAACATGTGGGAAAAACAGACAAATGTAGGTTTTGTAAAACAGAATTTGAAACACTCGCATACCTTGTTACTGGTTGTGATATACTATTGGCAGAAGGACTGTATACTGAAAGGCATAATAGTGTTGCAAGATTGTTGCACTGGGGATTGTGCAAACATTATAATAATGAAGCAGCTGAAAAACACTGGAAACATGAGCCACAAAGCATCATAAAAATTTATGAAGTCTACATCACATGGGATCACCCATTACCAACAGTTCAAAAGATAGATGTGAAAAAAACAGACATAGTGGTGCATAAAAAGAAGACAAAAGTAGCACTGATAATTGAAATCACTACACCCAGTGACTACAGTGTCTTGCGTTCAGAGAGACACAAAGTCATAAAATATCAGGATTTGTAGGTAGAAACGAGGGCAATGTGAAAGAAAGATACCCAGACAGTTCCAATAGTAGTAGGAGCAATGGGTCTTATAAAAAATAATCTACAATCGTATTTAGATATGTTACCAATACATGTAACCCCATATGAATTGCAGAAGGAGTCATTACTGGGCTCATTGTGGGTGCTGCAAAGAGCACTCCTGGCTGACATCAAAGATTGAAACAATACCAGCTTCATGAGCTTTAATCATACTTTGACTTAGGAATGGGGTCCATTCCCATTATGGAATTAGAAACCCAAAAGATTTGGAGAAATTAAAAAAAGATTCTGTAGGAATGAGGAGTGTACTAATTGGTTCTCTGAGAGAACAGCTGATGCATGGAACAGACTACCAAATTACATTAAAGCAAGTGATACTTAAGATATTTTAAAGAACAGCCTGGACACTTATTATGGGAACACGTGTTTTGGTATATTGGTAGCCTTGAAGGGCATTAATGCCTATGCTTGAAATATTTGTATGCATGTATGTATGTATGCATCACTTCAACCAAGACATCCCATGCATCATCTTTTTAGAATGTACCATCAAAGGAGCCAAATAGAACTTGTCCTCCTTCATGCACTACACTTATGGTTTCTGGCAGGCACTTACCACAGCTACCAATCTTCCAAATCATCTCTGGAAAAAGTGGTAGCCCGTGAATTGTGCCTGCAGTGTGAATTCTGAATCATGGGTAGTGCAACACCTTCCTGAAAGTACAACACATTCCTGAAAGTGCAACATGTTCCTGAAAAGTAGCACAATCAATTTCCTGGCACAGGTCTTCAGCATGAGCTCACAGCCATGATACGTCAGAGCTGAGCTTTAAGTCACAGATGCTTGGCAGCAAAATAAAGTAATTCATAGACATTCATGCAACCTGAGTTCATTTGCCACTGTGTCATGCAAACAGGTAAAAGCTTGTGTAATTTTGTTGGAAGCCACCATTTTTGCATACACAATTGTACATATTTTGGGAAGTTGTCATGCATATTTGGTTAGTAGTATCGCTAGCCAGTTTGATGAGGCACACATAACTCTGCAAGTGTGCAGTAAAATGTTTTGTCTACCTTCCAAAGAATATGCACTCTCTCCATGAAATTCTCATTACAAAAAGCTAGCAAAAGGAATGTGTGTGCCTGCATGTGTGGATTGCATTGCCCACAATATCAGGATAACATTTCTCAGACGATGCCTGTTACTGTTATAGTAATCTTATTACTTGTCTAATCTTTGTGTTGACCTGTGCTGCTGACTACAGTAGTCTTGCACCAGCAAAAATGTATCCCTGCCACTGCCCTGGAGTAGGGCCATACCAATAACATTCTCTAAGGTGCCCCCCCCAAATGTTGGCAGCAATGGTAACTGATGTTCCCTATACATAAATGCTGGCACATCTGATATATGTTGCTGCATTAATTGTACAGCATACCCACACAGCTGTCCCCATGATTAGAGTATGGTAGAGCTAGTTTACCCTTTTGTTCATAGCTGTCATCCTACCAGTTCCACTAGTGTAGAGTCTACAGTTCTGTGACATGTGTCTACAGATATCTGCAAGTCTGAATGATGAGGGGAACAGAAGCCTGGAAATGTCCAGTCTTGCTGAAATGATGCCTTGTTACAAGCACTTTGCACATAGGCAGTACCTGCTGGGATAAAAGGGTACTAATTAGCCTTTATGGGATCAGGTGTGTGGCAAACAGTGATCCATGATGTAAGTGTTCTGCACAGATACCACTGAACATTACAGCAGTGTCTTATATCTGTTACCAATAAGCGACTCTTTGCCAAGGCAAAGGCATATTCCATAGCAGGTGACATCAGTCATGCCAGGGGTGGTGTCTGGGTGCAGATGTGTAGCTAAAAAACAAAAAAAAACTTTACTGTATTAAGCTGATTGCTACATAGATCCACACACCCCAGCTCTTCCACTGATGAGCATAAAAAAAAAAAAAAAAAAGCACTTCACTGCAATAAGCCATTCCTTCTACTGGCAACCAGATAGCCAGATGCATGCACATTCCCCCTCCCTCCTGCCCTAGCCATTCAGGTCCCATTTCTATGCCCTGCCCCCAACCCTCCTTCAAAAAATGTTATTAAGAAAATCATTTCTTCTTTTAAAATGTGACAAATTGATTGCTACAAATGTAGTAAGCAGTTGCTACAGTTTATACA
This sequence comes from Protopterus annectens, assembly GCF_019279795.1. Taxonomy (NCBI): domain Eukaryota; kingdom Metazoa; phylum Chordata; order Ceratodontiformes; family Protopteridae; genus Protopterus; species Protopterus annectens. The sequence continues at coordinate 199,260,593 of NC_056750.1, forward strand.
CTGCCTGCATGGAGTTCTAAGGTGCTTAGGTTTTAGTTAAAAAATATTTTAATGTTTTACTTTTAAGCTGTAGTAAATTGCTTGCTACAATTTAGCAAGTAATTTCTACAGTTTAGACCACACACAGAGCGCTACATCACTCAGGTTTGAGAGATCGGGATCCCCCAACACTTTGGGTCTGGTGCAGTTGTCCCTCTAGCCCCACCCTAGATATGCTTCTGCCTGGTCACAGAAGGCCGATAGACTGGGAGGAGATTTTGCTGTCCCTGGTTGAGAAAATGGTTCTGGGATAATCCCTGAAGGAGTGAACACTGACATCTGGATGGATGTACCCTATGTGTCTCAGTGGGTGATGCACCAGGTTAGTATTAGTTCCTCCAGGTTTCTGTGTGGTAGCTCTGCACATAGAGATTGCAGACTGCTCACAGCAGACATTGTCTATTTTTTATCAAAACATTGGGTGTCCATCCACATCAGAAGGACAGTGGAGGTAGATTGGGATTATATAGTACATCTTAAATGGACACCTTTAGAATGCAAGCCAAAGAGGCATGCATTTGGTGTACATACCCATACATACAACAAACTGATGTTAGCACATCTGCAGGGCAGTCAATGATGGCAAGGCACAGATACCCAAGTCACAGTCTGATAATATGGTGGTACCACCTGTCTCCATCCTAAGTGGGCATCTACCCTCAGTGCAAGCTGTGAGTGTGGCCTTACTTACAGATGAATATATAAATTAGTGCATTACATCTGAGGTATGTATACCCACCATTTTGCATCCTTACAGAGTGCCTGAAGTGGCATGTGCCACAGCTGTCCCTGAACATGCAGGCAATACTTGAGATCTATTAGCAGATGTGCCACAGTATTATCCAAGCACAGTCTACTGCAAATGGTTCAATATGATTCTGACTGCATTCATAAAAATATGGAGTCCAGGGACACAGTAATGATTAGTTATAGGAGGCCTGTGGAGGCACACACCACTTCCATGTCTTCCTCCATACAGTCGATTGCCATTGCCACCATAACTGCTCACACTGGTTGTGTTGTCCACATATCAGTAGTGGCCATGTCGAAGATTATTGCAGAGTACACAGTCCTCACCTGTCTGGTGGACATATTCAACATGGTTTACCATCAAATGACTGAAATGCATTCATGCAAGTGCTCATAATGTCGAACTTAAATGATCTTAACACCGAACTTAAATGTCGAAATTTAAAAAACTTTTCCTCCCAAATGTCGAACATGGTAAAATTGGTTAACGACATTCAATATTTCCTGAGTTGAGCATGAAAACCCATTTGCCATCCAGGACACAGAACAAGAAAAGCATTTTGGCACTGTAGATTTGTCAAAAAAAAATCAACATTACAAAACTTTGAAACTACCCTTTCGAACAAGTGTAAGTTGAATGAATGCATTTCGGTCATCTGATAGTAAACTGTTCAACACTCTATCACATCTCTTCATGAATGCTAGCCACAGACCTCATGAGCAGATACTATCCAGGTCGCAGTCAGTCCCACAGTTGCACACCATCCCTATCAGGGGGTGACCCCATATCCTGCTGCAGGTTAGTGACTGCAGTTCACAATCATATAATCACACCCTTAAACCCACTGGAGGAGGAACTTGACTAAGACACAGAGTATCTGTCACCTGACAGCTCTTGTCTCTACATTAGGCTACAAGTGCATATGGAACCCTCATTACCCATTGTCTGTATAAAGATGTGTCATTCTATCCCTGGCCACCTGGCCACATAATGACAACTGTGACTCACTCCACCATCCTTTTTGTGTGGTAAATGTAAGAATGTCTGATGAACTCTGTGGCTTGACCATGCACTGAATAGCATAACTTGATATTAGCACTGTGTGCAACCTGTTTGTTCTCTGCAACAATTCACTATCAGTCTGTGCTCATCAGAGCCAGTAAATATTGAATATACACCACTGGTTCTTCTCTGCACTGTGCTGTGGCATCCCTGTCTAGGGGGTAGTTGTGCTGCTGCTGGGTATTGTTGTTTCACCATCTGTCATCAGATGATGCTGTTGATGTCACTGGTTCTTCTCTGCATTGTGATATGCACATCACTATGTAGGAGATGGTTCTGCTGCTGGTGATGCTGTTCCACTATCTCTCAGGTGATGGTGTTGCTGCACCTTCCTTGGTGGCTATTTGTATGTGCAGTGTGATTGTACTGGTATAGTGGGACTGCTAAATCTAGCTTCTAATCACCACATTTTGGAGTATGTAATATCTTAAAAACATCCATCCAGGCTGTAGTACTGCCATACTAAAGTGGTCCACACATGCCAAGGCAGGAGAAGTAGGCTTGAGCAGTCCTAATGCACGTTCTATGATGTTGAGTGTCTGTGCATGTGCAATGTTGGACTGAAGCTTTGTCATACTCTATGGCTTCTTCACATGTGTTATAACCCAGTGCTTCAGTGGTTACCCACTGCCACCTGAGCACAATATGAACATGTTGACTGATTACTATATGTCTTAAAATCATTTTTATTAGATTAAATAAACATGAACAAAAAGTATGTAGAGGAATTTATCAGCTTTACAGCATGTATACACAATCTGCGAGATACGTTAATAGAATTAGACAATATTTGAATGTTAAATACATATTTACACATGACCAAGATGTTTCCTGTCCTCTGCATATATAGTTGAAAAACCTGAACAAATTAATCATCCAATGTAGTTTATAGCTGATCCGTTTTGTTCACATTCCAATAAAAAGTTTCACACATCTCCAGCTTTTAGATTTAGCTTATAAAACATTCACTTTGTAGTAACATTCAACGATTCTTATCAGTTTAAAATACTCCACAAGAAGTACACCTCTCAACTGTAAAGATTTTCACAGAATGTCCAGATTTTTGCCTCATATTTTTGATTTGTTCCTTATAAAATTTGTGTTTTTTTGACAAATCACTGGGATGATCTAAGGATTAAAGTCACTAAATAATGACATGCATTTGAGTTTCGGACTTCATATCCTTCAGAAAATGCATGCTAACACAAATCCTGTTATTCTATCAGCTTTCTAAGTTTATAACAGGAATATTTAAAATGTGTTCCTATTTTTGAGCCTTTGTTCCTCCATTATATAGGCTTTGTCCATAATCAAACTCCTCACTTTTACTGAGTGCATTATTCTCCATTCCCTTGCTATGAATGCTTTTGATAGAATTGCCAGTAACATACAGGTGGTCAATTCCTCCTTACGCCAATAAGTTCCACATGTCTCTATAACCTTAGTCCCAGTGCTTCCCAAGACCAAGTTGAGATTTTACCAGATACCTCAGTCCACCCTTGAGTTACATGCCTCCATCTTTATTGAGCTCTCTTACACTTCCAAACATTATGAATCATTTTGCATCTTCAGCTCTACATCTCCAACATTTAATTTGGAAATTCCTCTAGCCTATGCTATTTTACTGAGTATGTTATACCACAAATGAAGGATCTTCATTTGGTGATCCCACACATATGGCCATTCTCTAAGATAAAAGGCATTTTCCCATGTAAGTTTGATCTTGTTTTGACTTATTTCCTTATTAATATTTTCCTGAATCATCCAGACCCCCTCTAGTCTGGCTTCTTCTTTTAACACTTTTATGCTGGCTGTCTGATATCTTTAAAATCATTTTTATTAGATTAAATAAACATGAACAAAAAGTATGTAGAGGAATTTATCAGCTTTACAACATGTATACACAATCTGCGAGATACGTTAACAGAAGCTGCCACTTTCCTTTTTTATGCTGATCCACTTTATCCAAGAAGCTACTCTGTACTTCCTCCTTTCTGCATTATTTGGGCTTTTAACATATATCTTCAGCAATGTATTAAAATTAAAGTTATGTTAATCATTGAGCTGGGAACAATTTTGCATTTCCTAAGGATCAAGGACTCTTCCCTCCTGTCAGTTGTCTTGCTTAGCTAGCTCCCTTAACTATCCTTATCTATGTATACCTGCCTCTTCACATATTATTTGCTCAGGTCTAGGAATTCTATTTTTAACATCTATCTGATCTCAAATCCTCTCAGAGAAGTGACTTTCCAGCATATAACTCCTAGGTGCTTGATCCTGGTCTCCTGGTTTTCCTATAGTGTGAGCCATAAGATGTTACACAGTTTGACAAACAATACATGTAGTTGTATACAGTAACATTAGCCTCAGTTCCTGCACTTACTAATTAGATGTCCTTGTGGAATCATAGTGTGCAGGAAGTGACACCACTGCTGAGATGTGTGCCATTTATGTGAGTCCTGCAAACTGCCTGGGTGCTGGGCAGATATGTTGGTTATGATCTCATGTGTGTCACATGCTACCAGGCAGTAAAAGGAATGCTATTTCTTCTTATTCAGAAACTTTTGTGACTGTGGGCCAGGATAGGCTTTTATTACTACATGTATGCATTCTACGACTATGGTACCAAGTATCTCAGGGAGGTAGATGATGCTGTAGAAAGTATGCATGGTGTTAGCTCTATCCTGTGGTGTGTTAAAAACATACATGACCTTCTACATGTAGAAACATTATGTTGAGCACTCTAGAGGTGGTGGTCTGTGAAATTCTCAATGTGTCCCCATTTAGCTTCTAAAAGGTCCGCTGTAGATAGTGTAGAAAGATCAATACATACTGTGGTCTCCACAGGTATGTGAAGCCACACATTCCTATTAAGTCTGTGTGTGGATTTCATGTATTAGCCAAGACATATAAAATGTCTTGATTCATCTCAAGGTATCAATCGTCGCTTGCTTGTTGAAATTATGAGAAGTCATTTACTGACAGTGTCATTTACATTTGTGCCAGTGGCACCTCACACATACCTTTGTGAAAGCTGGTGTGATTCCAGCCATTCTCACTATCTCCAGTAAAGGAATGTTTTGCATGCTGCAGTATTTTAGAGGCAGGTGGACACAGCTACATAATTTCCCCATTATATCACTATAAATCATGACTATGCTCACTTTGATTTCCTATTTTACAACCCAGTTTCATTTGCATGTCATTATGCTGTTATTAACATACATCACTTGTTGTGCATTTGGGCCCCCCTGCATTGTGGCACACTATGAATCTATGACTGAGTAATGGTCTGTGCCAGGTTGCATATGGCCAGTTCCAGTGTGAGTCCATACTGCTTACTATGCAACTTGTCTGTGAGTCCTAGCCACACTGTAGTCTGGTGTTTGTGAAATAGCATCTGAAGAAAAAAGTTTAAATCACATGTTCACTTTATATTATTGTTTAACTCTATTACTGTTTAAAAATAAACAAATAATTGCACACCAAATATTTATCTAAAAATTAGTTTGCCAAAATGGCTAATATTTTTGACTTTATGGTAAATAATCAAATAAATAAAACAAAACAATGTAGCCACTTAAAATTAAGTCTGATAATGGTTCACAGAAATATTTGCAATTCTGTCAAACAGCAAAAAAATGACTTTAAAGGCTAACAGCAATTGTCAACATTTACTGTCTCCTTTAGTTCTATGTATTTATTTATTTTTTCTAATAACTGTAGGAACTCATTCTTATGAGATTCAGAATTACAATAAGAAATCATTATAAATACTGACACACACACCTCAAAAGTAGTCCAACATTTCCTGTAGAAAGATATAGTATTACTTTTACATACGTCTTTATATAGTACTCTGGTAAGTCCTCCATCAGCTTTAAATCATTACTGGATTTTTTGAGGACAGAGATCCTATAGCCAGATGCTATTTTGTAGATGTACTTTCTTGGGAGAAGTAGTATAGGTACAGGAGTCATTTTTCACATAGAGAATCATTAAATGGTTCTGACTGGTGTGACAAGAAAGAGTTAGATGGCTATTGGCTAAGCTGAGAATCAGGAAGTCAGGAATAAAAGCCAATGAATTATTCATAAAACAAATTATGCAGCTGTCTTCAATTGGACCATTAGTTGCTCGCTATTTCAAGTATGAATCCTAAACCATTTTGAAAAGTAAAATTCCATGTTTTCACTTGCTGGCTTTAGGTGCCACTAGGCTTGCAAAATTCCTTTGTCCATCCAGTTTCAAAAGTTGGTTTCCCTGTCTTTCTGATCATTCTGCATAAAATTATCTTTCTTCCACTAAAAGGATTTGAATCCTGCAAAAATATTTTTCAGTGCAGACAATATATAGACTGACAACTTTGGATGCCGCTAGGCTTGCAAGATCGCGCCATCCACCCAGTATTTAAATATTATAATATGTTTCTTACCCATGAGCAAATTCTCATTGTTTGAAAAAGAAAAGTAAAGTAAACATTTAAGCCTATTGCTGCTGTTCCTTTCAGCAAAAACTGACCCATACTGACAACACAAAAGCTGATCTTAAAAAAAAAAAAAAAAAAAAAAAAAAAAAAAAATCCTATCTCCTATCAGTCATACATCCAATTGTCTTTCCTTCCTCTTCTGAACTCTCACAAAAGAGTATGCAAGGCATTTATAGCTGCTGACTGTTTGGATATCTTTTTTCTATAATTACACTGTAACACATTTTGGTTGATGAAACGGATTGTTTCTAATACTCAGAAATATACCTAGCTCAGGTCTGCCCCACTCCATTTGCCCTTGTTCCACTTCCCTACCCTACCCCCAGTTCCCACCCATCCCTCTACAACTACATTTATACCTACATAAGACCCCTCCACCTCTTGCCTGCATAAACATTCCAATTTTTATTCACCCTTCTCCTTCAACTTCACTTCCTATACTTCAAGATTTATCTTATCATCACTTTGTTATTTAACTAACTTTTACCACTAACTTCCACAATTTATCACCCACTTTTCATCTTCTAGAAAAAAACTATTAGTAATTTCCTTTACCTCCACTCATATATCTAAGTACCCCTCTACTCATTTTACTGTCACATCTCACGTTACATAATACATATCTCACCAACTCTAACATCCCCTACTCCTACCTATTCTACACACACTATTGGACATCTCTAACTGGACAAAAATTACATCCCGATTATTTAGCTTATCACCCTACCTCCTTTACAAATACAAATCTGTGTATGTCATCACCTACTCTTTCAAGCTTAAATATAAGCCCAATACAAACTTGTGTATTATGCCCTTTTCTTTACTTACATTACCAAATGCTTTCCCTGTGTGGTAATATACATCCTAATCCCAGCTCATACCCCTCCATCAACATCCAAAGTGTAGTTACAAGAGTAATGGATTTCCACTCCTGGCTCTCTCTTTACTCTCTCTGCATTGCCATCTTCACTGAAGCCTGCTTTAAACTACACAAAGACTCTAAATTTTTTCCCCAGGTTATAATATTATATGCGCTGAAAGATTAAACAAAAAAGCTGATGGTGTACCCATCCCATTTTCAAACAAACTTTCTCTGTCTCCCTAATACTTGGTCCTACCTACATTTCACTCTACAGAGATACTAATTTCTAACCTGAAACTAAACAATCATAATGGGCTAAATCTCCTTCCACATGTTCAGACCACAAACTGATGGCATGAAAACTAAAGGAGGCAGTGTATCAATATTCATTAAAGATAAATACACCTCCAGACTGGTTAGACAGCATGATTCCCTGGAGATACTTCAGGTGCAATTAACTGTTGGTAGGACACCTATTCAAGTCATTGCCAGCTACAGAACCCCCTCCATGAATTAGGACACCCACTCTGCCTATTTGGATCTACTTGATCTATCAAGATACTTCCGAACACCATAATTTTGGACAACTTTTAACTACCCATCCATTGACTGAGGAAATTACTTGTGCAAACTCACTTGCCCAAAGGTTCCTTGACTCGAGTAACTCCAATGCCTGGGACGAGTTAGCTGACAACCCCACAAGGGGTACCGACATCCTGGATCTGATGCTTACCAATATGGGGGACCACTGTAGCACCCCCATTGTGAGGTGTTCCCTGGTGAGATCTGACCATAAATTAGTTCCATTCAAAGTTACTATCACTCCTGACCCACCTCTAGCACCAACTAAAATAAAAAAAACTTCTCCAAAGCAGATTTTAATGTCTTACGGGATGGCATAAATAGCTTCACTGTACCTCCCCTCTCAGATGGAACTGGAAACTATACTGAGTTCTACACAAATGCTTTATACAAACACCTGAACAACTGCATTGACTTGAACAAGCTCCTCAAACAAGGGCAAACCTGTTTGGTGGACAACCGACATAAACAGGCTTTACAATAAGAGGAAAAAATTGCTGTCTAAGAGTAAGAGGGAGTGAGCCCTAAACTGGAAGCACTCCCTCCTCAGCCTAAACAAGCAAATAAGACTTTTTGTGAAGTCCTCCAAAACTAACTATGAATCCAAATTAGGTTCTTCAACTAAGGACAACTATAAGGCGTTCTTTAGTTACATCAGTAACCTAAAAGGAAAGGCTCAGATTTGTGCCAAACTGGTAGTTAATGATACCACATATATCGAGACTGTGGACATTGCTAACCTGTTAGCCAGCAGGTTCTGTGAAAACTTCACACCCCTGTACCCACCACACTTACCCCAAGACATCCCTACCACCTGTCCTCTACCTTGTATCTCTAAAGAGCAGGTTATGAAGACCCTCTCTAAGGTCAAAAACACAGCATCCATGGGACCTGATAACATCCCAGACTGCAACCTACATGCGCTCAAACTAAATTTAATGCCATTGGGTACCTTTTTTCAATCATAGTCTAAGCACTGGCTTCATCCCAGCTGAACGGAAAAAGGCCACCGTTATCCCCTTGCATAAAGGTGGTGCATCCACTGACCCCGGGAATTATTTATTATTTATTCATTGACATTTGTTTACCGGGAAAGTCCACTGGGTCAAGTGAGCCCATTTTCAGTGGAGGCCCGGGGAGAAAAGCTCCAAAATAATCAATTATACAAGAAAGTAATAGGTTCAAACAGAACTGAAAATTACAATTGTGACACAGTAGTAAAATACTAAATAATAGTAATGCATTGTGAGCAGGTTACAATATAAAAACTATTATAGAGGTCAATAAGGCTTAAATGTACATGACAAAATGCCATTTTCAGGGGATTTAGATAATAAAGAAATTAATACAGTGGAGTACAGTGGAGCACAGACCTATTAGCCTGACTAGTCTTATCTGCAAGGCCATGGAGAGAATCATCATGGACCTTATCAACAAAGATATTAGTAACCTCCAAAAACTTGACCTTACTCAATCTGGATTTATCAAAGCGAGATCATGTCTTTTAAACCTGTTGGACTTCTTAGAGACAGTAACCAAACCCTTTATGAGGGGAAATCTGTACATACAGCCTACCTAGACTTAGCCAAGGCCTTTTACATCTCCCACTCAGGCATAATTGACAAACTCACCTAGCTAGGTATCAACCCTATATACCATTAGATGGGTCACTAACTGGCTCACTGATAGAACCCATATAGTCAAAATAGGGAACTCCACCTCAGACAGCAGACTTGTAACCAGTGGTGTTCCACAGGGATCAGTCCTGTGACCTCTACTCTTTGGAATCTATTTCTCAGAAGTGCAAGCTAAAACTAAAGGTCTGTGGCTGACAAAGTTGCTGATGACTGCAAACTGGTAACAGTCGTAGAATCTCCAAATGATGTCAGCATCCTACAAGAGGGTCTTACGCAAACAAATGACTGTTGCCAAAGTCATGGCTTTAAACTCAATCCAAAAAATGCATTATCATCCCTTTCGGTAAGAGTAATGTTCCTGCTACCCCATCAATAACAACACCCTAAGTTAAAAAAGAAGTTATAACCTCCCTGTACTCTTCCCTCATCAGGCCAATAATTGAGTGCAATGCCCCTTTTGGTATGTACCTTTCCAAGCACCTGCAGCAATTGGAGAGGCCACAAAGATTCCTCACAAGGAAAATTCAAGGCCTTCAGCATCTCTCCTATGAGGATCATCTGAAATCACTGTCACTTTAATCTGTTTCATACAGACTACTCAGAGGTGATTTCTGACTTGCATATAAGGCACTCTTTGACCCTGCTTTATTGGAAATGCTGCATATCCGTAAGTCAAATGGTACAAGGATTACTCGCTTTAATGGCCTTATCCTGGTATGTGACATTAATTGAGCCTACTGGAGGGACATATTTGTCTCCCAGAAGTTAACACTCTTTTGGAACAGATTCCCGCTTCATGTCAAGCAGAGCACCTCAATGGCCCTCTTCAAACGCAATGAATGTATGAATGGATGTGTAACTGTAAATTCACTCCAGGGTTCCACCTATGTCCCTCTTGGTCAGGGGTGATAGGTGCTGATCATGGAAATAAGGGTAAACCTTGGCTAGGCCTGTAAGAGCCCTAGGGTCATTATCCTAGTAACCTCCTATGATCCTATAAAAATCTATTATTCCCTGTATATCCTTCCAGGCAAAATATCCCTATCCTGGAAGATATCCTTAACTGGATATTTAACTCCATCTCCTAAGAAACTACAATACTCAACAATGTCAACATTGACTGGCAGCACCTTTCAACAGATTACTCCTCAAATGGATTTACACAACTTATAACCTCCCATACTTGCTTCAATAAAACTTCAAATTCGGACCATTCTATACTGGATCCTAGTTTCAAATCCTAAACAATACAGCTCCTAATAATAATAAAATCCTAAACAATACAGCGCTCCCAAGACCCTAACCAACTCACTCACTGACCACTATCCTGTCTATGTTCAGAGATTAATAAGACACAACTCCAAAGATCAACATCTTAAGGAATGCTGTAACCTTATCAACTTTAAACCTAATGTCTTCAACAATGTTTTTCAATCCCTTAACTGGTCCGGTCTTTACAAATTACCTCAGGAGAGTATCTGTACTTAAATCCACTATTTCTAAATATCTTAAATAGCCTTGCTTCCATCAAAAGAAAATGCATCAAGTTCACCCAAGCTATCTCACTATCCCACACTAGTCACACACTAATGCAAAAGAAACACAAAGCTTGGTAAAAATGGCAAAGAATCAAATCTACTGCTCAGCTTCAAATGTAAAAGCTTCAAATGTATAAGCATTTGCTGCAATTCAAGTCACTGTTGGAAAAAAAACAGTATTACTTAAATTTACAAATAAACCACAAAAAAAGAAATGTTGGTACTCATTTAACAAAATCTTACACCCTGGAACTCCTACTGCCCCAACCCATACTCAGATAGCACTCTTGTAGAAACTGCTAATAAATTTAACTCCCATTTTACAGACTCTACAGCTACCGTAACTCAAGATCCCATACAAACTCATGATAGCTCGAATGAGGTTCCAATTTCCAATATACCTATCTTCTTCTTAAAAAAACTGCCTTTATGTTACATATAAAATACCTACTCAGTAAGCTCAAGCCCTGCTCATCATGCATCACAAATCTTCCTGCAGAATATCTAAAGCTTGCAACTAATTCCATTGCTTATCGAGTCTCCACCTTGATCAATAGATCATTCAAGAATCACATGTACCTTGTCTCAGGAAAAAATTCTATACCGTACCCCTTCACAAAGGTGGCAACTCCTCTGAAATAACAAAATTTAGTCATATTGCTAGCTTATCCCCATTTCTAAAGTTCTAGAAAAGTGAATACATCAGCAAATCGTACAATACTCTTGCGAAGAAAATCTTCTAACCTTTACCCAGCATGATTTATGCCCGTACCATAGCAAAACAACTGCCCTCGTTGTCTTCTTAGATAACATAATGAAAGCTAGAGATAATAATACCTTGGTCTCTTCCCTGTTTTTAGATGTCTCAAAAACCTTCAACACAGTCTCTCATTCCAAATTGCTCTCTAAATTATCTGCATTTGGTCTGTCTAATACAACATTTAGGTGGTTCACTAGTTACCTTTCTCATTAGCAACAATTTGTGAAATGTCTCTTTACATACTCCTCTTTTCTCCATTTAATAATGGTGTGCCACAGGGCTCTATCATATCATCGGATCTTTTTCTCTTTAACATCTTTATTAACAAATTACTTACATCCCCCCAACAGTCTTTCCTCATCCAAAACACTGATGACTCTATCCTTATCTGCTCATCAAATACTCTTCCCCATTTATATAGCATTACTCAAAATGCCTTCAGCTCTATTAAACATTGGTTCTCTGAAAACAAAATCTTTCTAAATCCCAATAAAACTAGTGTATTACTATTTTATCCCCTCCCAAAATCTGTAATACCTCTCAAAAGCAGCTTCAAAATAATTTCTCTCAATCACACAGATATGGAAGTTATCCCTGAGACTAAGTTACTAAACATCTGAATTGATCAATTGAAATTTGATCTTCAAATACAAAACTGTATAAAAAAACACAGTAAAAACTTGGTATGCTGTATAGATCCCAAAAATATTCCTCACAAACTCCTCCAGAGTTACACTGGCAAACATGTATATTTTACCTTTGTTGCTGTATGTCTCAGCAATTCTTACCAATATTCAATTCTCCATCATCACAAAACTATAACTATGTTATAATGAGGTAGCTAGATTTGCAACCACTCTCTCATATAAAAGTCATCACTGCTCTGCACTGAAAAGATTAAATTGGCTTCAGTTGCTCAATTACCTTAAGTAAACTTAACTTCTACTTGCCCACCAAATGATATATAATCCTTTCTACTGTCCACTGCATCAGTAACATTCTCAAACAGTACCTTCCTAACCATCTAATTCACACATCTGAGAAACAGCTTATTGAAACCCATAAAGCTAAACAGAAAAACATAATACATAGTTTGTACTCCTGCATAGTAGACAAAACCTGGAACAAGATTTCAATGGACATTAGAGTGACACCTATAGGTCCCATTTTTAAGCATACCCTAAAATAATACCTTCTCAGCTCCGGGCTCTGTACTTGCATTTCTCATGGTTAACCTGACCCTTTTACTTCCCCTTCCTATATTCTTTCTGTTTCAAACTCTGTTTCTTTTCTCTTCCATAATCCTTCCTCTTTGCAATCTACTATACACCCACTATTTCTTATTGCTCTTGGTGCCTACCCTTATTTCTTTCTTAGTTCCATCTATATCAGCATCTTTAAATCGCTTCCTCTCCACCTTCCTTTGATATGTCTTATACTGCATTTTTCCCCTGGCCTCTGCTGAAAATGGGAATTTCTGATAATCATCAGTCAAATAAATAAACAAATAAAAATGATCTGAAGAATGAACTTCCTGACTGAACTGCTTTCTTGATTTGTTGTATTCCAAGACCCCATACATCATGTCATCCAGTTAATAAAAATATATATTGTTACACTTTTGTTTCATTGAAAAGAACTATTATTTAGCAAAGCAACTTTAATTCATTCTATTATTTACCAGTACCCTGACATTTTTCATGACTGTGTTTATCCTTCAACCTCCAAGTAACAAAACGTAACACACAAACAAATTCTGCTAAAAACTGATGAAAATGTAATTGTGTGAGGACTTGAGATCATTCTTTCTGTCTTCTTTTGCATGTTATTTTTAGTTTTGCAAAAAAAAAAATAAAACAAATAAATTGAACATTCTTACCACAGATTTTTTTCTGAATGCAGAAAACTATTTTCTTTTATTAATAATCTCTGAAAACAGCTATACAAAAGCTGATATCTGAACTAAACCAATATGTGAAGCTCTATCATTTCTTGTTGAACTAATTTAGAGAGAAAGCTATTTTTTCATCTTTACATCACAAACTTCATATCTCAGTAATAAGCTACACTATCTTTACTCCAAACTTTCCATTTAGCTAACTCTACATAATGCACATATCAGAATCAGTACATACTTGCAAATCAACAAAACCTCTACATATTTCCAAATATTTCCAAATAATTTAAATATTATATGTATTTACATACTGTGACTATCATTTACCTAACACTATGCATACAGAGGTTCTTATGATTCGAAAATATTTTGATTCAATATAGCCAATTGTGCTAATATTGTTATATGCAAACAGATAAAATTAATCATTTAAATACCCTGAAACTGCCTAATGTATCTTAAAGTGTGTATATATGTATTTGTTCTACAAGTTTAATTTTTGTAATATGTTATCTTGTCACAATGTGATCGTGACTAGTTACCAGATTAAATAAAACAAAACAGTTTGCTTTATCTTAATTTGAATAGCTTTCAATAAAACAGAATCATTGGTATGCATGGATAGTGACCTTAAACATCTTCCTTACAACATACCGCTCAACCCCTTAGTGGAAAACATCTGGACAAAGCCAAAAATAATGGAGAGATATAGGCCCAAAATCAGAGACATATTTTAATTGCTGCTCTTATAAACTTAAAAAGCTGCTAAGAATAGCAGGTTTTGCATTAGCATATATATTTCCGAAGGATATGAAGTCTGACACTAAAATGTATGTCATTATTTAGTGACCTCAGTCCTCAATGATTTGCCAAAAAAGCACACATTTGAAGGAACAGACCAAAAAAAAAAAAAAAAAAAAAAAAAAAAGAGGCAAAAACCTGGACATTCTGTGAGAATCTGGACAGTTGTGAGGTATGCCTTAGATTACAGTGTATAGCATCAAGAGGTTCATAGGTTGGTACTAGGCTATCGGCCCAAGGGCCTATACAAGCCTAGCCATAACAATTCCCTGGATATTTCTTCCCCCAATATTTACTTCTCTGGACCCCTGTCTAGCAGGGTGACTGACATGATCCCCGGGGTGAATTTCCTATCTCCCATCCAATCATCAATGTTCCTTTTGAAGAGGGCCAAGGAGGCGCTCTGCTTGACATGTATGGGCAGTCTATTCCAGAGTATGGGGAGTCTCTGGGTCAGGAACCTATCCCTCCTGCATGTTTTGTTCATTGTGATGACAAGGTTTAGATCCCTGGAGCGTGTGGCTCTGAGGGTTTGGGATTTCTTTAAGTGGAGCATGTCCAACAGCTCTGGGTTTGACATGGCCTTGTATGTTAAGCAGAGATTGTCTCTGAATAGACAATATGCCACAAAGTATAGCTGGAGTTTTTTTAGACTGTCAGCATATGGCATCTGCTTTAGGCCTGTGATTCTTTTAGTAAGGTACTTCTGTGGCCATTCCAGTTGTTGCAGATGTCTTGTGAGGTACATACCAAATGGGGCATTATACTCTATAATAGGTCTAATGAGGGATGAGTACAGTGGGACAATGACCTCCTTTTTTCTGGATGAAAAGCCCTTAGCGATGACGTGTGCCACATAGAAGGATTTCCTGACTGTTGTGGTGATGTGGTTATCGAAAGTGAGACCACTATCCACCTGTGTCCCTAAGTCTCTCATCACACTTTTGATGTTTAGTGTACTGTCACCTATGTGGTAATTCATGGGTACATGTTTTTTTTCCAAAGGGGATAACTATACATTTCTTGGCATTAAGCTTGAGCCCATGGCTCTGGCACCAGGCATCTGTTTCTGTAAGGTCCTTTTGTAGAATATCCACATCATTTGGGGATTCAATAATGGCTCCCAGTTTGCAGTTATCTGCTAACTTTGTTAGCCAGAGTAACTTAGTGTTGGCCTGTACTTCAGAGAAGTAGATGCCAAACAAGAGTGGTCCCAGGACTGAACCCTGAGGTACTCCACTTGTCACTTGTCTGGAGCTGGATTTGTAGTCGGCTACCTTTACAGTCTGGGCTCTGTCAGTAAGCCATTTGGCAAGCCATTGAGTGACATAGGGATTTATGCCCAGCTTAGTAAGTTTATCTATGATTCCAGAGTGGGGGATGGTGTTGAAGGCCTTGGTGAGGTCCAGATAGGCTGTGTGGACCACCTTACCCTTGTCCACAGCTCTGGAGATTGATTCGAAGAAGTCAATCAGATTCAGAAGAGAAGATCGGCCCTTCACCAACCCAAACTGGGTGGGGTCCAGTGTTTGAAGGTTGCCAATGTCTTTGTTTATAAGTTCCATGATAATGTGTTCTATGCCCTTGCAGATCAGGCTTGTCAGACTGATGGGATGGTAGTTCCCGGGATCCAAGGCGGATCCCCCCTTGTGGAGTGGGATAACTGTAGCTGTGTGCCACTCAGTGGGCATGAAGTCTGAGGTGAGGCTATGATTAAACATGACAATTAGGTGAGTTGCCAGTTCATTTTGTAGTTCATGTAGTACACAGCCTGGGATGTCACTTGGTCCCATGGATGCTGTATTCTTAGCTTTGGAGAGTGCAGTTTCTACCTGTGTGGCCGTGATTACCAGAATTTGGCAATCTCTTGGAATTGAGATGGGCCCTTTAGGGGGTAAGAGGGGGGTGAAGTTGGCACTAAATCAATCTGCCAGGATATTGGCAATATCCTTGGGATCAGTACATTTAATGCCATTCTGTTGTAGCTCAGAGCAGATCTGAGCATTGCCATTAAGATTCTTGACATAACTATAGAATGCCTTGTGGTTGTCTTTGGAATCTTTGGCAATTTTATTTTTGTAACTTGCTTTTGAGGATTTTATGAAGGATCTCAGCTTCTTACTGAGGCTGGTGAGGGAGTTTTTTGCATCCTGGGATTTTCCTCTTTTCTGCAACAGTTTCTTCCTTCTGTTGTATAGTTTGCCTATAGCAGGGGACCACCAGATTGGCTTTCTTTTTTTGGAGAAGAGCATCTTGGTTCTATTTGGGATGGCACGATTCATGCATGAGTGGATGTGCTCGTACACTGCCTTAGTGTGGGATTCTGCAGTCAAACGTTCAGATCCCGTCTGCATGGGTGTCAGAAAGTTTGTCACTTCTGACTTCAATAGCATGAAGATGGCTTTGGAGAAGTTTTTTAAGGAGGTTTCCTTACTGGGGGGTGGGGGTGGGATGTGGATGTCAAGGGTGATTTGCTTATGATCAGACCTGACCAATGAGGGGGTGACCACTGGCGTGGAGCATCTATCTCCCATGTTGGTAATGACCAGGTCTAGGATATTGGAGCCCCTGGTGGTTCAATGGATTAGTTGATCCAGGGCGTTGGAATTTATGAATTCCAAGAACCGTTGAGAAAAGGAGTTGGTACCCGAGTAGTTTTCCCAATTAATGGCAGGGTAGTTGAAATCATCCAGTATTAGGGTGTTTGGCTGTATCTTAATATTTTCCAGTATGTTTGGAAAGGTGTAGTGAGAATCTTGGGACAACAATTTGGATTACAGTTTTACCTAGTGTTAGTTGCACCTGGAGAATTTCAGATGCATTGTGTTGGGCAACTAGCCTGGAGGTGTGAATATCCTTGGTGAATATGGACACTCCTCCACCTTTAGTGTTTCGGTCTTGGTTTTGTGGCCGAAAAGTGTGGCAAGAGTTGTAGCCTGGTATTGCAGGGGTGTTCTCTGGAGCCTTGAACCAGGTCTCAGTTACTGCACAGATATCGATGTTCTCCATTTTTAGGAATGCCTCAAGAGAGTGCATTTTCTAGCATTGAGTAGCATTACCTTCAGATTTTACATGCTTCTATCTGTTACGGTGGTGGTTTTATCCTTTGAACCTTGCATAAAAAAGGCACTATAGGGGTGGCAAGAGCTTTAGCCAGTAACCTGAATCCCAGGGGTGACAGGTGCAGACCATCTCTGGCAAAGCATCGTGGTTTGTCGATCATGTCTTCCCAGGCAGACAGATACTGGATCCCCTTTGAATGACACCAGAAGCTTAGCCAATTGTTGAAGTCAATCATTTTGTCCTTATACTGTCGTATCATTCTGGGCAAAGACAGGATGCTACTCAGGGATAGGGTCATACCTGTCTGGGCCACATGATCCAAGAGCTCTTCCATGTCTCTTTTCATATAGTCCAGGGAGGTATGTCTCAAGTCATTCACTCCAGCGTGGACAATGACAGAGTCGTATTTGTACTTGTTGTGGAGTGACTTGAGTGCATGCGTTATGTGGCGGATCCTGGCACCAGACAGGCAGCTGACTGTAATTTTCTCCTTGTTCAGCCAGGTGACTAGGACATCAGTGTGCCTGACTATAGAGTCACCTATGACTAAAGTGTTGGATACATTGTCTTGCCTTAGGGGCTGTTGTTGGGTGGCACACTGGTGTTGTGAGCTATGTGTCACTTTGGTTGTGACTGGTGTTTGTTTGCATTTCAGCTTCAGAGGTCCTTGTTGCTTGGGCAGGTTAATGTTAAGGGCCTCCGCATATGTGGGTTAATGTTGCTATGTGTGGGTGTTGATGGTGTGGGTTTTGAAGGTCTATGAGTTGCTTGAGGTGTAGTGCAGGTGTTAACCTTCTCCTCTTGACTGTCTAGCACAATCTTGGCCGGAGAGAGCTTTGCTTCCAGTTTGGCTTTGTAAGTGCATCTCTCGCAGGTTGTAGTGTTGGGTGGTAGGAGGAGAGGACTGTCTGTGTACACGAGGCAGTTGCCGCATTGCCCCAGTATGCCCATATTCACCAGGTGGACAGGAGAAATCACTGGAAGCTGACCCTTGGGCATGCCTGTTTAGGTGCTTTTTTTGTAAAGTATAAGAGCTGTTTTCCCTTACCTTTGCAAGGTACTTTGCAATTATAGGCTGTTTAGTGCCTACGATTAATTTCTCCTTGTTGACAAGGAGAGTTGAGTGCTTGTATCAGTTTCAGGCTTCCTAGTGCTTTCCAGCAGGTTCTAGAGCAAGTGCTAGTCACAGGGGTTAGATTTTAGTGCTACTACTGAGAAACCAGCTAGTTCTAAGGGAAAATTTGAAGAGCAGACTTTCTAGCACCTGGAATAGTTTAACTGTAGCCTTGCAGTGCTGCACGATGCGGAAAATGTGCAAACACACGCGTTTTTAAGCCAGAAAGTTGAAAGGGATAGAAATCAGCCCAAAAAGGCTAATAAAATTACAATTTCAGAGCTGGAAACCACTCCTCTAGTGTTAGATAGGCAGTACAATGTTCATCACTCCCACTGGTAAGCAGCAGGACTTCCCTCTACCACAGCAAGGTCTGGATAGCTCTGAACACAGAAAATAAACCTGCTGGCTGCAGATAACTAGATATTATGGGCAGTAGATTGTTTGAACTAATGCGTACTGGTATGAAGTAATTTGGAGACTGTCCCTAATTTTACTGACTGTCCCCGGTTTTACCTCATATTTTGGTCTCTTATTGGTAAATCTTTTTGGTTTCCACATATCATTTGAGGACTGCAGTTACTTAATGACAGACATTTCAGTTTCACACTTCATATCACTCACTTTAAGGCCAACTGATGATTTGTCAGGTGCCACTTCAGTTAATACAATTCACTGAAGCAACAGCGGTACAAATCGCTATATACTACTACGTTTGGTAGGGGGCATAACCACTAATGCCTCACATGTAAAGGACTCCCCACAACACCTCTCGAGTACAATCCACTTTTAAGGTGGCACATTTGATATGGAAAATTCAGACTAAGGAAAGTAGAGGCAAAAATAAGGAAAAAGAGTAGAAAAAACAGGTGGAAAGTGCACTGTTGGGCATAGGCAATTATCTGATAAGTAAGATTAACATCTAGTGTCTAGCTGAGTTACTGTTTACCTTCTGTTTTTTCTCTCCACTATCTCATATCCGGATCTACTGAAATCTTCTGGAAACTCTTATCAGTTCAGCTGCAGTTGGTGTGTGTGTGTGTGTGTGTGTGTGTGTGTGTGTGTGTGTGTGTGTGTGTGTGTGTGTGCCAATAAAAAAGTGGCATTGTTTTATTACTGGAAGGGAACAAAACAGGAAGTAACCTGAGTTGGCTCTCTGTTCAACAGTTTTGAAGAGCTCTGCTCAATCTGTTTAGTTATCCTAAACCTTTCTGCTTTAAAAGTGTTTGTCTTTTCTCACACTGAGCATTATGAAAGTAGTCCATTGTCCAGTGTGTCACAAAATCAGTACAAAATGTTATAAAGTCAATGGTCAAATGTTTTAAATGTCAGCATGGCAATTCACAGAGTATCAGAACAATTCAAGTTTCATCCATAGGTCTAGGGATCTAAACCTCTCCTGTAACATCAACAGTGCAGTTAGGAGGGACAGGTATAGTTCGCAGAAGGTACAGCTGCTCTGGAACAGACTTCCCATCCACATAAAACAAAGCTCACCCCATCCATATTCAGGCACAGCTTGGATCTATGGATGGGAAACATAAAATTTACCTCAGGACTTCCTCCTATACTAATGGACAGTGGCAGCTCATAAATGCTTTATCATATGCATGGGTCCCCTCAAATTATCCATGGTACAATCCCAGCTATTCTCATTAGGGGTAATACATAATTATTGATGATGGGATGGGTAAGGCCAGTCTCTAACCAAATAGAATAGGTTAATTCAAACACAAATAGGGAAACTGGCTAGGCATAAAATAGCCTGCAAGGGCAGCTAACCTAGTACTTATCTATGAACCTGTGAACCATAGATCTGAACCAAATGCAAATCAAAGAACTTTGGAAGGATCTCTTCCATCCACTGTAATGTGTGTATCAGCCTGCCGGAAAATGGCTGACTGTTCTACCTGCTTCACAAGGAATGGCCTACACCTTCTACTTGAAGGCTTTTCCACACTGACCAGGGCATGCTCTGTCCCCATTGTGCCTTTTTAGGCAATGTATAAGTGCCCTATCTGCCAACCAAGCCAAGGGTGGGCTGTTCAATGCTAGAACCCTAAAAAAAAGACCCTCCTTAGTAGCCCTCCTAATACTAGAAAGTGCAAACTTCTGTGTCATTATTGAAGCAAGGTTCCAATGCAGTCATAGCATACCTTCCGTACAAGGGTTCAGTGCTCATCACATGTTCAGATTCTTTACTGAGGATACCTCTGCAACTGATGCTAGCATGTCTATAAATCTCTGTGACTGTTTCAACTCCACACTTACAGAACTAGGTAATGGCCACAGACTCATTGACATTGTAGAATTTATGAATATGCCTTCTTACCATGTCTGAAAGTCTAGAATAGCTACCATGAAAACCCAAACAGCAACAAGAAAATAAATGCTGTGGTCAGAGTGTAAATCTCTTAGAGCAATCCAAGAAAGTTTTTTTTTTCCTTCCCTGGCAGGCAACTAGATACTATGGACAGTCTATTGCTTGAATAAATGCGTACTTGTGTGAAGTAATTTGGAGACTATCCCTAATTTTACAGAATGCCCCATATTTTTGGTCTCTTATTAGTAAGACCTGTTGGTTTCCACATATCATTTGAGGACTGCAGTTACCGAATGACAGACATTAGTGTTTCACACCTGATATCATTTAGAACAGTGGTGCACAATGTTTGGCCCCAGGGCCAAATCCGGCCCTCGAAGCAACACCATCCAGCCCCCAGAGAGTAAACAAATTTTTTTTAAAAAAGTGAAAAAATGCTATGCCTTACTCCAGTCAAGCAAACTTTCCAGCACATGCTTACTTACTTAACTGACTGCAGTTGTGCACACCTCTAATTTTAGTTGCAGAAGTAACTATTCTTTGTTGTTTATAACTTGTAATCTGTAAACAGTAGTAACTTTCTGCAAGAGTTTGTAATAAGTCATGGCTGCAAGCCAGAATAAAGTTAAAAGCAAAGCTGATGTAGAAAACAGGCAATTTCATGACTGCTGTCTTAAGTAAAAATGCCAGGAACCTGTACCTATTGTTAACTTGTAACGACTTACTATATATTGAGGTGGCCCGCAGATGTTTTAAGAATTTGTGTAGTAGCCCTCCCCACAAAAAGGTTGTGCACCACTGATTTAGGGCATGCATATGAATAGAAAACAAATTATTATAGCAATGTTGTATGTAAGAGCAACATTTAGAATTTGCTCCTGATTTTGGGCTTTTGTTGTCCCACTATTTTTGGTGTTGCCTTTGATTCTTGCACTAAAAGGCTCAAACTATGGTTGGAATATTTATACAGTGGCTGACCATTGTGTGTTTAAGTAAAAATTACACACAGCTTTTCATTTAAATTACAGCCAGACATATGAGATATACAAAGTCAACAAAGCAGCCGTAATTGTTGGGTATGGGTTCAGCCTGTAGATAAATGTGATCTACCCTACTATTGTTGGTCACATTTTTAAACAGTCACTGATGTGGTCTGCAAGAGCAGTGACACCCAATATGTTGTATACCGCTGTCAACAATGTAAAGTGATCATTGCTCTGATTTATGCATGCATCTGCATATGTATGGGGGTAATACTGACAAGCACTCACACTGCATACTTCTATCCATCCTTCTTCTGTTGCTGAGTTGTATCCAGCTCCTATAGTGACCCTATTTGCGGACTACTTTGTGTTCTGTAAAATAAATTACCGTGTCCATAATTATTTTTTAATAACAGTTAGACATCTGAGGTAAACATTCAACAAAAAAACAATAATTGCTGGGGATGGAGCAATCTGTACGTAAATGTGATTTATCCTCCTGTTGATCACAGAAAGACAGTCACTGATCTGGTTTGGCAGGAGCAGTGTATAAAGTGTGTTGTATTTTACTGAAATCAATGCAAAATGTTTATTGTTGTATTTTATGCACATATGTGGGCATATGTTGTTGCAGAGTAACAGTAACATGTTGGCTATAATTTCTTTCACTTTTCATTACAGTCCGACTTCAGATGTATCTGCTTCCTCTCCCTACATGCAGAGTAAACTCTCTGCACGGCATTGGCTGCTCCTTAGGTCACAACTCAAAAGTGAAAGATGGATGGATATAAGTGCGCAATGTGAGTGTCTGTTTTTGTGCATACATATTTTGTGGCAGACCTTTTGTTAGAGGCAAAATATCATCAGTGCTTAGCAAGAATGGTGTTAATCTGTGTGTGTGTGTGTGTGTGTGTGTGTGTGTGTGTGTGTGTGTGTGTGTGTGTGTGTGTGTGTGTGTGTAACAAAATATCATCACCAATTTTATAAGTAGAAATGGACAATATTGGGAGCACATATATAATTGCTCTGGGTAGTAGTGAAACAGACTTAAGTAATTATCTTTCAAAAATAAGTCATATTGGGGTTTGGCAGCTCTCATAGTGACCAACTATATAAGGGGATTCTGACACAGGCTTAGTAGGCAGGCCCCATCCTGAACCTATGACCTAGACCCCCTCCCAATTCTAAAGCTGGGTGTGCTCAGAAATGCACAGAACATCCCCATAGTTTGTCGTCATTATTTCCTTTACATGGCTTATAATTACACCTTGGAACTGCACACAAAAGGTAGATATGGACGGCACAGTGGTGCAGCGGTAGCGTTGTCGTCTCACAGTAAGAGATTCTCTGGTTCGATTCTCAGCTGGGGTGCCTTCTGTGTGGAGTCTGCATGTCCACCCTGCTTTCGTGTGGGTTTCCTCCGGGTGCTCCGGTTTCCTCCCACATTACAAAGACATGCATCTAGAGCATTTCTCCCAGGGCCTCTGGTGAAAACTGGCTTCATTCCAAGTCATACTTTCCCAGTTAACAAATGTTAAATAAATAAAATACAAATAAAATATAGCTTGTGGGGAGGCTGCAGACAGTGTGGCTATTATGTCCTTAACTTTCTACACAATCAAACCTTAGAGGTTTGCAGAGACAATCACTACAGCTTGTCTTGGGGCAGTGCACAGCCTAGTTTCAACAGGTTGCAATGCATTACTTGGATCATTATTGTTTTTCACTTTCTTCATAATTGGGTATCAACAATGTATACATTTGGCTATCTTTTGTAGGTAGAGGTAAGGAGGTATGCAGTATATGTACGTCTGACAGTAACAAGTAAGAATATATTACTGTGGTTATTTGTTCTTTCACTTCAGTCCCAGTCTAATATCAGGAGTACACAGAAGGTGGCTGAGGATAGTAGTAAAAAGTCAAGCTGCATATAACACAAGAAACCTCAGATCTTTATTTTACAGACAGTTGATCATGCTGCACTGAATGGAAATACCTGTAAACTGTGTTCTCCATTATCTGTTAACTGTGGTTTATGATGTATATTTTATGCATTTGCATTTCCTTACTATATGAATATTATACATGTATTTTACCTTTAACATTATGTAACCATTACTGTATTGCTTATGGAGCTTTTCTCCCCAGGCCTCCATTGAAAATGGGCACGTTCTGGCCCAGTGGACTTCCCCGGTAATCAAACTGAAAATAAATAAAGCTTTCAATGCTGTAGAACAATGGTTTTCAAACCGCTGTCTCCTCCTTAGCCCTAAGAAAACTAAATTATTACTTTTCACTCCAACCCGAAAATCAACTCCCATCCACCTCACACTTTTATTAAATGATGGCACTATCATTTCTCCTGACCCAACCACTAAACTCTTAGGAATAACAATTGACAACCACCTCAACTTTGATACCCACATTAACAATACAATAAAATTAGTGAACAAAAAACTGGGATCCCTTTACAGAATTAAGCCCTTTCTAACTCCAATAGCTAGGGCTGTTACAGCCGGAACCCACTTAATCTCATCCCTATTCTATGCCTCCCCTATATATACTAATTTATCTAAAAACAACCACAACAAACTGGCCACATCCTATAATAATACTGCTAGGTTTGCCACAGGCTCTCCATTCAGAACCCATCACTGTCTGAATCTAAAACAACTAGACTGGCTAGAATTTCACAACCAGCTCCAATTTCTACAGCTTCCCATTGTCCACAAGGCCCTGTATAAGCCCACCAACACCCCTATACTCTCTACCATCATTACACCTTATAATAACAATAAGAACCTACGTTCCTCCAATAAACTGCTGATTAATACTTCAAGATCTAATCACTCAGCAGGTGACTCCCTGTACTTTAACTCTGTAGGAAAACTATGGAATTTACTACCCACTGATCTCACTACACAAATGCCACTGCCACTCTTTAAAAAGAATCTAAAGCTCTTTCTTAAGACACACTGGCTCTGCTCCTGTACTAACCCTGACTAACTTTTCTCCTTTCAAATTACAACTATTCTTATACCTAATAATTCCTGACTTAAGAATCTAAATACCATGTTATTATATATATAATGATGTATACATAGATATTGTATCTCAAATACAATACCCATTGATTATTACTGCTAGTTCTACTACTTCCTTAGACTAATGCATCTTTTATATACAAAAAAAAAATTTTTTCTTTTATAACAACTGCTTTTTTAGTTCTGGGTAAGTTTTAACTGCTATCACTTTTTTAAATATATGTATGGATTTTCTATTCTTTTGTTTTTTGGAGGTTTTCTCCCAGGGCCTCTACTGAAAATGGACATGTATCCAGCTAGACTAGCCCGGTCAACAAATGTAAAATAAATAAATAAAATAAAACAAATAAATAAATATATGCATGAATGAACATGGCCATTTCTTCTTTCATGTTCATCCCAAACTAAAACCAGACAGGTAAACTCAAGGTACCTATCTTTCTTAGTGGTGGTTTGGAGTCAGGCACTAATTCTGGATATGATTTATGCATCCTCATAAGCATTTGTCTTCTTGGTTTATTGGAAACTACTGTTTTGTTGATGTTGAACTGTAAGTAACATTTAATACAAGCCATTTCTTTCATGAAAAAAAAGCCTGACTTTCTCTCCTCAGTACTGATTTTTCCCCAGACCATTTCTGGATAAAAAGGTTATAAGAATGATCTAAAATGTGCATTACAGCATCTATAACCCAATGTTTTTTGGGAACCTATTGGCTCCAGACTACTAGCTTAATTCATTTATTTCCTCCACAGTTATAAAAGTGCAATTTCAGTTCGAGTGTATTGAAATGATACAGGAAAGGGCTGAAGAAGACTAATTGTAGATTTTTTTTCCTTAGTTATGATTTTTGTTCAAGTCATCATTTTGTCAAAATGTTGGGAAAAAAAGCTCAGAATTTCACACTGGAGCATCTATGACCCTGGGTTTTTGGCTGTGGTTCCTTCTGTGTTGAGTCTGCATGCCCTCCCTGCATTTAGGTGGGGTTTTCCATGTGCTCTGGTTGCCTCCAACACCCTAGACATGACATAGGTGAATTGTTATTCCAATTTGTGTGTAGATAATTGTGCAGTATGTACGTGTGTGTGTGTGTGTGTGTGTGTGTGTGTGTGTGTGTGTGTGTGTGTGTGTGTGTATATGTGTGTGTCTCTTTATGTGCCTGTGCATGTGTTTGTGTGTGGTGTGTTCCTGCATCTTGTGACACATCTACCTGGCTTCCCAGATGCAGTAATAGCATGTGTGTGCTTGGCCGAAAAATATCAGTGCATCTTGTGATAGACCTGTCTTTCAGGAATAGTGTTATCTGTTGACACACACAATATTGCCAGGTATAGACTAAACATAGTTCTTCAGGGTAGAAGTGAAAAAAGACAAGTATCAAACCATTACCTTTCAAAATTAATGCATTATATATATTAAAGAACAGCCAGAACCTTGGAGCTTTAAAGGCCTAGCAGCCACTACCACCCAGGTTTTATAAATGAGTTTTGACACAAGCCTAGTACAGGCCTCTGCCCTGAACTTCACAATCTAAATCCTGGCCTGTTCGCAGGTATGTACAGAATGTCACTGTAGCCTGTATGGGGGCTGGAGACAGTCTGGTCATTACTCGTCAGAGATGTGCACAGAAGGTTGTTAGAGCCTGTGTGGGGGCTGTAGACAGTGTGATCTTTATTTTTTTAACTTTTCTCACATACCTAGAGGTCTCTACAGAAAGTCATTATGGCTTTTATTCGGTATAAGGACAGTGTGGTCATTATTTCTTTAACTTTCTAAACATACCTCAGAGGTGTGCACAGAAGGTCACAATAGCTATTCAAGCAGCACTATACTATTTAGGAACAAGTAGAAATATATTACTGTAATCGTTATTCCATTTTCACTTTCCAGAGAATCAAATATCAGATGTGTATAAAGGTGGCTATCTTACTGGATAGAAGTAAGAAGACATGTTTATACACATCTGATGGAAGCATGTTGAAATATGTTGCTGTGTTTTATTTGTTGTTTCAGTTTTGTCTTAGTCTGACATCAGAGCAGTAGGCAGATGGTGGCTGTCGTTTTGGAAGCAGTGGTGAGGAGACATGCTGTATATATGTCTGACATCAGCCACCAAAATATATGACTCTAACCATTTGTGCCTCCATCCAAGTTTAACACCAAAAAGGATACACAGAAGGTGACTATTTTTTTCCTGTGCTGAGGACAGGACAGGAAGGCACTATTCCCAGATATGAATTTTGTATCCTTGAAAACAGTTGCCTTCTTAATTTATTGTGAACTGCTATTTTTCATATGTAATTTATCTCTTCGTTGAAAATAAAAGACTAGATTTTTTTACTTGCTTATGATTTCAGTCCATTAATGGATCAAAATATTGGAAAAAGCTCTAAAGTGCAACTCAGAGCATCTATAACTCCATGGCTTCTGAAGGTCTAGTGACCCACAAACCCTTTGCTTGATCTATTTATTCCACAGTCATTGCAGTATACTCGTTGCCAGTTTTGGTATGCTGAAAGGGAGGAGTAAAAGCAAAATTGAAGAATAATACTGAATCTCTACTCTTAGTCACAATTTTTTGTTCAGGCTATCATTGGATCAAAAAGTTAGAGAAAAACTTCAAAATGGACCTCAAAATATCTACAACCCCTAATTCAGTTGTTTCCTCTGCATTTCCTATATTGCAGTCTAGCTCAATCAGGGTGTGTTAAAAAAATGCAGGACAAAGATGAAAAGTAAGACAAAATCCAAGAAAAGGTAAAAAAAAAAAAAGTGATTTAGCTGATGCAGGGAAGCCATGATGGGGGAAAATACAGGGCACCGAGGGATGTGTGTAGCAGTGGGGGTCGCAGTGAACAGTAGGGGCATCACAGAGCTCTTCAACTAGTTTGCCACTTCATTTAAGGGCAGCCTTTATCAGAACAAAAGGGAGGTAAAGAACTAACTGATCCCAGCTCTAATCACCCTTTTCTAGGATTTTCTTTAACAAAGGCGTAAGAGATTTATTAAAGTGCTCCACTAACCCATCAGTCTGAGGGTGTTAAACTGAAGTTATTAACTGCTTTACTTTGAAACATTGGCAAAGCTGGTGCATTACCCTAGACATACGTGAGGATTCTTGTAGCCTTGTCAGTACCCTGTACAACAACAAGATATCCTCTGAATCTGTGGTACCCTCATCTCAAGCCATGTACATGATACCCTAGATATGACTGTATCAGTGCCCTTTACAATGGAGCAATGACTTCATCCTCTCTGCTACCCACATCTCATGCCTTCTACAAGGCATCCCCCAGTTGTGGCTTTATGAATTCCCTGGGATCCCTTATTCATGCTATGCAGCTCACCATTATATTGGCCTGACACAAATACAGTAAAAGTGCTGCTCTGAGCACTGGTCCCTGTAACACATCACTAGTTAGTGACTTTTCTGATGACCATTTCTTTTGATGCTAACTCTTTCCTTCTAGTCAGACAACAAATTTCCATTCTACTCTACTATTTAGGACTCACTTTCTTACATACCTCATTTGAGAGAGGGGATAGGATCAAAGTGTCCTGGTGAAGACCTTACAAAGTGTTCTCCTTCTTCACTTCATTGTAAATCTATTAATCAAACATAATCACATTAAACAGATAAGCCATACATTGTTCTGCTGTTACACCTTAAGCGAAGCACTAGCCCAGCTCATTTGTTCTGACATGAATGGCTAAATGGTGTTTATCTCATCATTTTAACCATCTCTGCTTGGCTTGACTTACTTTGTTTAGTATGAGGCTGGACACAGTCTTCACCCAAGCTAAGCTGCTCACTGCCACAGCACCACATATAAGACCCTTCCAGGCGAGTCTCTACCCAAACTAAACTCATTCTTTCACAACACCATGTGTAATGGAATCTCCCTAAACCATATTCAGACAACTTAAGCTATTAATTCCCCAGCACCACACATAATGGAGTCTCATCGCACAGTCCCCAAAAGGTCTACATTTCTCAGCCCTCCACAGAACAATATGCAATTGAAACTCATCACAGAGTATCCAACCAAAGAAAATTCTTTAGCAACTCCAGCAGAACCACGTGTAAAGGAATTTTCCACACAGTCACCACCCACACTAAATCACTGCTGTATGAAATCTCTCCTAATGATCTGCACTCTAATTAAACTAGTCATCCCCACACTTCTAAGTGAAATGGAATATTCTTCACAGTCCCCACCCAAACTAAACTTTTCATCCACAGGCAGAAGTACATATAACAGAAAACCTCACAGTCTCCATCCAAAATAAACTCCTTCAATCAGGCACATCAGCAGATGTAATAGATTCTCCCAGTCACTCTAAATCCCTCACCACTGACAACTCATGCACTGTTTACTGCTGTTGGCAGATTATCTAGCCTTTCCTTTCTCAAGTGATCCTTTAGTTTCCATACTTCTGTGCACAAATATTGTTTCTCCTGACAGCAAGAGCATCTCGAACCATATACAGTGCTCAGCTTCACTCCTAATGTGGCTGTGCCTGTGTTCTGCCTTGTTCCATACTATCACCCCTGCCATTTAATAAATCCAAACCAATGGATCAGTATCATCTGCTTTTAAAAAACCTAGTACATTTGTATCATTTTTACCTAATAATGTGGATGTTTTTATTAAGGCGTGTGAGAATGATATTTATAACATGCTTGGCATGAGAAGGACTGATAGTAATGGGAATTTGTCTTGTGCTGAAGTTAGAGCATTACATGATTTGCATTTAAACAATGACATTATCATTCATCCTTCTGATAAAGGAGGACTAGTTGTTTTAGATAGAGAGTATTACATTAATGAAATGTTGAAAATGTTATCGGATGGAGCAGTTTATTCTATGGTACATTTAAACAATATTCATAAAATGAAACACAAAATTGATATGCCACTATATGAATGTTTTTGCATGGGCTTATTGAGTAAGGAGTTGTTAGATTATTTTACTGTAGTTGAGCCTTTGGTACCACAACTGCATGGCCTCCCTAAGATACATAAACATCCTACACTCCCCCCATTTAGACCTATTGTAGCAGGGGGTGGGTGGCTAACTGAACCCCTTTCTATATATCTTGATTCACAACTTAAGAAAGTCCTGAATAGATATCCTGTTGTATTGAGAGATACCCAAAATTTCTTATGTGTGTTTGTGTGTGTGTGTGTATATATATATATATATATATATATATATATATATATATATATATATATATATATATATACACACACAGTGGTGTCTGGTGCCATACTATTTAATTTGTTGTCTACGATGGATACAGTATCTCTTTTTACATGCATACCAAACACAGAAGGAATCAGCATGGTTAACAATGCCCTGCTAAGATATAATGACATAATGCATGTTGATCTTCTATGTATGCTCTTAGAGCTAGTTCTTGAGCATAATGTATTCTTGTTTGCAGGTAAATATTATTGGCAAACAGCGGGTGTAGCTATGGGAACTAGGTGCGCTAACAAGTACGCCAACATTGTTATGTTGGAGTGGGAACAGTAACACATTGTATCCAGGGGTGATAGTAATGTGGTCTTTTATCAACGTTTCATCGATGACATTTTTATAGGTCGGAGGGGCAGTCATCAATATTTTTGTTTATTCTTTCAACAATTAAATAACAGTAGTCTCTCCTTTGATAGTCACATCGCCACAGTAGTCAGGAAGTCCTTCTGCATGGCACACCTCATTATAAAAGGGTTCTAAAAGGGTTCTCATCCAGAAAAAAAGAGGTCATTGTTCCCCTCTACTCATCACTCATAAGACCCATTATAGAGTACAACGCCCCTTTTGGAATGTACCTCACAAGACATCTGCAGCAGCTGGAAAGGCCACAGAAGTACCTCACAAAGAGGATTATTGGCCTCAAACAAATGACCTACACTGACCGCCTCAAAAAACTCCAGCTTTATTCCGTAGCATATCCCCTACTCCGAGGTGATCTCTGCCTAACATGTAAAGCTATGTCAAACCCAAAGCTGCTTGGACATGCTACACCTAAAGAAATCCCAATCCCTCCAAGCTACACACTCTAGGGACCTAAACCTTGTCATCACAATAAACAGGACACGCTGGAGGGATAGATTCCTGTCCCAGAGACTTCCTATACTCTGGAACAAACTACCCATCTATGTCAAGCAAAGTTCTTAATTAGCACTCTTCAAGAAAAATCTTGATGAGTGGATGTGAAATAGGAAATACACCCCGGGGATCACTTCTGTGTCTCTGCTGGACAGTAGCACAGGAAAATAACTTTCTTGGGTGGCGTAAGCTATGGTACCTTGCTGGTTAGGCTTGGGACAATAGCCTAGTACCTACCTATGAACCTATGAACAGTAGTTGTTTTCTTAAATTCACTATGAATACATCAACACACAAAATAAATTTTTGGATATGACAGCATGTTTGGAGAATGGTAAATTATTCACTAAGGTACATAGGAAGGATTGTTATACACCATCCTTTCTACACAGAAAGAGCATGCACCCACAATATATATTTCCCAACATTGTTACTGGACAAGGAATGAGGGTATCTTGTCTTTCTTGTGATGAGATGGATTTCACAAATGAGTTGGAATACTTAAGGTGTGCTTTTGTGAATAGAGGTTACACGCCAGAAGAGGTTAATCGTGCTTTGGTGAAAGTTCAGTGTGATCGAGAGCAAGTGCTAAACCTTTCTATTCTGAACGGTCATCTGGTTTAAATAACAGTGAATCAGATGTGCTAACCCAGCTACCCTTAGTTGTTCCTTATACTCAGGACAATGACATGGTGAAACGTATAGTTTCTGGCAATTGGCCGATGCTGTTAGTGGATGCTAAAACATCAGATATAGTGGACCCTTTACCTAGATTTGTATATAGAAATAAAAAGAATTTAAAACAACTTTTGTGCTATCCAAGGTTACAACATTCGTCTTTGCCAACAATAGGAGAAACATGCAAATGTGGGTATTGTGCTTACTGTACTTATACAGATGAATCCCATTTTTTTAAACAACCAGTTACAGGGAGGCTATGGGAGCTACGACCAGTAGCAGACGTTGATACTATGAATCTTGTATTTGTAGCACACTGTGTGGTATGTTTCCATTTTTATGCTGGCAAAATGAACCGGGGTTTGAAAGAAAGGGTTAGGGGTCACATGTACTGTGCTAGAAAGGGCTTAACATACAATGCTTTGGCTAAACACACACTTGAATATGGGAGAGTTCATACATTTGTATTTCAGGTTTTACATGTGATGCAGGATAATGGACGACTTGGACAGCTACTAATGCTACTGAGCTGAAATGGATATTGAGACAAGCAGCACATAGAGAACTAGGGCTTAATGATTCAGTCCCTATCAAACCTGTTTTAAAGTCTAAAAAGCTCAAGTAGTCTTTTGGGTACTTACGTATTATCGCAACCAGATTTCTGCGGTTGCGAAAATAGCATACTTCAACTGAAACGAAGCCATGCAACACTGTAAAGTGTTATTGAAAGTCCTTACTGCTCACGAAAAAGTGTGAGTTACCTTCAGGCAAAGCAGAAATTTTAGAAATCCTCTTCTTGATTTGCGTGCTGTACAGATGCACGCTTTGTTAGGGCTGGCATAGTACATGCTGAATTCTGCAGGACTGTAAAACAGGCATAACAGCAAGTTTAACAAAGTTTCCCTATATTGTGCCGGTTACATTTAACAAATGTGATTTATTACTAAATAAACGCAGACCACAAGGTATGCCAGACTTCACAAAACTTAACTGTTCTGACTCAACAACAACTACTGCTGTCAGTAAGTAACAGCATGTGTTTCTTTTCAGACTTAATCTCCTTCACAGACAGCACCCTACATGTTGAATTAGGTCCCTGCCATCTGATTTATGGTCAGCCTTGCTTGAGGTGGACAGTAAAGGTGAAAGGAAAAAAAACGGGAAGAATGATAGCAGCTTTGGAAGTTGCTTGCAATGACAGGTAATGGCAGCAATACTACAGCGGAAATGTTTAAATTGTGTAACTGCCGAAAGAAACTGCCTGTGAATGTGTACAGCTTACTCAGCTCCTGATACTTAAGCAATGTAATGCAACAGTAGAAAACACTTAGAATATCATTGCTGAGTCTTACATAGCCTTGTTTCACTTGTAGTGTAATATTTTCGCAACCATGAAAATCTGGTTGTGATAATACGTAAGCACCGTTTTTTGTTATTGTTGTATGAAGCATGATTGTCTTAAATGTGCACTGCTGCTTTAAATTTAAGTTTTGGTTTTAATTGATTGATTTGGAGGGAATGCTAATTAATTTGCAATGAATGAAAACTATATAAATGGTGATTTGCTTCACTGTTTTATGTCTGAATAAGTGGAGATTTGTACTGCGAAAGCGCTCATATTTTAATATAGCATTGCTTCCGTTTTATATATCAGTGTTTACCTTCTGCTTTGTGGTTTTTTTTATATCGACTGTATTTGTTGCTTGTTGCTTTTGGGGTTCTCTGAAATTATTTATTTATTGAATTTATTTATTTGATTATTTAATTGATCTAATGCATTTATTTAAGTGTATGCTTACCAGCAAAAAGGTGTACTCTGAAAAGGCTTCTCTGAAAGCCGAGGCACCAGAGAAGTGTGACTTGCTCTTAATGGTATAAGAGTTTAAAGTTTTGCTGTTAACTTTTACTGCAGAAGTTATTTTTTTATTTTAATAAATCAGTCTGTGTACTAAACTGAGTGGATTCATCTGGCCTGGAACTTGTGGTGTGAGGTTTAATTTATTTATTTAATATCTGTTAACCAGGAAAGTCTGACTTGGAACGAGCCAATTTTCAGCGGAGACCCGGGGAGAAACGCTCCAGACGCATGTCTTTGTAATGTGGCAGAAAACTGAAGCACCTGGAGGAAACCCACATGAATGCAGGGAGGACATGCAGAGTCAGTACAGAAGGCACTCCAGCCGGGAATCAAACCAGAGAACCTCTTGCTGTGAGGTGACAATGCTACCGCTGCACCACTGCAATTCCCAGCAGTCATCTGACTACATTCAAAACAAGCTCAGCCTCCTACAAAATCCATTCCCAACCCCCCCTAATTCTTAGAACCAAACTATAAATTCACAACCAACACATCTCATCCAAATCTCTCCTTTCATTAAGTGCCTTGTCCTCTAATTCTAGCTCATTCTTCAGTGTCTGATGGTCACATTCTGAGATGAAATTGTTGTATACCATGAGTTTTTTTCTTTGTTCAATAAATAACAAGAATTTACGATAAAAAGACATGTGCTGTACTTTACAATAACACAGTAGTGGATTGCAGACATTCATGCAGCACTCTGTTTCTGTTTCTGAATAGTGTCCGATTCATTTGGGTTTGGTTGGATAGTATGCATTGTTATGTGCATATCTGAGTGCAAGCATAAGTCTTGGATATAGTGACTATGGAGGCAGTGTCATGTGCTTGAGCCATCATAGCTAACCTAGTATGTAGTATGGCCAGCATAATTCATAAAATACATACTACATTTTACTCATTAAATGTTTTTGTATACAAATGATAATTTGCATCTAATCTGTGCTCTCTACTCTGCTGCTCAGCCTTTTACATCAATATCGCTGACGCTGATATGCTATGACACATTTTTATAGGTGACATGACAGCAACTTAATATCATTTGTGTACCATGTTTATGTGCACCCATACATGCATCTATATCTATGTGTGTGTGTGTGTGTGTGTGTATCTGCTCACCTGTGTTTGTGTGCATGTGAGTGTGTGTATGAGTGTGTTTGTGCATGTGTGTGTGTATATCTGTGCCTCTCGCCATGTCTGCATTTGTTGGAGGAAGGGCTTATGTACAAACTGCTACCACCATATCCCTCAACCTCTGATTGCAAGAAATCGGGACAAAGTTTTAATTAATGGGGGGACAAAGGCCCTGCATTTTCTGAAGGATATGAAATCTGAACCTTAAATGTATGCCATTATTTAGTGACTTCAATCCTTGGCGATTTGCTAAAAAGCTATAAATGTTATGAGGGACAGACAAAAAATATGAGGCGATAATCTGGACATCCTGTGAAAATCTGGACAGTTGGGAGGTATGGCTGCCACTATAATACTGTTAGGACCACCAAGATGTGCTTTTGTACAAACATGCATCTGGTGTGCTGCTGTTCATCTCTAACTATGATGTAACTCAGCTCCATTACAAAACTCTGCTACACGGTTTAAGTAGTTCTGCATTAACATTATTATTCAAGGTCTCTAGTTCATTTACATATGTACTGAGAAACAGCTGTGTTATTGGTGCACAGTAACACATTACTTTCACAGACATACAGTACAGCTGTTCACAACTGCTGAGTTCCCAGTCTAAGGCTTGAATTGGTGCACCCCATCAGCCCACTTTCCAGTTAAAAATATATATGATACCAAATAAATGGCATACATTGTTTTAGTTATGTCCTTCATATCATGTGATTTTGGCTGCATGTCATGTGATATATTTGGACCTATATATAAAGAGCTGGTTCTATGCATTGTTTTGTATTGAGAAAGGATTGTATCCGAAAGCTTTACTTATATAAAGTGTTTATCCAGTGGTTTCCTGCCTTGTTCTTTGCGTTTTGGTTCCTGGCGTTTATTTTCTTCAATTCCTTGTCCTGCCTTTGGGAGACTGTGTTAAGGTCTACTTTGCAGCCTACTAGCTATCATGGCAGCTCCAACAAGCTCTCTTAAGTCTCTTATTAACATAGAGAAGAATCCCTTATTGGGCTACATTGAACCCTTTAATTCTGCAAATATGGACTCTACAACTTCAAATACAGAAGGTACTGTGGAATATACTAAGACTTTGCAAATGCTAGAAAGAAAATTACATACTTTTAAGCGTCTGCAGTGGCAGCGCTTTAGCTTTTTAGCATACATTGACAAGGGTATTGTTCCCAGGGGGCTCAGAATTTTAAAAATGCCCTCGTATGGGAACGCTTACCCTGATTTGTTAAAGAGATGGCAGCAGCTGAATATCAAACTCAGTATTGATTATATGTGTTTGATGAATGACTTTTTCACCAAAGTCGAAGAGGATCTTAAAAAGGAGATTTTTACCCTTGAAAGTACTCTACTTAACATGCCTGTGTTTACTGCCATGTCGGATGACTATCAGCGTATGATGGAAAGAATACACACACTTGATGGAAGGATGGAAGCGACCAAGAAGCGAAAGCTGTGGCGCGATATAAACGATTTTAATAAGGGTAATATCTTCTCTTGGCCTAAGGAGAACGTTGTTATTAAAACTAATGTCCAACCTAAGACACTGAATAAAAATACCCTTGATACTTTAGATGATTTTCATCAAATTGCACCTAATGCAGCTGGCTCGTCTGTCTCACTCGTAGAAGAACGTCCCCTGTCCCTGGAAGCTAATAGTTTGGTCCAGACGTCGTTACGTCAAGTAAATATGGAAACCAGTACTGAGGGAAGAAGTGCTACGTTGAAATCGATTGATGGCGTTCAGAACGCGTCTATGAAGAAAACACAGCAGTCAACACTTAACTTTACGAACTTTTCTAATAAGCGCTTCCAGTTAGAGCGCCCAGAGACAGTTAAGGAACATATATTGCAGCACAGAGGTTCCCCGGTGCTGCAGTCAGGTATGTCTAATAAAAGAAAAAGTGAGAGCCCTTTAGGACTGGGGAAACAGAGCCGCAAGTTATCCGAGGCACGTTGAATCTATCAGCGATAGAGTTAGATGACACTCATTACTCATTGTTTTCAAAGGGCCTGAATTTCATCCCTTGCTGTGAAGAAAATTTAGTATCAGCATTAACTGATTTAAAAATCTTCTCCAGACTTTTAAATTTAAAACTGCTATTTGGTGGCTCTGAAGCTACTGGGGGTAACAAACGGCGTGATGCGTTTGTACCCACCAGTACTCCAGTGGTTAAAGCATTTCATGATATTTGTGAAATTCATATCAGGCAGTTATTTAATCCATCTACCAGAAAGAAAAAAAGATTTAATTTAAATTATGGTGAATTTAAGGCTTTGAAGAGCTTACAGTCCTGTAAAGATATAATTATAAAACAGGCTGATAAAGGAGGTGCTGTGGTTCTTATGAACCAAGTTGATTATATGGATTCTATGTTTAAGTTACTACAAGACACTAAAGCTTTTAAATGCATTACCAGTTTGGATGTGAAAAAAAGTGTTGCATATGTAAACATGGTTGTGTATGATTTGCAATTGAGTGGTGATATAGATCTTGAGTTATTTAATTATCTCACTGTTACTTGTCCAGTTATACCACATCTCTATGGTCTCCCCAAAATTCATAAATCTAAGCTAGATCCACCTATGAGACCTATTGTCTCTGGTGCGGGTTGGGTTACAGAACCCATCTCGATTTATCTACATGGGCAACTGCTTCCATACCTGGCTAAATGTGATTCTATCATTAAAGATAGCTTTGATTTATTACAGAAATTAAGGGGATGGATGGATAAAGAAAAAGCTTCTTTAGTTAACAATAAGTATCTTTTAGTTTCTTTGGACATTGTATCACTCTTCACCGTTATTCCTAATGATATAGGCCTGGAGCTTTTAAGAGAATTGTTGTGGACACACACGTGATAATCCCAACAAAGTTGAAATTATCTGCAGCCTTATGGATGTTACATTGAAAAACAACATCTTCCTTTTTAATGGCTCCACATATCTACAACTTACAGGGGTGGCTATGGGTACCTCTGTAGCCAATACTTATGCCAACCTGATACTCTATCAGTGGGAAAGAACGCATTTGTTTGGTGATGGGAACCCATTTAAAAGTAATATCACATTTTTTCAACGCTTTGTAGATGACTGCCTCCTACTTTGGAAAGGTAGCCATGAGGATCTTGAAAAATTTCTGGAATATCTAAACTCTGCATCTACTTTTCTAAAGTTTAAGATGACAATATCTGAAACTTCTATTACATTTTTGGATTTGAAGTTGGATCTTGCTGGAGATACACTACAAACTAGTATCTTTAGGAAAGAAGTTTGTTCAGGTAGATACACTTATGCCACAAGCATGCATGCACCTCACATATTTAGAAGTACTGTTAAATCTCAATTCTGCAGACTCAGTAGGCTTAATACCGATGATGACTGCTTTGAAGTACAATTAAATGAGATGGTTAATGATTTCTTGCTTAGTGGGTATGATAGATCTCTACTTTATGAACAGGTCATTAAGATTAGGGAAGATAGGCGGACTTTATTTAAACCAGTTTTGTATGAGGATGTTGTTAGTATTGACTCTAGGTGCAAACAAACATCTGTAGCACCTATTAGATATGTAACTACATATAATTTAAGGACACCCGCTGTTAGAAAAATTATATCTGATAATTGGGTCATCTTGATGGCATCAGATGAACTAAGAAATTTATTGGGACCTAAACCCAATTTCTCTTATAAGAACATGAGAACCCTTAAGAGTTCACTATGCTACAAGGATTTTGAGAGGACTACACCTGTATCTACTATAGTGAAATATGGTACTCACAAATGTCACAACTGTTCTTGTTGTGATGACATTTGTAGTACAGAAAATGATACGTTTGTGCATCCTATCAATGGTAGGACATTTAGTTTTAGAGTAGCAGGCACATGTATTACTACCCATGTGGTTTACTTGGCTACTTGCCAGGCATGTAATGCTTTCTATGTAGGCAAAACTACCTGCAG
Source organism: Protopterus annectens (assembly GCF_019279795.1). Lineage (NCBI taxonomy): Eukaryota > Metazoa > Chordata > Ceratodontiformes > Protopteridae > Protopterus > Protopterus annectens. The sequence goes on from NC_056750.1 coordinate 199,299,300, forward strand.
GCTAAAGGACAGGATGACTGAACATAAGTCAGAAATTAGGAGATGCTATGACAGGAATGCACTATTTAAACATATAGAGGAATTTGGTCAGCAGCATTTTTTTAGGTTTAGAATTATTGACCACGTTACACCTACACCTAGGGGAGGGGACCTAAATAATCACTTAGAAATTAAAGAATATGAATGGATCTTGAGACTTATGAGTGATTCAAAACCAGGCTTGAATAGCCAAGTCAGTCTCAAACCTATTTTAGTTAAATTAAGTAGAGCTAATCTCTCTTAGCCTGAAGTTTTATCTAAATATATTTTTTAAAGTTTTATTAAAGTATTTCAAGTTTTGTATCAAGTTTTAAAAAAAGTTTTTTTTAAAATGTTTCTTTAAAAATGTTTTTGTGATTTGGATGACATATCATGTGATTTTGGCTGCATGTCATGTGATATATTTGGACCTATATATAAAGAGCTGGTTCTATGCATTGTTTTGTATTGAGAAAGGATTGTATCCGAAAGCTTTACTTATATAAAGTGTTTATCCAGTGGTTTCCTGCCTTGTTCTTTGCATGAAATTGTTGTATACCATGAGTTTTTTCCTTTATTCAATAAATAACAAGAATTTACGATAAAAAGACATGTGCTGTACTTTACAATAACACAGTAGTGGATTGCAGACATTCATGCAGCACTCTGTTTCTGTTTCTGAATAATGTCCGATTCATTTGGGTTTGGTTGGATAGTATACATTGTTATGTGCATATCTGAGTGCAAGCATAAGTCTTGGATATAGTGACTATGGAGGCAGTGTCATGTGCTTGAGCCATCATAGCTAACCTAGTATGTAGTATGGCCAGCATAATTCATAAAATACATACTACATTTTACTCATTAAATGTTTTTGTATACAAATGATAATTTGCATCTAATCTGTGCTCTCTACTCTGCTGCTCAGCCTTTTACATCAATATCGCTGACGCTGATATGCTATGACACATTTTTATAGGTGACATGACAGCAACTTAATATCATTTGTGTACCATATTTATGTGCACCCATACATGCATCTATATCTATGTGTGTGTGTGTGTATGTGTGTGTGTGTGTGTATCTGCTCACCTGTGTCTGTGTGCACGTGAGTGTGTGTATGAGTGTGTTTGTGCATGTGTGTGTGTATATCTGTGCCTCTCGCCATGTCTGCATTTGTTGGAGGAAGGGCTTATGTACAAACTGCTACCACCATATCCCTCAACCTCTGATTGCAAGAAATCGGGACAAAGTTTTAATTAATGGGGGGACAAAGGCCCTGCATTTTCTGAAGGATATGAAATCTGAACCTTAAATGTATGCCATTATTTAGTGACTTCAATCCTTGGCGATTTGCTAAAAAGCTATAAATGTTATGAGGGACAGACAAAAAATATGAGGCGATAATCTGGACATCCTGTGAAAATCTGGACAGTTGGGAGGTATGGCTGCCACTATAATACTGTTAGGACCACCAAGATGTGCTTTTGTACAAACATGCATCTGGTGTGCTGCTGTTCATCTCTAACTATGATGTAACTCAGCTCCATTACAAAACTCTGCTACACGGTTTAAGTAGTTCTGCATTAACATTATTATTCAAGGTCTCTAGTTCATTTACATATGTACTGAGAAACAGCTGTGTTATTGGTGCACAGTAACACATTACTTTCACAGACATACAGTACAGCTGTTCACAACTGCTGAGTTCCCAGTCTAAGGCTTAAATTGGTGCACTGCATCAGCCCACTTTCCAGTTAAAAATATATATGATACCAAATAAATGGCATACATTGTTTTAGTTATGTCCTTGCCTGCTTACTTTCTGTTTTACATGGTTGTCACTGCTGATGTGATACACCAATCCCATGTGCAAAGATGGGAGGGAGGGGTTTTGGATGGATAGACTAAGATGGGAGGAAGTAGTTGTGGATAAATGGATGAACTGATTATTCTAGCAATGTCCTTGACACTTTACATTTTGTGTTGTGCAGAAGTCTCTCCCCCGGATTTACTAAACTTCCGTGCAGGTCTAGCTTAGTCCTGCACGGAAGCGGCCATTTAGGAGCAGGACGGCAGTGCACCATGCATATTAATAAGGCAGAGCTCTCAGAATAAACACGTCCCTGCACTGTAGAACAGGAGACAGGGGTAAGGAATGAGATAGACTGCTCATAGGTGTCTGCACATCCCCACCAACAGTCCCCCATGTGTACAACAGCAACAGTACAAAAAAATAAAATGAAGAAACTCGTTTTTTTTTTTTTAAATATCCAATTAAAGCTAACCATAGGTGCGCGAGTGTGCCCATCGCTTAGCTACGGTTAAAGCAGCTTAAAAGGCTGAAGAGGATAATAAGGAAGATATATACAAATGAAGCAGCATAGCAATAGTGTAGTGGGCAGAGCATTCGCCTTACGAGCAGGGATTCCCGGTTTGAGTCCGACTGCAGCACATTCCATTTCCAATGGCAAAGCACATTATGACCAATATTTTTGTTGCAGAAACCCACTACATAACATATATTTATGAACTGGAGTACTGCAGGAAATCCACATTTGAAGTGTCACTGTGATAATGAATAAGGCACTAGTAAGTAGGTTAAGCACAAATAAGCAGTAGTAAGCATATTTAAGCACTAGTAAGCAGGCTTAAGCCCGTTTGCATGGCGGTAAGCAATGAGCACACAGGTGAAGCAATTTAGAAGCTGAGTGTAAGAAACTGTAACAGGAAGTTAGCAGTGCTTACCTCCGCACAAACACGTGCAAACTCGCTTACAACTGCTTTAAAGTGCGTATCCAACGGCCCGTGCTCTGCCCAGCAACAAAATAAACAGCCTCTGGAAGCCTCTAACCCAGGACCCTGTACACTACAGTCACAGTAGTTAACCTCTACGCCATCATAGCAGTACATACAATTGAGGTTTCAAAAAACAAATCCTCACCATAGGAAAATCAAACTGAACATGTGAAAGGAATCTATGTACAGTGTGATGTTGTATAACCCACCACATAACATAAATATGTGAACTGGAGTATTGTAGTAAGGCCAGATGTGAGGTGTTATTGTAATAAAGTGTTGAAGTCCTCAGGACCCCATACAGTGTACGTACACATGATTCGAGAATACCAGACACATATATAACATGTAACAAATAATAAATCAATGCCAAAAGGAGAATATCATGCAAATTAAATATAAAGCAACGCTAAGCATTGCACAGCTCAGCTTAGTTGATGTAAGAAATTTGTAGGCTGGCTAACTTAATCTGCCCAGTGGTATACCCCTTTAAGCGATGCCAACATTAGGTAAGCAGGTGTGCCCATAGCTTAGCTGTTTCAAAACCGTCCATTCAAAGAAAAGTGTGGGAAATCAGGCGTATTTAAACCCCACAGGTTTAATACTTCCCATAACTGGTTGCAGCTCCCTACTGTAGGCAGAATGGCTGGAGTTGGGGAAGGCACTCGATTTCAAGCACAGCGCTGGAACATCCAGGAGTCCAGATTCATGGTATGGCTCCTGGTAAAACACTATGAGCAGAGACTACTGCAGGGCCAGTACCAGGGCTCTCAGTATAAAGTGGAGGCCTGGGATAGTCTCGCCCGTGACCTCACCAGTGCCAGTGGTATCCCCCAGACTGGTGAGCAGGTCAGGCATCCCCATACTGACCTGAAGCGGTGGAGGGGGGATCTCTTGGAGCAGTGGATCCAAGAATAAAGGCAGATGGCCGATGCCCCAGCACTGAGTAAGTACTCATTCTACTACATAGATAATGATTGCCTGACTTGTGTATACTATGGATAGGTAATGGCTAAATATCACTGTATTTCTCTGACAGCTGCAGATGAGCAGGTTGCGAACTGGCACACCCATGCTGCTAGGTTGCAAAGGCTGTGTCGCGAGGCAGGTTAGTAATAATCTTGCATGTACTGTCATAACAAATAAATATAACAGTTCTAGAAAGTGTTGTACCAGTATAAAAATGTATTGTGTATGGGAGGTACTTAATAAACTAAACAATATGGCAAGAAGACTATCATATAGGTTGTGTGTAAATAAAGGTGTAATATCTTGTGAATAAAAGTAAAACCCTTGGAGTGCTTGTGTACATTTTGCTGTCATATGTTGTTGTAATGTTGCATTCTATAAATAGTTTGTATTAAGCAGTGTTTGCCACACTGTTGAATGCAGATAAAATGTGTAGGAAGTTCAGTATAACAATGTTGGAAGTCCCAAGAGGTCAGTCATATTGTACAACTGAGGGAGATAGAAAACACTGAAATGCTTCACACCAATTCCCTGATAGCGCAGTGTACTGTGATGTCAACTGTAATATTTTTACCACACACAGCAGGGATTTGAATCCCGGGAGTGGTAGTAAGTTGTATGCATAATCATACCCCACAACTGTACAGAGTCTGTGAGAATGTTCATATAGAAAGCTGTATGCATAATTAGACCCAACAACTGTACAACATTTTCTAGAATGTTCAGACAGTAAGCTGTAAGCATAATCATAACCATCAACTGTACAGACTGTGGCAGAATGTTCAGGTAGTAAGCTGTATGCATAGTCATACCCCTCAACTGTTCTGATCTGTCCTGCATGTCCAGATAAATGGCCCACATCCGCTGCCCAGTAACCTGTTCCCCTGACAAATCAGTGTGATGATCCAAGAAATGTAGGCAGCTTTTACTGACATATAACTGACAGACCTGTACATAGTCAGAGAATGCATATGAAAACAAACCTGCCATTGTAGCATCTCACCCAAAGTGTATGACAGCAATTCTCAACATATGTCACATTAACACCTGCATCCTGTCAAGCCTTGACCAGAGTGTGTGCAATAACAGATTGTTAGGTATGTGTATAACATCAACATGGACTCTGGGAGTATGTGTAGAATTTGTCAGGTAGTGTTAACAAAGATTTTGTCCACAGCTATACCAGGTAAGAGGTGTGGACTGTAGGTACAACACAGTTCACTTATATACTTGTCTACAAGCATGGAATTTGGGAGTATGTGTAGAAATTGTCAGGTAATGTCAACAATGATTTTCTCAACTGCTATAACAGGTAAGATGTGCAGACTATACGCAAGACACAGTCCACGTATATACTAATCTACAAACATACCACTGTACAAAGTAAGGTCATTGGGTAGTGTAATAATACATGTAAGGGACAGATCACTGCAGTGACTAAGAAAGTTGTGAAACCTACAGGGATATATTAGTTGTTAACTGACCTCTCTCTCAACCCCCACCATATGTGCAACAATAACCTAATTACACATCTCAATGGGTACATGTATACTCCAAACTTTTGTTGGGACATATGTCCTATTGGTTAATAAATACTCACATTTGGTTCTATGCATGTGCCATGTTAAAATACTCCCATATTGGTGGTCTGTTGCCATCAATGAAACCTGCATGCTGTTGTAATGGCCACTGTTGTTCCATATATGCATGTGTTCTGCTCGCTCTGCAACTGTTGTAAATCTGTTGACTTGGGTTAATGGGAATACCTATGCATGTTGTTATAACTAATCCTGAATGCTGTTGACTATTACTAACCGATATCTTTCTTAAAACTGCAACACCATAGCTTGTATGGGAAGGCTGGTCCCAGAGGACCCACCTATCCCATCTCAGCTGGCCATGGCACTGGGCACCAGGATGTCTGGGGCCCAGCCTGGGACCTCCTCCTCTGGTGGCCCTGCACCACCTTCAGGTGGAACAGTCGCAGGAGATGGGGCTTCACCCTCCCGGGAGCGGGGGCAGAGAGGTACCTGTCACCCGCCGTCAGGTCCGGGCTGTGGTGCGTAAACAGCTCAACAAGGAAATTCAAGACTAGCTATACCAGCTTGAGGGCCATGTGGTGCAATTAGAGGGTGAGCCTGCCCCTCCTACCCAGCCCCCAGCACAGCCACCTTTGGAGCAGTGAAGGTGCAATGGTGGCTGCCCATGGGTAGGGACCTCAGTCTCACTGTTTCCACTTGGGGGCTCATGGGCTTGCGACATCCAAACACCCCTCCCCATCCAAGGTGTTTACCCCCACATGTGTCATATACCACCCCTGTATGCGTCTTGTTTGTCTTGTCTGTTAACCTACCCAACCTACCTCCCCAAATATACCTACTACCCCTCTTCAACATCCCACTCTCACCTAAAAAAAAGGGCAATCTGTTCCCACAAAAAAATCTCGCCCCATACATAGCTGTCCATTTCACACACATGTCCACTGGATATGTGTATTCTGGTCTAATTGACATCACAACAAATTATTGTTGTCCTCACCCCCCACCCAGGGATTTAAGTGTCCAAATCTACCTCCAACTTCAGTGTATATGCACAGCTGTTGCTGTAGAAGAAATGGGCAGCTATGGACCTTCCCTACACCCTTCCTGCACATCCCTGGCTATTTTCCCTACTGTCTTTCCCTCTTTGTGCCCCCTTTTTTCACCACTTTCCTGTCAATCCCTTTTTCTATTCTTTTAAAGAAATTAGCGTGGGGGTAAGTGGGAGTAAGCACTTTTAAGCAGCAGTAAGTGGGTTTAAGCCTGTTTGCGCGGGGGTAAGCAATGCCTACACACGTTAAGCAATTTAGAAGCTGAGTATAAGAAAAGTACAGTTTTGTACCTACCATAAATGTAGATGTTCGAAGATCCACATTGCTGCAGTCCTTACATATGGGTAGTCCGCTGTCCTCGGTCAGCCCGAATACCAAAGTATTAGACTGACGCCGGTCAAGGCGCTTAAAACTGACATCAGGACATCAGGGTACAAAAGCGCATGACCGACGTCATATCCTCAGTCTTTTCTTGCCCCAGATGTCAGAAGACCCTAAAAAGAAAGGCCAAAGCCCAAAAAACAGCAAAGAACAACCAACCACCCCTGCACTAACCATATTTACAATATATACAATCCAAACCACACAACCACCTCAAACTACAGAGGGGAAGGAGGGAGGGAAAATTGGACTGCAGCAATGTGGATCTTCGAACATCTACATTTATGGTAGGTACAAAACTGTACTATGTTCTTCATCTCACATTGCTGCAGTCCTTACATATGGGTAGAATCCCAAAGCAGAGGTAAGGGAGGATGGCAAAACTATAAAGCATTAGGAGCTGCCAAAATGCCCTGTAAAATTGCAGTGGCAAATCCAGCCCTAGATTTAGAGTAAAGTGGAAGGTGGTAATGCTTAGAGAAAGTATGCACTGAACTCCAAGTAGCTGCCTCCAAAATATCTTTAGTAGCCACCCCTTAAAAAAGCTGTAGAAGTGGCAGTAGCCCTAGTGGAATGAGGTCTAATCCCAGCTGGAATCTCCTTACCATGATGGGAATAACAGAAAGCAATACAAAACCAATCCACTTAGAAATAGTCTGTTTTGAAACAGGTTTGCCCTGAGAACCCAAAGCAAATGAAACAAATAACTGCTGAGACTGCCTGAACCCTTTAGTTCTGCTCAAATAATATCGCAACTGTCTGTGTATATCCAAAGTGTGCAAAATCTTTTCCCCTTTATTTTGGGGGTTTGCATAAAAAGTAGGCAAATGAATAGTTTGGTTTAAAGCCACACTAGAAACCACTTTAGGCATAAAGGAAGGATTAGTACAAAGATACCCTATCCTTGTGGAAAATTAAGAAAGGCTCAACCGCCATAAGGGCCTGTAATTCAGAAACCTTTCTCGCAGAGGTAATGGCCAACAAAAAAGCAGTCTTCCATGATAAATATTTCAACTCGGCAGTAGCTGCAGGCTCAAAAGGTTGTAGAGTGAGTTTCTCCAACACAAAATTGAGATCCCAAGCAGGAGTAGGAGCTCATTGGGGGTCTTATATTCTTTGCCCCTCTAAGGAATTGCTTAAACAAAGGATGAGAAAATAATGGTGGGTCGCAGTCATAGTGAGCAGAAATTGCTGCAGCATGAACCTTTATAGAGGAGAAGGACAATCCTTTGTCCAATAACTCAGTAAGGTATTGAAGAGCAACACTTAAAATAGGTTTAGAAACATCAAAGTCCTTTGCTGTACTCCAAATTAAAAATCTCCTCCATTTATCTGCATAAACTTTCCTTGTACTAGGCCTTCTGGCCTCCAAAATAACATTCAAAACTTGTTGTGGAAGCTGAGACCCTTCAGGGTTTAAAACAGAATATGCCAGGCTGTTAGATGCAGAGACTGAAGTTTGACATTGAGTAGGTGACTGTTCTCCTGAGACAGCAGGTGTGGAATCGAAGGCAAAGGCCATGGAGGCTCCCGTACCAGACTTCTCAGTAATGGGTACCAGTGCTGTCGAGGCCAATCGGAGCTATTAAAATCATGGTTGGCTTGTCCTGTCTGACCTTCAGGAGTACCTTTGGGAGGAGAGGCAGTGGTGGAAAGGCATACACGTGAAGATTGCTCCAATTGAATGAGAGAGCATCCACTTTCCAAGCTGTGGGATGAAACCTTTTCGTGCAAAACTTTGGCAACTGGTAATTTAGTGGAGAAGCGAACAGATCTATGTCTGGAGTTCCCCATAACACTGTCAATTTTTGAAATACATGAGGATCCAATTTCCACTGTGGGGATCCATGATTTGTCTGCTCAACACATCTGCTAAGGAGTTCTGTGCTCCTGGCAGAAACCTTGCCTGAAGATGTAGCTGCAAACTGAGAGCAGTCTCCCACAAAATCATTGCTTGTCTGCATAGAGGGTAAGAATGAGTCCCCCCTTGCTTGTTGATGTACCACATGACAGTTGTGTTGTCTGTTTGAATCAACACCTGCCCTGGAAGAAGTAAATCCTTGAAAGCTATCAATGCAAATTGGACTGCTAACATCTCCTTCAAGTTGATATGTAAATGTTGACGTCTGGCAGGCCACGTGTCTTGTACCCATTTTCCATTTAGATGAGCTCCCCAAGCTTTGTCTGAGGCATCTGTCATTAGAATCTGACTCGCCTCTGGTCGGGTCACAGAGAGTCCCTTGTTTAGGTGACATTCCTGAGCCCACCACAAAAATTCCTTTTGAATGCAAGGTATTATCTGAATGACAGTGTCCATATCTTGGCAGTGTTAAGGTCCATACATTTTGAGATACCATTGTAGCTTCCTCATATGCAGTTTGGCATTGGGAAGTACCAGAATACAAGATGCCATGAACCCCAAGGCTTGAAGGACTGTCCTTGCAGTCAGCCTGGACTGACGAGACAATTGATGGAAATAAAGAGAAAGATTCTTTTGTTTGTCCGGGGTCAAAAAGCCATCTGGGATGCTGTATTCAGTCTCACACCCAGAAAGCACATGTCCTGAGAGGGTACTAGACTGGACTTTATTTCGTTCACAGAATACCCTAGGCATCTTAACACTGCCATCACATACTGTAAATGATGAAGAAGTTCGTCCTTTCCTTGAGCCAGAATCAGGCAATCGTCCAAATAAGGATAGATTTGTATTCCTCTTAGCCTGAAGAAAGCTATCACTGGAGCCAGAACCTTTGTGAACACTCTGGGCGCAGTAGATAAGCCAAAGGGCAATGCAGAGAACTGATAATGAAAAGTCCCAGCCAAACGCAGATACTTCCTGCAACTGGGCCTGATAGGAACATGAAGGTAAGCCTCCTTGAGATCCAGAGTCACCATCCAGTGATCTTTGCCCAGCAGAGGTAAAAGCTGTTGTAACGTCAACATTTTGAACTTGGGAATGTCCAGATATGTGTTGAGGATAGATAAATCCAAAATTGGTCTCCACGTGTTCCCTTTCTTCGGTACTAGAAACAGGCGAGAATAAAATCCTAGGCCCACTTCTGGCAGAGGGACCGGTTGTATAGCTCCTATTTGAAGTAGTAGAGAAATCTGTTTGTGAGCCTCTAGTCTTTGCTGAGGAGGAACGTCTGGCATGCCTTTGAAAGGAGGCAAGGTATGGAAATAAAACTTGTAACCTTGGTGTATGATATCCAACACCCATTTGTCCTGGGTAATTAAAATCCAGTTTTCCTTGAAGAGTGCCAACCGTCCTCCCAAAGGTGCTGCCAGGCAAGAAGGATCTGGCAGCTGAAACAGTAGGTCATTGGGCCTGTTTACGAAAGGACTGGCCCCTGCCCTCACTCGAAGATTGTGCAGGTGAACTCCATGTTCTAGGTCTGAAGGAACTCTGAGCTCTGCCCCTACCACGTCTAGATCTACCCTTAGACTGAGAATCAGAGGAAGGATACGTCCACCCCTTAGCAGGCCAATTTCTACTAAACTTCAGAGGCTGAACTTGCAAAAAATCTTTAACAGTCTGCATAGACTTAGCCTTGTCTTCCATTTTCTTCAAGACTGACTCCACAGGTGGATCAAACAACACTTCAGACTGCAAAGGAGCATCCAAAATCCTTGTCTTAACATGGTCAGATAAATTCTGATCCTTAAGCCAGGCGTGCCTGCGAAGAACTGAACCAGTGGCAGCCACCCTAGAAGAGACCTGCAAAGCATCAAAACCACACTGTAAAGAATGCTTACCCACCTGTTCAGAGACATGCACCAAATCTTGTAATTCTTTACACTCAATGCCTTCTGCCAGAGCCTCCACCTTAGATTTCAATTGAGAAAGAAGAAAATTCTGATATTTCAACATATGAAACTGGCAATTCAAAGCCCTCATTGCTAAGGTAGAAGATGTATAGACCTTCTTTCCCCATCTATCCAAAGCTCTGGCCTCTTTATCTAGAGGAACCGGATTCTTTACAACAGAGGCCCTGACACCCTTAGGTCCCTGGCTAATAGTTTCTGGGTCCGCCCTAGGACTCTTATAGAGATATTTATGAGCCTCAGGCACCCTGTAATACCTATCCGGTTTAACAGGCGCAGGAGGCAGAGAATCAGGATTAAGTGAAGCCTCTGAAAATACATCTTGCACAACATCCAGAACAGGAGGTATAGCTAAGGGCCTATGTTGAGGTAAAACAAAATTCCCTAAGCCTTTTCCGTGAATCAGAAAAGTCCTGACCTTCCCACTTAAAATGTTCCCTCATAGAATGAAGTGTCTCTGAAAAAGAAAAATCCTCTGGAGGAGAAGCAGAAGGAGTGGAATCTTCTGCATCAGAATCAGAATAAGGAGTGTACTCCTGCAAGTCATCAGCCGAAGACTCTGAATCATCCGAAGCCTGTTCAAAACTTTCCAACTCTGGCTCCACCCTAGGCCTCTTATCAGGAGGGGGCATAGAACCTCTAATCAGAGTAATCAAATCTTCTGCCATTTTAAGCATGTGCTTCTTAGGCACAGACCCTGCTGAACTAGGAGTGACACCCACAGAAGCTAAACCTGGCCTGCCTCTGGAAGAAGCCTTGGAAACAGAAGGAGAGGGCCTAACCACCCTGGGAAGGGAGGGGAGTACAGAAACCTGAGAAGCCCCTTCAGCCTGGCCTGCCTCTTGAGAGGCCACATCCTGCAAAATCAAGGTCTCCCCCTGAGACTCCAGAGAAGTCTCCATCGGAACCACCGGTTCCATTGAAGCCTCTAAAGAACCGGCGTCCGGAACGGACGACTCATCTTGCCTGGGTTTAACCGCTTTGTCTTTGCGCTTCTTCGGAAGCGCCGGAGTATCCGACGGCATGTTATAATTGCACCGCTTCCCGAAGACCAGCCTAGCACAATCTAACCTTCGTTTAATAGTGCGCTTATTAAACCTAGCACAAAAGCGACACCCGACTATGTCGTGCTCAGGCCCCAAACAAGGAATGCACAAAGAATGATAATCCCTATGCGGTATCTGTTTCCCACAAGAAATACAATTATTCACTTTTTCTGACATCCGGTAATACACTGAGGCAAGAAAAAACCAAAATATTCCCCAACGGGGTACTTAGCCAACTTGGATTCGGTCTGAAACTCCGAACTCGAAAAATTTCAGAACGCCGAACGGCACTTGCAACGCTGCTTCTGCATCGGACCATGCGGCAAAAAAGACTGAGGATATGATGTCGGTCATGCGCTTTTGTACCCTGACGTCCTGATGTCAGTTTTAAGCGCCTTGACCGGCGTCAGCCTAATACTTTGGTATTCGGGCCGACCGAGGACAGCGGACTACCCATATGTAAGGACTGCAGCAATGTGAGATGAAGAACATCTGTCACTGGAAGTTAGCAGTGCTTACCTCCGTGCAAACATGCGCAAACCTGCTTACAGCTGCTTTAAAGTTCTTTAATTACTCTGTATCCAACAACCCGTGTTCTGCCAAGCAACAAAATGAACAGCCTCTGCAAGGCTCAAACCCAGGACCTTGCACACCATAGACAAAGTGATCTACCACTAAGCCATGACAGATATACATAAATCTGATGTTTTCAGAAACATATCATCCAGCCCAGTCATGCAACAGTACAGAGAATGTATACCATCATCTAGATGTATTTGTGTAAATATATTAATATCTAAACAGATACAATATATCTATATATGTAGAGATATATATATTTAGAAATATATACATATATATATATATATATATATATATATATATATATATATATATATAAATATATATGAACATATATACATGCAAATGCCTACATCGACATATACACACACACACACATATATATATATATATATATATATATATATATATATATATATGTCTACACCTATATGTCTACATATACACAGCAAGGTACATATATGTACACAGACATATATCTATGTAGGTATATACGGACATAGTTATATATATGTAAGCAAATATATATCTATCTATCTATATAAGTATATGTGACCATACATCTGTAGATAGCAATGGTAGATTAACAAAAACAAATATGTCCACATGCACAGATAATGGGGTTGAGAGACCCCAAACAATATACATCTTGTACAAATTGGCATACTCCCCCACAGCCAAACACATCCGCCCTGCAATACACTACAAAGTGTTGCAGATCCCATAACCAGGACTTGTCATGACATGTGCACAAGATGTTAACAGTACTACATCCCACTTGTATGATGTCAGGCTGGTATGATAACATATCATGCAATGCAGTCTGGCTCCCATAGGAAATGTAAAATGTGGAAGCTAGCAACATCCCCAGGATACATATACACAGACACATATGCAGATAGAGATGTATGTATATATATATATATATATATATATATATATATATATATATATATATATGTACACATGTGACTACACATACACAAGCAGAGATATGCACAGTAAGATATTTATGTAGTAGGTGCACACAATATGGTACAGCCACTATGCCTACAGTTAACACCCTAACAACTGCACACTGGATGAGCCACCCATAAAAATGCCATTCGTTGCTTGCAATATATACCCACAGAGAGGTCATAGGATAAATACCACACACAGGTTTGCAGAAATGGAATACCTTTATTTGTGTACTATAACAGATTTATATGCCATGTCATATAGCTGTTCAGATACTGACATCCATATCAACAGAGTAATGCAACTGTGAAACAGTTATACTAATACAGTAGTCTGGAAAGGTCCATAACTGTTGCTGTCCAGGCCCAGCCCTTCAAATTGTACAATAGTAAAGAGAGACTGGGCCATAGGATACCACACAATGAACAGTAAGTGATGCAGGTGTATAGTCCAGCAACCTCTATCTACACTCTGTACACAATCACTAAGTGGTAAAGACTTCAGTTGACCAAATGGGCTGTAACTGTTACGTAACAAGGCATAACTGACACCATCACAGGCACACTGGCAGACAGAACAGTCTGTATGGCAGGAGGCAGTAGGCCTGCAGTAACCCACTTTATGTAACTAATGTCAAGATAGGTGACATGTATAGTACTGCACATCCAGACACCTTAAGGCAGCTCTCCCCTGATACACCCACATTTTGTAACAGCCTAGGTTATGTATGGTGCATCTCCCCCAAACTCAATAATACAGGGCCATATACCACTGTTACATACACTGGCCGCTGCAGTGCATATAGGCACACATGTATTGTGTAGGTGCAGCCCACGCATATATGGCTCCAGCCCCACCATATGTGTGGGGGATACAACAGGAGTGAATTGCTGGCAAGCATGGCAGCATGGTATACATATATGTGCATATGTATCTCTATCTGTATATGTGTAGACATATACTGCTTTGTATATGTATATATCCAGGTGTGTATATGCATATCTATGTACATATACCCACCCATCTATATATGTCAATATGTACATGTGTAATTATCTATATAGATATCTGGATAATCATATGTACATATATATTCACCATATGTCCTGAACATGGGGTGTAGCCCTACCTCAGCCCCTATAGTCCCACCTTTGTAGTGCAAGGGATGTCAGGCATGTATAGGTTCATAGGTTCATACAAGGCTATCTGCCCTAGGGCATTTATAAGCCTAGCCAGAATGTGTTTGGCTTTCACCACCCATTTTAAATTTATTTTGCTATGCCCTTTTTCGAGGTTAGTATACTGTGCCTCTGTCTAACAGTGACACAGAAGTGATACCCGGGGTAAACCTACGATCTCCCATCCACTCATCAAGATTCCTCTTGAAGAGAGTCAATGAAGGACTCTGCCTAACCTGGACTGGGATTTTATTCCAGAGTGAAGGGAGCCTCTGGGTTATGAATCTGTCCCTCCAGCATGTCCTATTTATTTCAGTGCTGAGGTTCAAGTCTCTCGAGTGCGTAGCTCGATGGGATTTGGATTTTCTGAGGTGCAGCATGTCCATTAATTCCGGGTTGGACATGGCTTTAAACGTCAGGCACAGATCGCCTCTGAACAGGCGGTATGCCACTGAGTAGAGCTGGCGTTTCTTTAACCGGGCAACATATGGCATCTGTTTGAGCCCTTTGATCCTCTTGGTGAGGTACTTTTGGGGTCTTTCCAGTTGCTGCAGGTGTCTGGTAAGGTACATCCCAAAAGGGGCATTGTACTCAATTATGGGCCTGATGAGGGATGAGTAAAGAGGCATGATGACGTCCCCTGATCTAGATGTGAATCCCTTCATGATTAGGTGGGCTATATAAAATGTTTTTCTAACCACTTTGGCCATGTGGTTGTCAAATGAGAGATTGCTATCAACTTGGGTCCCCAGGTCCCTAATTACTTCTTCTGTACTTAATGGATTACCACCTATGTGGTAATTTGTGGGCATTTTGTTTTGCCAAAGGGATGACTATACACTTTTGGCATTTAGCTTGAGGCCATGGCTCTGGCACCAGTTGTCTGTTTCTATGAGGCCCTTTCGAGGATGCTTGTGTCAGCTGGAGAGTCGATTATGGCCCAGTTTGCAGTCATCTGCGAACTTGGTCAGCCACAGTCCTTCCATGTTGGCCTGTACCTCCAAGAAATATATACCGAACAAGAGAGGTCCCAGGACTGAGCCTTGTGGGACACCACTTGTAACTGGTTTGGAGTCTGACATGGCTCCAGCAATTCTAACCATGTGGGTTCTGTCCTTGAGCCAATTTGCAATCCATCTAGTGACATAGGGGTTTATATTTAAGCTGGTGAGCTTATCTATAATGCCCGAGTGGGGTATTGTATCGAAGGCTTTTGCGAGGTCCAGGTAGGCTGTGTGGACCCCCTTCCCCTCGTCAATGGCCTTGGTCACTGTTTCAAAGAAATCAACCAGGTTTAAGAGGCAGGATCTGCCCTTAACAAAGCTGAACTGGGTAGGATCCAGTGTTTGTAAGTCCCCAATATCTTTGAGGTCCATGATGATCCTTTCCATAGCTTTGCAGACCAAGCTAGTCAGGCTTATGGGGCGATAGTTTCCAGGATCCGTTGAGGCACCACCTTTATGGAGAGGGACCACTGTTGCTGTACGCCACTCTTTGGGCACATATCCTGTAGTAAGGCTGAGATTGAACAGTAGTTTTATGTTTGAGTTTAGCTCTTCTTGGAGTTCATGTAGGACGCAGCCCGGGACACCGTCTGGTCCCATTGATGCTGTGTTTTTTGCTTTGGAGAGGGCAGCTCTTACCTGAGCATCTGAGATGTCAGGGGGGCAGCATTCTGCTGGGATAGATATTTTCCCTTTTGGTGGGGAGGGGGGGGGTTGTGCTGAACCTGTCAGCTAGGATGTTGGCAATGTCTGTGGATTCGGTGTATTTTTTGTCATTTTGGACTAATTCTGAGCATATCTGGGAATTACCACCCAGGTTCCTAACATAACTAAAGAAAGCCTTGTGATTATCCTTAGTGTCCTGTGCAATTTTTCTCTCGAAGCTGGCCTTAGAAAATTTTATGTGTGCCCGTAGTTTTTTGCTAATACTGATCAGTGATGCCTTCCCTTTTTGGGATTTTGCTCTATCATTTAGTAGCTTCCTCCTTCTATTGTATAGTTTGTTTATGGCTGGGGTCCACCAGACAGGACGTCTGCCTTTGGAGGATTGGGTCTTGGTTTTATTTGGGATCGCATGATCCATGCATTCCTGAAGATGTTCATAGAATGCGTTTATAAAGGATTCTGCGGTCTGGGCCGTATTTTCCACAGGCCCGGGGGCTTTGAAGGATTCCACCTCAGTTTTGAGGAGTGTGAAATTTGCTTTAGAGAAGTTTTTCACTGTGGTTTTCTGGGCAGGGGGTGGGATCGGGATGTGAATATCCAGCGAGATTAGTTTATGGTCTGATCTTACCAGGGAGGGATACACTTCTGGTCTGGAGCATAGAGTCCCCATGTTGGTGATGATCAGGTCCAGTATGTTTTCCCCTCTTGTGGGAGTGGTAACAAGTTGTTCCATAGCATTTGAGTTTATAAATTCTAGGAACCTTTGGGCTAGGGTGTTGGAGCTAGAGTAATGCTCCCAGTCTATGTTTGGGTAGTTGAAGTCGCCCAATATAATGGTGTTTGGAGAGACCTTCATATTTTCCTGTGTTCTCAGGAAGGCCGAGTGGGGTTCCTGGGTTTGGGAGGGTGGTCTGTAGCAGGCTATAAACTGGAAGGCAGTTTTACCCACTGTTAGTTGCACATGGATAGTCTCTGATGCTTCGTGCTTTGCCACCAACCTGGAGGTGTGGGTATCTTTGATGAATATCGATACTCCCCCTCCTTTTGTGGTTCGGTCCACGTTTTGGGGCCGAAAAGCATGGTATGAGATATAACCTGGTAGTGCTGGGGTGCTCTCGGGAGCCCTGAACCAGGTTTCTGCACACATATCGATGTTCTCCCTGCTAAGGAGAGTTTCGAGTGCGTGCATCTTGAGGTTTAGACTTCTGGCGTTGAGTAGCATTACTCTTAGTTTCTTATCCCTTGTGATACCTATGGAGGTAGGTTTGTCTTTTGAGCCTTGCCTAAAAAAGGCACTTTGGGGGTAGCAAGAGCCTTTGCCAATATCCGAAAGCCCAGGGGTGACAGGTGCAAGCCGTCCCTAGCGAAGCATCGTGGCTTGTCGAGCATATCATCCCAAGCTGACAGGCATTGGATCCCCTTTGAATGACACCAGTACTTAAGCCAATTGTTGAAATTGATCATCTTGTCTTCATATTGTGGCATCATTCTTGGTGAGGGTAAGATGCTACTCAAGGTCAGGGTCATACCGGCCTGGGCTACATGCTCAGAGAGCTCCTTTATGTCTCTTTTCATGTAGTCCAGGGAGGTACGTCTCAGGTCATTCACACCAGCATGGACAATGACTGAGTCATATTTGTACTTGTCTTGGAGTGACCTGAGTGCTTGTGTTATGTGGCGGATCCTAGCGCCCGACAGGCTGCTCACCGTGACCCTCTCCTTGTTCAGCCTGGTGAGCGGGACGTCAGTGTGCCTGACGATAGAGTCACCTATTTCAAGTGTATCAGGTATGTTGTTTAGTCTTAAGGGCTGTGACTGTTCGGCACACTGGCTTTGTGAGATATGTGTTGCATGTGTTTTGTTTTGGGGTAGCGGCTGCTTGGGTGTCTGCTTTGGAGGTCTCTGCTGCTTCGACAGATCTTTATTTAGAGCCTCCGAGTATGTTTTTGTGTGATTATGTGTTTGGTTTGCTGTCATGGTAGGTCTATGTGAGACTGGAATTGTAGTGAGTGTGGTTTCCTTCTCCTCCTGACTGGTTATGCCAGTACTGAGTTGAGAGAGCTTAGCCTCCAGTTTGGCTATATGGTTGCATCTCTTACATGTGTTGGAATTTGTTGGGAGGAGGAGATCAGGTATATTACCAGACTACTGCTACTGTAATAAGGATTGTCTGCACAGACATGGTGTGTGTGGGAGGTCACATCTGCTTTTCACATGTGCGCCACTGGCTACTGACAGACATCCTAAGGACATCATAGTACAGTACCGCTGCAAGCAAATAATGCTCCTGTGGACTAAAGCAGAGATATTGGCCAATAGATGTGGACATTCTGACACACTCTGTACAGTCCAGAGGTATACACAGAACCCTTTAGTGCAGAACATGTGGCCCAAGCCTGACAATATGGATGTTAACAGCCATGTAGATGGGTATAACACATAACGATTGGTATACAGTCGCCCCCATAGGTTATGCATTCACACACCCCTGTTTGTACTGATACATAATAACTGCTGGTACAGAGGTGCCATGGCCACATACTACCCACTAGTTATTGACATACATCTGTACAGCATCCCACCGCTCTGACATACATGACTGTTAAGGGAGGCCCGGCAGCAGTACATCTGGCAAGTATCTGGACATGACACTTCACTGGGTAAGTACACTAAGCTACTAGGCATGTAACAAAACACTGTGCAGGCTACAGGCAGACTGGCTCAACAATGGCCTACATCTCCTATGGGGGAATGCACATATACCTGCATATATAGCAGGCTCTACAGGCATGTTACAGCACAGGGTAAGATACACCTGTGTGGAAGTGCATAACCACAACCAATGCGAACACAACCACATATGGTAAACTAGCATAATATTACAGTATATGGACTATCTGTTCAACACCATCCTCATATGTGCCATTCACAAACTAACCCTACATATACTGGGCCACTACACAGTGTGGTCTGATGCCCGTCTGTGGTATGGGACATGTGTGTGTGTATGGCCTACAAACATGTAAGCCAATATGGTAACATACAGTGGAGCAGCATGTAACATCAGATAGGATGGGACCTAGGACAATGACAACTACCACAGTCTGTACACAGGCCAAGGTACATATTAACAATATACACAGTGTTGACATTCACCATAAGTACACAGACCTCAGTACTGTACAAACAACCACAGTATGTCCAGTTTATGTCATCAAATATAACCCCTACTGCACATAACATGTGTAGCAGTCTGATATCTCACTGGCTTGTTATCAGATATGACACTAATTATGGTGTACAGCACATATGCACTTCTTAATGCATGACATATGTACAAATGTTGACTGAGTTGTGGCTGGAAGCACATACACAGGGCCAATATTGACATGTTGCTGTGATAACATCATACATTTACTGTTGTAACAGGGTTTGTTGCAACATATGTTCTATGAGGGATATGAAGTCAGTAACTGTCATGGCTTTCACCATCTACAGACTGCAATCCTCACACTACCTTCTGCAGTTCACAGACACATGTTCTTTGGGTATCACATGACACCAAAGGCACCACACACTGCCTAGTCTGCAGATGACCCTACAGATGTGGAGTCCTCATAAACATACAGCTGACATGGCAGGTATTAATACATGTAGGACAGCCATATCCGCACGCACCCTGTTAAACCAACATTACTCCGAATGCAGTATAGCAGCACTTACAGTCTGTAGTCAGGTCAGGCACATCCCCCTCCTATGTGTTGGCCTGTTTCCACAGTGTATGTTGTCAGAAGTAAATCCCTAATCCATCTGAGATGCTGTTTGCCAAACAACAGAACGAGTTCCTGCTTACAGTGAATGAAAAGGACCAACACAAACATGATGTTCCTAGATATTGGAGTGTGTTTCCATGCAATTGGCTATGGGAATGTTACCACAGCTGTTCCACATGCAATCAGTTAGGGGAGGGCTGCAATTCATGCAGAGGCCATCAGCTGATCGTGAGCATTACCTAAGCAAAGCAGGTGTAGGTCTCCACATCCACCAGTGAGAGAGGCAGACAAAGGCAAAGGCAAGTCATGGAGGGGTGGGAGAGTGAAACTTAAGCATGTTTGTGTCACACACCTACCAGCACAGGGTATCAAACCCCTGACGACTATGTAGTGCTATCACAGTTCTATGCAGTTACTGGATGCGCTACATAGGTTACCTGTTGCAGACCCCTCAGAACATATATGTGTTGGTGAGTGACATCTGCAACAGGGATCTAGTAGCTTTAAGGAAGGTGAAGTACAAGTGCCTGTCCGCATGAACAGGTGCCAGC
The DNA here is from genome assembly GCF_019279795.1 of Protopterus annectens. Lineage (NCBI taxonomy): Eukaryota > Metazoa > Chordata > Ceratodontiformes > Protopteridae > Protopterus > Protopterus annectens. The sequence goes on from NC_056750.1 coordinate 199,319,642, forward strand.
GTCAACACAGCCATACTCTCACAGGGATGCACACACATTGACACACTTGGCAGGGCCAGGATTACAACTCATCACAAGTGAGATTGCCACAACACATTACTGTGCAGGTATCACATGCAACACACGGGCCATATGGAGGTTATATAGGCTAAGGTTATGGGGAGGTGTCTGACATCAGACAGCATGCTTCAGTATGCCAATGGGGGTTGTAGTGAGTGTGGATGTGATCATATGCATCATACAACACACACACAAACACACATGGTGCCAGTACTGACATGAATGGGTGCATGTCTGCACTGGTGTGCAGTGGTCGACTGTGCCAGATGGCTATACAAGGCTAGGTGATGGGTATACTTTTGGCATCAGGCCACATGACAATGGCCTACATTGTGGCTCAGGGCTGTAGTTTCTGCATCTGCCCACACAGGTAGGTACTGTAACTACCATCCAGTCACCTGGGGACTACTGTGTGTGGCCAATGCTGTGCATCGCTTGCCATGCATTTGTTCCCTAGTCCATGACATGGACGGTGTCTGGGATGTGTACACCTCCCACATGCATGTACAGTGACATGTGGAACTGTACTTGGGGTGTCTGGCCCATATTGTGTACACAGATTATCATCAGATGTGCCAGTCTTGGCCACCTGTGGCGGACACTGGTAATGGACAGCAGGTTTACCCTGCACCTACATTGATAGCATGCTAATGGCATTCCCTGGTTTCAGTGGCATCTGTCCATACAAGACATGTTTTCAGGCATGGTATGTCCTTTGTGGGTCACATGTGATGGCACCACAGGTGTTGCAGGTGTCCAGTGGGGAACATAGGAAAGATGCACTGTCTGCATGTACATGCCTATTGGACAGATGGACAGGGTGCCATGCCCTCTGTAGCCCACTGCAATCACTCCATAGTTACTATCAGTGACCAATATGCAGTGTACTACCCACATATTGGCTGTTGCCTACGTGTGTGTGTGTGTGTGTGTGTGTGTGTGTGTGTGTGTGTGTGTATGAGACATGGGTTGAGAGTGTGCTCTGGGTAATACTGGGGTTGTTAACTGTGATTGCCTGGCCTTGATGTCACATGTGTGGGTATGGATTTGCACATCTGTTATCCCTGTACAGTGGACATTGTGATATTTACTAGGGCCACCTTATAATAAATTTGCAAAAACCCGCTCCACATTGGACCCAGGTGTCACACACTCACACCCACCTCTACACAGGATACGAGTTACAAACACACACATGCACACACCTGTCATGTCTGGGAGTAGAACCTCTACTTAACTAGTTTATTACACTACAGCACTACGCAGTTATAGTACACGCCATGGAGATTACTGGAGTACTCCTTCCCCAAAGGTGTATATCACATTGGATAACATCAGCAAAATTGCTGAAGTAGGACATTCGAATTGTAGTGAGTGTGGCTAGGCTAAAATGCACTGCTCCCTACACAGACAGTGACACACACACAAAACATCTGCAACCAACATGTGTGGGTATAGAACCCCAAACAGAGGTCTATATCACACTACAGCATGGAGCTGTTATATGATGCACCATGGGGATTACTGGAGAACTCCTTCCCCAATTGTGTATTTCACAATGAATGAAATCAGTAGGATTGCCAAAATAGGGCATTTGAATTGTACCGAGTGTGACTAGTCTATAATGCATTGCTCCCTACACAGACATTGCAACACACACACAAAACATCCAGAACTGCCATGGGTGGGAATAGAACCCTACCAGAGTTGTAAATCACACTACAGCAGTACACAGTCATGGCATGCTCTATGGAGATTACTGGGCTAAAACCTTCCCAGAGGTGTATTTCTAGGTGGATGACATCAGCAGCCTTACCAAAGCTCAGCATTTGAATTGTAGGGAGTGTGACTACCCTAAAAAAATTGCTGTCTACACAGACAGAGTCAGACACACACAAACACACACAGACTTGCCATGTGTAGGATTAGAACACCTACATAACTACTTTAGCACACTACAGCAGTTCGCAGTTACAGGACGCACTATAGAGATTACTGGGCTACAACCTTCCCAGAGATGTATTTCTAGGTGGATGACATCAGCAGCCTTGCCAAAGTTGAGCATTTGAATTGTAGGGAGTGTGACTACTCTAAAAAGCAGAGTCAGACATACACACACACACACTTGCCATGTCTGGGATTAGAACACCTACTTAACTACTTTATCACACTACAGCAGTATGCAGTTACAGGACGCGCTACAGAGATTACTGGGCTACAACCTTCCCAGGGGTGTATTTCTAGGTGGATGACAGCAGCAGCCTTGCCAAAGGTGAGCATATAAATTGTAGGGGGTATGACTACCTAAAAAGCATTGCTCTCTACACAGACAGAGACGGACACACACACACACACACACACACACACACACACACACACACACACACACACACACACACACACACACACACACACACACACACACACAGTTGCCACAGCTGGGGTTAGAACACCTACCTATTTTATCACACAACAGCAGTACGTAGTTATGGGAAAGCGCCATGAATATTACTGGGCTAAAACTCTCTCAAAGGTGTATTTCACAGTGGATGACCTCAGCATGCTTGTCATAGTGGGGCTATGGGCCATAACCCATTCATCTAGGGGTTGACACGCCACATGCGGGCACAACCCGGGTTATATTTCACAGGTACATATATACAGCTGCTAGACAACTACTTCCTTGTACAGTCATGTTGTACAGCTGGCACGTGCACCACATACTCATAATGCTGACAGATACCGGTGGCTAGTATCTGCAGTGAGTGACATCTGATCCTCATGTGGTTGTGGCCCTTTGGCTGTGTGCTGGGTGGGATAGGCCTGGATGGCTCCTTGTCACAGTCACCCTCTTTCATACATCTATGTACATCTACCTTTGGCATATTATAGTGTGTTGTCTCTACATATATGCCTGCTCTCCTATCCACTGTGTGTGCAAAGCATGAGTGGTGCATACTGAGGAGTGTCTGCACTAACATTTGTGGCTGCCAGATATGTCTGGTCCACTGGTGTTTGCAGACATTGCCTTCATTTCTCTAAGTGTGTGGGCATGCCCAGTATGCCCGTCTGTATTGAATGTGTAGATTGAGTCCAGGTAGACTGTACTGCAGTGCTGACCTTTGTGTTGTACACCTACAGGTAGCATGCTGTCTCTGCAGGGTATCCGTCGATCATTTTGCATTGACTATTCCTACATTCCTACACAGGATTGGGGGGGCACATCTGACTATTTCTACATTTCTACACAGGATTGGGGGGGGGACCTGACTGTGACTACCGTTCTACGCAGGGTGGGGGGGGCACACCTGACTCTTTCTACATTTCGACACAGGATTGGGGGGCACACCTGACTGTGACTGCATTTCTATGAAGGATGGTGGGGGACACACCTGACACTTGTACACATTTGCTAGGACTGTACTGGTATGTCGGGTACTCCATTTCATTCTGTAGTCTTACCTATCATGCTGACTAGAGGCATACCAGTGTACTACAGAGCTTAGCTTTTAATTACCTACATATCAGTTTCTGACTTCCTACCCTTCAGAACGGACATCCCACTGCCTGACCTGCTGTAGTCTGGCTGTGTAGGCCTGGGGGGGGGTTACCCATAGACCTCATTCAGAGGCCATAGCACAGCCTTTGTTTTTGTTTGTCTACACCTGTCCTGCTGGCTGTGACTGTTGTTGTGTATATGAACCCCCCTGACTGGCATGTGTGAGTCACTTACTTTGTGGGTGTCCCAGTATCGAGGGTGGTGCTGCAGGGCTGCCTATGTTGGATGCACATAGTACACTCCCTACACATGGTTAAGCACGGGTAGTGTAATGTTTGGCATCCCTTTTACTGTATGTGAGAGTCAGAGAGAGGTGTTATTCCCTGGGTCCCTCCTGTGTCAGCATATGTGCTATGCATTGCCTCTTTGCCAAGGCCAAGGCATACTGGGCATGCCTCCTTCTGCCTACTGGGGTAGGCTCAGGTTGTTCCTCCTCCGAGTCACTCTGTGTCTGTGCAGGCCTTGGTAATGGTGGGGGCCTGTGTGGCCCTGCCCCATGCTGTTCCTGCTGCAGCTGTTTCCGCAGGATCATATTGTGTAGCATGGCACATACAAGGACAATTTGGGTACATGTAGCTGGTGAGTACTGCAAGGCTCCACCGGATGTGTCCAGGCACCGGAACCGTGACTTGAGCATCCCAAACACACACTACTATAATTCTGGTCTGTGCGTACGCCTCATTATGGAGTTCTTTTTCAGTTGTGTGTGCATTTGTGATGGGTGTCATCAGCCACGGCGCCAGTGCGTATCCAGCATCCCCCATTAGGTGACAGTCAGGGATGTTCCCATTGGCAAATCTCTGATACAGCTGCATCAGATGCCAGATGTGGGAACAGTGATAGCTTCCAGGGCAGCCAGCACACACATTCATTATTATGCCCTGGGCATCACACATGACCTGGCAGTTAATGGAGGGGAAGCCCTTGCAGTTGATGTAGACCCTACCCCATTCACCGGGTGGTCCTTTGATGCATATGTGCGTGCAGTCTATAGCACCCACTACCTCAGGGTATTCTGCTATTTGGTGAAAGAGTTGCATATTGCTGGCCAACTCCTCACGGGTGTTGGGAAAATATACGTGCTCACCGACACGTGCTGACATGGCATTGAGGAACTGTTGGAGTACTCTGGATGCTGATGCCTGTGAAATCCCCATCATATCCCCAGTTGGCCTTTGGAAGGTACCTGTAGCTAGTATTCGTAGGCCAACACATACCTTGGTATCCAGTGGGATGGGTTCCCCTCTGTTAGTTCTGTGTGTGAGGTGTGGCCGGCACAGCTCAACAATTTGCTGTAGGAGGTCCCTGTCTACCCTATAGCGCTCCACTATCTCCAGCTCATGCAGTCCCTGGTAGGTTACCCTGGGTCTGTACACTCTTTGATGTCTCCTCACTGTGGGTTGGTTGACAGCATTCACATCCTCACCACCCTCAGCCTCTTCCATAAGTTGTTGTATGATAGCTATTGCAGCTCCTATCATTTTGCATAGGATTGCCTGCTAATGCATAGTTACATGTCTCCCACTGAGCCTCCCCCCTTAGCAACCACTACTCACTGGCCAGGTTGTCTTCTGCCTACCACTGACTTGCATGGAAGAATAGTGATTTTAGTTAGACTGCTTATTTTAAGTTTATTTTATTATTTCCCCCCCGATCCTGTTTGCGCACTGCTGCCCTATGCTTAAACAGTCGAGATCGGTTAAAAAAAAATAAAAGTTGATTTTTGTATTTTTGTTAGTGTTTGCAATGCCAATGGCCTTATACTTGGCCATTGGCATGCTTACTACATGATATGCAGCCTTTATTTGGAGCTGTCACAGCTCCGTTTTGGATTTTGCAGACAAGTACTTGGTTACTACCCAAGTACATTTCTGCAGCTAGCACTAGTGCTACACGGATGGTTGCAAGCTTCCTGGATTGCAAAATCACCTCATTTGCATAGATTTCTCCTATAAATGGGGTGATTTGCATACAAGGGCTTCATCCATGCAGGATTAGTGCAGGAGTGCTCGTGCACGCCCCTGCAGGCTGTTCCTGGATCGCACAGCAGACATATTGCCTGCTTGAGCTCCTACACCGATCTTGCATGCCGTGCAAGCTTTTGAGAATCCGGGGGGTCTATCTTCTCTAAAATTGAGTTCAAGGACTATAATGATTTGTTTGACAAGGTAAAGTAGCTTTTCAACATATCAGACTTTATTTACAGATCACGGCTTGCGCTTATTCATCTTCATAACTAAAATTATAGACTTCTAACATATTTTCACAACTAGTATATTCACAATAGTCATCAACATCTTCTTTCGGCTGTTCCCGTTAGGGGTCGCCACAGCAGATCACCTGTTTCCATTTCTTCCTGTCCTCTGCATCTTGCTCTGTCACACCAACCACCTGCATGTCCTCTCTCACCACATCCATAAACCTTATCTTAGGCCTTCCTCTTTTCCCGTTACCTGGTAGCTTCATCCTTAGCATCTTTTTCCCAATATACTCAGCATCCCTCCTCAGCACATGTCCAAACCAACGTAATCGTGCCTCTCTGGCTTTGTCTCCAAACCTTCCAACATGGGCTGACCCTCCAATATACTTATTCCTAATCCTGTCCACCCTCGTCATACCCAGTACAAATCTTAACATCTTTAATTCCGCCACATCCAGCTCAAAACTCCTGCCTTTTTGTCAATGCCACTGTCTCCAACCCATATAACATAGCTGGTCTCACTACCCTCTTGTAGACCTTCCCTTTCACTCTTACAGGTACTCGTCTGTCACAAATCACTCCTGACACTCTTCTCCACCCACTCCATCCTGCCTGTACTCTCTTCTTCACCTCTCTTCCACACTCACCGTTACACTGAACTATTGACCCCAAGTATTTAAACTCATCCACCTTCGTCAACTCTACTCCTTGCATCCTCACCATTCCTCTATCCTCCCTCTCATTCACACACATATATTCTTAGTCCTGCTGACCTTCATTCCTCTTCTCTCTCTAGAGCATATCTCCATCTCTCCAGGATCTCCTCCACCTGTTCCCTACTCTCACTACAGATCACAATGTCATCTGAAAACATCATAGTCCATGGGGACTCCTGTTGATCTCGTCTGTCAACCTGTCCATCACCATTGCTAATAAGAAAGGGCTCAGAGCTGATCCTTGATGTAACCCCACCTCCACCTTAAACGCATCTGACACTCCCACCGCAGACCTCACTGCTGTCACACTACCCTCGTACATATCCTGTACCACTCTTACATACTTCTCTGACACTCCTAACTTCCTCATACAATACCACAACTACTCTCTAGGCACCCTGTCATATGCTTTCTCTAAATCTACAAAAACACAATGCAACTCCTTCTGACATTCTCTGTACTTCTCCATCAACACTCTCAGAGCAAACTTCGCATCTGTAGTGCTCTTTCCCGGCATGAAACCATACTGCTGATCACTAATCATCACGTCCCTTCTTAACCTAACTTCCACTACTCTTTCCCATAACTTCATGCTGTGACTGATCAATTTAATCCCTCTGTAGTTACGACAGCTCTGCACATCACCCTTATTCTTAAAAATCAGTACCAAAACACTTTTTCTCCATTCCTCAGGCATCCTCTCACTTTCCAAAATTTCATTAAACAATCTGGTTAAAAACTCCACTGCCATTTCACCTAAGCACATCCATGCTTCCACAGGTATGTCATCTGGGCCAACAGCCTTTCCATTCTTCATTCTCTTCATAGATATCCTTACTTCCTCCTTGCTAATCCATTGTACTTCATGATTCACTATCCCTACATCATCCAACCTTCTCTCCCTCTCATTCTCTTCATTCATCAAGCCCTCAAAGTACTCTTTCCATCTCCTCAACACACTCTCCTCGCTTGTGAGTATGTTTCCCTCATTATCCTTTATCACCTTTACCTGCTGCACATCTTTCCTAGCTCGGTCCCTCTGTCTAGCCAATCGCTACAGGTCCTTTTCTCCCTCCTTAGTGTCCAACCTTTCATACAACTCTTCATATGCCTTATCTCTTTTAATAATGATAGTACTAAAAATGAAGGTGAATTAATTTCATTACAAATAGGAAAAGAATCACATTATATGTTTACTTGACTATAGATTTTCACTATAAATAAGGACTATTTGGCCTACTTTATATGTTTCCTTTGCGATGGATAAATTACTGATCCTGCTTTAACAGTAGCTTTATTTTTCCATTTCCTGTTAAGAAATACTTTATGATTCTCCAATTCATTTTTTTTTAAATTTCATTATTGTTTCTGATCATATTACTTCTTTGGAAAACTGTTCCAATCCTTATCATCCCTTTCTGTGAAACAAAATGTTCTTATATATCCCTTGAACCACAGAGTTCTCTCACTGGAGAGCATGGTAGTTAATTGGTTATAAGTATCAGGTTCTGGGGTTCACTCCAGACCTTTGCTCATTGTCTGTGTTGAGTCTACACATTCCTTCTGTATAGATGTTGTCAAACTTTTTAACTGTACATACGTTTTACATTTGCCCTTGTGAAGGACCAGTTCATTTGTTGGGCTAACAAATGAGTGAAAAATAAAATTAATTCATTACCTTCAATGGAGCTCAGGAAGTTTGCACTCTATTTTCCAATGGGTGAAACTTAAACGTTTTGATAAAGTCAAATTATGTCTTTACATTTCAAACAAACATTCCTATCTGTGGAACTATAGTTGCTGCTAAAGAAATGTAAATGGCTAACTCTTCAGAACAAACTCTTTTTATTATGATAGCTTTTTTTTAGGTTCTAGGTCTTAAACTGGATTTTATAAATCACAGTAGACATGGTAACTATTAATTTTGTAATATTTTGCAAAAACTTACAATAGCTCAGCAACCACTCACTTTACACATATACTATCAATAGTATTTTGTCCATCCACCTGAGACCTTTCATACGAGGTTAAGCAGTTCTCTATGTGCTACTTGATTGTTGAGCTATTTAGAGAAATATGACATTTATGCTCATATAAATATTAAATGAACAACAATTAATATTGCTTTACCTGGACTAAACAGAGGCCAGTTATTAGTGCACTTGTCCATTATGTTACCTTTAAGATGAAATAATTTGTCAATAACTTGCATGCTGCATGGTTTGGGAATTATTAATGTAAATATGAAGAGGCAATATTAAATGCCTACTGGTGTCACTAGGATGTAACTACAGAAACACCTGGAGATGTCATTAGGCATTAATGAGTTTAAAATATCATCAAATTGCATCCCCTTGTTCTTAAACTTATCTCTCTCCCTTTCATGAGACAGTAGCTATTTGTTCTGCTGCCTTCCTTTGGGTGCTATACAATTTAAACATACATATCTTCTGCCATCTTTCTTTAAAGTTATACAGATTGAGTCCTATTTTTCTCTCACTGTCTCTTGCCCCCCCCCCCTTTCTTTCTTGCAATGGTTCTGGGCCAGACTAAGCACTATCCTATTTTTTCTGCCCTCTGTACAGCACTTAACCAGACTCTGGAGGTATGCAAATTCTCCAGATATATTGCAAATTTGCAGTCCTTTATTGGAATTAAGTTAGAAAAGCAGATGAACATTTGTGATGATCAGGATTAGAAGTCAACGTGGTTTCTCCTGTTAAAACATTGTTCAGACTCTTGTTGCTAAACCACATACAGATGAGAAATAACTGAAGCAAAACTAGTTTAGATTATCAATGGCATTTGTTAGTTAATTAAAAGACTGGAGAACACTGATCTCTGCATTTAATCAACTTATCTTTAAGAAATTAATTAATTCACCAACACTAGGGGAAAAAAGTATTTATACCTGCAACCATAGCAACAATGAGGCTGATTTTAGGTTCATTCAATTTATACAATTTGCAGTGTTCTGAATTCTGTAACTGATTAAATACCTCCTTGGAATCCTAAAATAAGGAAGGAGTCAAGTCAGAACATCCGTGCTAATGAAGTTCATAGACATGTGCTTGTTAGTCACAGAAATATTATTTTTGCATCTTTTCTCATGACTTAACCCTCAATAACTTTCACATGGGCTTTTTAAAGTACAACATACTGATGGCACTTTCTCTTCTTGCCTATACCAGGATTTGTATTCCATTAAATCAAATAAATGTTGTGAAACTAACAGCCAGCCTTTTGCACTCTGCTTGATAATATTCTCACCTGTTTTTATACTAATAAAAAAGCACAGTTATAACTTGTCATGTTATTCTTTCCAAGTACAGACACACAAAGGGGGAAACCATTGCAAGGTTGAAGAATGCAATCTTTATATAGTGTCATCAGGTAAAGTACTATTTGAGATTACAAAACTAGCAATAGATCTGAGAAAATCAAGATAGGCCACTGTTTGGTAAAATAGCTAAAGTGTGGTGACATATGTTGCTGCCAGGATTATGACTTCTCCAGAAGAGGCTGGCACAGCCTTGTCAGTAGTCTGTAAATATGAGAACTCAAAATGGATGTTTCATTTATAACAAAATAATCAAGCATGGAAAAACTTTGAAACATTTGTATTGCAAAATAACAGTAACAACAACTGTAAGAAACATTATAAAGTAAATACAAGTAGCACCCATTAATGCAGGAAAAGGCAATTACATGACAAAAATGATTAATTAATGTTTTAAAAATTTAGATTTAACACAGGTTTCAGACTGTAATTTTCATTTGAACTTAATGTCACACAAGCACTTTATACTTTTTGTCAATAATATTCACATAGCTCTTATTTTTAAAATCTGTGACTGCTTTTATTCATGTATACTATCCAAATCTTGGAAAATGAAAATAAAATTGACTACTTGGGGTATTGTTAATGTGTTTAAACAATGTATTATAATATTTTCTTTTACAGGTATCACATTTATGTTTTTGCATTTTAATCTTAAATTTATGTAGGATAGTTCCTCCCATAAAAGGCAGAACAAGAAATGCTAGAAGCCACATAGATGGCATTAAAGGTATTGCAATTTACAAATGTTCTCAAAAAGCAATTGCTTGCAGCAGAAGAGCCAATGAAGTAATGAATGTTGTTTAGAAAAATACAAGCAGTGCAGTTAAGGTAAGTAAGAGAAGTCACGTTTTGCCACCGAAGCAATCGTTTTAACATTGATTAAAGCTCACAAGCTGGTTTATACATATATATTCAGTGTTAATCAAATCTAGGTTTAACATCAATACATTTAGTTGCTTCAGATGAGGCTTGTGAAATTCTCTGCTTTCTGCTAAGCCATTTTGAAGGCATGATCTTTAAAACATTAGTCATTTTCATTATGTGCTTTAAATCTCAGGCATTATTGGTTACAGCTTATATTTATCGGATGGCGTTTTTTGCACTTTTTGTCTGAAGAAAGGCTTTAGCACACAAAATCTTATGGCTGTTTCACGTTAAGTATATTTTGCAGTATCCTGTGACTATCTGTGCTGTTATTTTCTGTTATTTCAGTACTCATCATAGTTTGCGCCGTAGAGCCTTTTTTCTTTACTTTGGCTCATTTTGTTTCATTTAGACTAAAAGTTACTAATCCATTCTGAGAACCTTTTAACATCTCTTAAGGGAGAATAGAATTTCAGGAGTCATTCCTCAGGGTCTGAAAGAAAGCTTGATTCTCAGCTTTAGCTGCAGATGCTGGCCTAGATGCAGACCAGAGAAAATTTAATTGTATTTATTTACTTATTTTGGGAGGGGGTGTAACAAGGTAAATCTTTTCTCTTGACTAGGGCCAAGGACACTGAAATACACAGAAGACAAAGACAAATGCAGCTGAGGTGCTTGAACTATATGTCCAAGTTTTAACATCCAATGCTGTAAGTTGTATAAGGTATGGAAACAAGTAACATACTGCTGCGTTTCAGTCATTTGACTGGTGCAATTACTTGGCATCAGGAAATTGGAATTATGGGCTATGTTTCCAAAAGATGGCCCAATATTTATTTCATTACTGATATGAAATGCTTTGTAAAATGTTATAGCTACCAATACTAAAACAAGTTAGGTTACAGCAGAAATTCTACCTGGAATTGCAAAAACAGACATTGTATTTCCTAACCATGTGATACATTGTCTAATGCAAATTAGCATATAGCAGTGAGCCACTTTTCCAACACTTTTGTGGACAGGAGGCACTGTAGGGAAATCTCTCTATTTCCTGGAGGTACAGTGATTTTGGATTCTTTATTAAATACCTGCCAATTTTTTAACCAAATTAAAATAAGATTTAAAAAAAAACATTTCATGAACAAACAAAATAATAATAATATGAAGGGAAGGAAAGGGCAACAAATGACAAAGGAAGGAAAGAGAACATAATATAAAGCTAGGATGGTTACCTGACTTTTCATCTGAACTGCTAGTCACAGAAATACCATCACACAATAATATTTCAGGCTATCTCTGCAGAGGTTTCTGCAGCCTGTTCTTTAGCTTACTACACAGAAATGGAGTACATAAACTTATTGTACCTTTTTTAAAATACATCCTTTTATTTTGCACTTGTATTGCTTATTTTCATCATGCGCTACTTATTGTTTTTTGCACTTCTCTATAGTTTCAAGTTGCATTTTCAAACTGCTTTAAGAGCCGTTGTTCTGCACTGAAATATATTATATTTAGTGTTTCGTAGTTAGCATTAGGCATCTGTTTGTGATTCCTTAACACCTGGGCTCCAAACCAGTCATTTTACACCAAGAGGATCAAAGTCTGCACTCTCATGGAAGGACAGGGCTGATTTCACCTATCTTAGCTGGAAATTGCAGGTGTAAAGCTGACTGTGTGCTTACCTGATTGGTTTTCAGGCATAGTTAGTGTAAACTTGCTTTTTTTTTCTGATTCCATATAGGCCTTGCGTTTCTGTGAAGCACTTCGTGAGCAGCAGTTACTGGTGCCTTGTATAAACACAATCACCAGAAGTTCAAATTTCCCTATAAAAAAACACCTTGGAACTTTACCTTTGTCCTGCATAACTTGAGCAAATAGTTTGAGCTGTGAGCCACATTTAGTTAGGACTGTTTAGGTCTACCTGACCTTATTATAGCACCGAGGACTATTGCTGGGCTGAATAAAGAAGTTATGTACTCACCATAACATTCCATCTGAGTAGGTAACTTCATTTGTCATCAGCCTGTGGGTATCGGATCTGACCTGGATCCGAGCCGGCAGCTTTCCAAGCTAGAGATCCGAGCTCCAAGCTCCTCCCCCTTACCCATAATACTCTGCCACCTCCTTCCAATCCCCAGATCGCGTTTGCCCATCTATATAATCTCACCATGACAAAACAACAACCTGGAGAATCCTAACCTAAGGATTAACAAATGACCTGGACGAACCATCCTAGTGTTCAGAAAACCAAAGAACCAGGTTAGCCGGAAGAAGGGAGGGTCGGCTGATGACAAATGAAGTTACCTACTCAGAAAGAAACTTCATTTGATCATCAACCTGCGGGACAGAGTCCCCAGCTACCAAAAAACTTGGGAGGTCCTCAAGGAAGTATATTCCAGAGCACTGCAGAGCCAAAAGCCGCCCTTCCTCTAGACACTAAAATCCAATTTATAGTGAGAGATAAAGGTATGAGAGGATGCCCAAGTAGCCGCAGAACAAATGTCATCCAAGGGAATTCTCGACCAGAATGCAGCAGATGTAGCCATAGAACGGGAAGAGTGAGCGTGAACCACAGTAGGCTCTGGCAAGCCAGATAGTTTATATGTGAACAGAATGCAATTCAAAATCCATCTGGCCAGAGTCACCTTCGACAGAGGCTTACCCAAGAAGGGTTTAGCAAAAAAGACAAAGAGCTAATCAGACTTGTGGAAGGCCACTGTTCTGTGTAAATAAAAACGTAACTGTCTATGAACATCTAACAAATGAAGTCTGTACTCCCCTTTGTTTTGATAGTTAGGGAAAAAAACTGGGAGATTAATGGACTGATTGATGTTCATCTCGGAGGCCACTTTAGGTAGGAAAGATGGGTTAGTCCTGAGAGAGACCCTGTCCTTATGGAACACCAGATATGGGGCTCTAATACAGAGAGCTTGAAGCTCCAACACCCTTTTAGCTGAGGTAATGGATACCAAAAAGGCAGTTTTCCCGAACAAAAATTTCAGATCAACAGAAGCTGCAGGTTCAAAAGGAGGTCCAGTTAGAGCTTGAAGGACCAAGGTTAGATCCCATGGAGGGACAGGGTTCCTAACAGGGGGTCTCAGGAGAAACATACCTTTCAGAAAGGTCTTACAAATCTTGGTGGAAGCGAGGGGATTGAGATTATCTCCAATGTGAAAATGCGAGATGGCAGCCATTTGAATCTTTACAGTAGAAGAACTGGCCCCTTGCTGAAAAATATATGATAGCAAATCGAGCACTGCTGGGATGGGAGCAGTGAAAGGGTCCAAATTCCTATGAGACGCCCAAATAGAAAACCGCTTCCATTTACTATTGTAAACCTTCCTGGTAGAAGGCTTATGCGTCGCTATCAGGATAGATCTAACTGTAGACGAGATACCGGGAGTCCTAGCAACTAATGGAACTGGATCAACCACGCTGAGAGCTAGAGATCGACCAGGTTCGGGGGTTTCAATCCCGAAGGATGAGATATTAGATCCGGGATGGGATCCAAGATCCAGACAGGAGCTATAAGATGAGACCGCAAAAGATCCAGACAGGAGCTATAAGATGAGACCGCAGGCACGGGAACCAGGTTTGACAAGGCCAGAATGGGGCTATGAGGATAATTGTTCCCCAACCGACAAGCTTTCTGTAAGAATTTTGTTATCAATGGAAGAGGAGGATAAGCATACAGAAGACCGGGTGGCCAAGCAAGGACTAGAGCGCCCCTGGGGCTTTCCCCCGGAGGGGGAATTAGAGCGAAAAACTCGCTGCACTTCACGTTGGAAGGCGATGCAAAGAGATCGCAGCAAGGCTAAACCCACTTGAGGAAGATTTGTTTTGCTACTATGGGATTCAGTGAGCACTCGTAAGGAGAGAGGATAGTTCGACTCTGTCTGCTAGGATGTTGGACCGACCCGGAATGTGCATTGCTAACAGAAAACAGTTGGTGGATATTGCCCAATCCCAAACTCTCATGGCCTCTCAACAAAGAGGGTAAGACCTGGTCCCCCCTGTTTGTTGATGTACCAGACCACTGACATGTTGTCTGACTGAATAGCAATAGTCCCTGGAGAGAGAAAGGCATGAAGGGCTTGCAGTGCTAGAAGCACCGCTCTCATCTCCAGAACATTGATATGCAGAACGGTCTCTGTCCAAGTCCACGTACCTTGAACAGTTCTGCCCGCGTAATGACCCCCCCAAGGCGAGAAGCATCCGTGGTCACCGTGGCTTGGGGTTGCGGCATAACAAACGGTCGTCCTTCCCAAAGCTCTCGGGAGTGGAGCCACCACATGAGGGAATTTCTGCAAACTCTGCTGAGAGGAATCGGTAAGTCCAACGGGTGGTGAAGGATGGACCACTGAACCTGCAATGTCCACTGGAGAATCCTCATGTGCAAGCAAGCTAAGGGCGCAAGGTTGATTGCAGCTGCCATGGACCCTAGAGATCTCAGGACTAACTCTGCTGACAGGGCAGGTGACTGAAGAAGGTCTAAAATGTGTAAGGTCAAACTGCGAAGTCTGTCTGACGTCAAGAAGGCCTTGGTCTGAAGCGTGTCTATCCTGGCCCCTATGAACTCCAAGACTTGAACTGGTTGAAGGGATGACTTCTTCAAGTTTATGGTGATCCCCAAATGGGACACTAGAAGTAGAAAACAATCCCTGGCTAAGCAGAGTAGATGCCTGGTGGGGGCAGTAAGAGCCAGTCGTCTACGTAAGGAAAAACCTGTATTCCCTGAAGTCTCAGGTGGGCCGCTACAACTGCCATGACCTTGGTGAACACCCTGGGGGCTGTGGTGAGACCAAAGGGTAGGACCCTGAACTGGTAATGACTGGCCCCTAGCCAGAAGCAGAGAAACCTCCTGGAACGCCTGTCCATGAGAATGTGATAGTACGCATCCTTGAGGTCTATGGAGCACATCCAGTCTTTCTCCTGCAGCAGGGGCAGACTGGATTGAGGCGTGACCATCCGGAATTTTTCCTTGGCAATGAAGAGGTTCATTGCTGAAAGGTTGAGGATCGACCTTTAGTCCCCCGTCTTCTTTGACACCAAAAAGAACCTGGAATAATTGCCTAATCCAGATTGTCCTGGGGGGATGTGCTGGATGGCTCTTTTTTCTAGCAGCTTTTTTACCTCTAAAGCTGCGGCCTCCCTCTGACTGGGTGGTACATCGGGGAGGCGCCTCGAATGAGGAGGCAGATTTATGAAAGGGATAGAGTAACCTCTTGATATTATTCAAAGCACCCAGCGATCTGATGTTATGGACTCCCATTGGGCCAAGTGCTTTGAAAAATGTCCCCTGACTGCCTCCAGAGAGGAGCAGTTGGGCAACCCCTCATGGCTGCTGCGTATGTCGGTCAGAAAAAGGTTCCCATGACCCAAAATTTTTCAGCCCCCCTCTGCCTCTGGGCCGGCATCCACCTTGTCCCCCTCTGCCTCTTAAGGACAAGGGTCCAGAGCGTAACGGAACTGCTGAGACTTCCGGAACCACATCTTCTTTTGTCCTCTCTGGTTCCTAGAAAAGGACCTTTGAAGAGCTGAGAAGCAGACTCCGACGGCAGACAGCGTCTTCCCATATTTCTCGCTCTGAACCAATGTGTCGCGGACGGTCTTCCCAAACAGAGTAGAACCGTCGAAGGGTGCGTTTGTGAAGGACACCTTGAAAGGTTCCGCAAAGTCACAAAGCTGGAGCCAGGCGTGATGCCTTAAGGTGATACCGGACCCGCTGGCTCTAGCAGCTCCTTCCGTGGCATGGGAAAGTAGCCGCATAGACGTGTTAGAAACAGATTTCAGAGTGGCCATGCGAGCTGAGAAAGTCCATTTGTCCTCGGCCGACATAGACTCAGGGGGAGACAGCATATTCTTTCACCAGATCCCACTGAAGTCTAATTACATGGGCCAAATAATTCAGCTCCCTTATAGAAAAGGTAGCTGAAGCAAACATCCACTTCCCAATACGATCCATTGTCCGAGACTCCTTATCAGGGGGATGGATTGAGGAACTATCCTGAGCAAGTTCCCTCTTGGTGGCTGCCACCACCACCATGGCATCTACCAGGGAACCCTTACTCCAAGCCATCCTGTCCACAGGGGGACTAAGAATCCTGTCTGGCCTCCTGGGGATTGGCTCTACAGTGTCTGGTTCCTTCCACGCCCTGGTAGTGATGAGGTCAACCAGGGGGTCGGCCGGAGGGGACACCCAAGAGGTAGACGGGCCTCTGTCGAACGCCTCCAGGAACACCAACTCGTCCGAGGAAGGTTTTTGGGCTGACCACCCCCCCCCTTTAGGCGAAGCATTTCCATAATGTCTCCAAGGGAGACGTCCTCGGGGGGTGACCTGAGGGAACCTTCCCCTTCCTCCAAATCAATGTCCTGCGTGAGGGACTCAGGAGAGTCCAAGTACCTCCTCTTACATTTACGTTTGTGAGGGACCTCCTCAGTGGGACTATCCGAGGAGGGCTCACTAACAGGGCCGTGTCTCACCAGTGGAACGGGCTGGGGCGTCAACACAGGCTGTCCCTGGGACTGGATGATGGAAGACAAGCCCAGCTGCAAGGGAGTGGGGGTGGAATCCGAAGAAAGAGTAGGGAGTCTCGAACATCTCGATATAACCCTCTCCACCATGTCGAAAGCCAAGGGTGAACCAATCTCTCCGGGCTCCGTGGTTAACACCCTCGGATCTGGCGCAGGGATCGGCGTTGGAGCCGAAGCGCTCGGACCCGAGAGGGAAGTGTGCTCTGACCGAAACGGAGCCAAGAACACACTGGCCTTCCCGGATCCGATGCACAGCTCTTGGCCCCGAGAGCTCGGATCCAAAAGGGGACCTGACAAACTAGAGGGCATGGCCGGCATCGAGGTAGCTATAACCATCGGCGCCGACTCCCTGGCTCCGGGACTCCTCGGATCCGAAGGATTGGGGCA
The DNA here is from genome assembly GCF_019279795.1 of Protopterus annectens. NCBI lineage: Eukaryota > Metazoa > Chordata > Ceratodontiformes > Protopteridae > Protopterus > Protopterus annectens. The sequence continues at coordinate 199,337,305 of NC_056750.1, forward strand.
AAAAGTGGGGCTGAACTCTCCACAGGAGGGGGGGGAAGCAGCAGCAGGAAGGAAATGACGCATCATCCGGTCCATATCAGCGTTGGAGAGACTGCAGGTCGACCTAGAGGAGGTCGCCGAAGCTGGCCGGGAGGGCCACTGCGATGACCTCGAAGATGGTCGGGCCTACTCCTCCGGCTCCAGTGAGAAGCATGGAGAATGGAGTGGAGGGGAGGAAGGCCCGGAGATCTTCTGAGGTGAGGAGAGCAGCTTAGCAGGCGGGGCCGAGGGGGCAAAGTCGGCCCGCTGTTTGTGGCTTCTATGCCTCTCTTTCTCCCTCTCTCTCTCTTTCTCCCTCTCTCTCTCTCTCCTCTCTTTCCTAGAGTCCCTCTTTCCCTGGGAAGAAATGGAAGGTTGAGTCCCAGCCAGGGAAGAGGGAACAACAGGCTGAGCAGCTGCGGCTGTAGCCACTGAGGGAGAGGAGGAGGAAGCCGACTCCGTGAGTAGAAGACCCGCCAGAATCAGCTTATTTCTCCTATCCCTCAGGGCCCGGAGGTTAAAAGCTGCACAAATTTGGCAGCCCGAAGACAAGTGCGGTACCCCCAGGCAGAGGACACACTGAGTGTGGCCATCTGCCGGGGAAAGCTTATGGCCACACTCAGTGCACTTAGAAAAAATGGCCTTAGGGGCCTCGGGCATAATATCTAATGAAAAAACACACACGTGCCTCACACAAAAACCTAAGGGGAAAAGGGGGGAATTACTAGGCTTAAACTGCGAGGGAATGGAAAAGGGGTTTAAACTAGGGAATTAACTGTCCACACACACACACAAAAACTAATAAGATTTTGAAGAACTTTTTTACTCACAGATTGCCTAACGCTAGGAGCTCGAGAAACCCGTGCTTGACAAAGCCGCGGCAAACGAGATCTGGGGATTGGAAGGAGGTGACAGGGTATTATGGGTAAGGGGGAGGAGCTTGGAGCTCGGATCTCTAGCTTGGAAAGCTGCCGGCTCAGATCCAGGTCGGGTCCGATACCCACAGGATGATGATCAAATGAAGTTTCCTACTTCAGATCATTGGTTAGGTTAACTACAGATTACATTAAACAAGCATCCTTCCCTCACTCGGTTACAAACACCCTCCACTCCTATCCCTTGCAAGTATACATCAGGACCTGCAACCATGGATGAGTACTTTCCTGTTATCTCTGCATCCAGCTTGGTGGACATGGCATCCTGAGGCAATGTAACAATTGCTTTATGTACACCAACAACCACTAAATTCTCAAACAGACAAATACCGTACGTGAAAGATATAGTTACACATTGACACTGGAGGCTATACTCTCACATACAGACACAAAAAGCAACAAACACGTTGTCCGTGACTCACACACATCACTCACCGTACCCATAAAAGACCACACACATAGACCCATATATGTGGAGGTGCTCACATGCAACTTATCCAAACATCAAAGGTCTCTCAGGCCCAGACCTCAGAAAATCCACATTCACACAAACAAGACGATACCCATCACAACACATTAAGCCACATCTCATTGTGTCTCAGCTGCAAAGCCCTTAAGGAGAAACACTCCACAACCCAATATTTTGGTCATAGGAGACTCAATTGTGAGACACACTGATGTCCCTCTGTCCAGGTTGGACAAGGAAAATGTTACAGTTAGTTGCCTATCATGGGCCAGGATCCGCCAGATCACACAAGCACTCAGGTCACATACCCCCAAGTACCGGTATGACTCAGTCATAGTCCATGTGGGCTTGAATGATCTGAGACATACTACCTTGCACTATATCAAGAGAGATGTAATTGAGCTCTCAGAATATGTGTATGAGCATAGCACTGAGCAGCATTCTACCATCTCCAAGGATAATGCATATTATGAACAGAAAATTATTGACTTTAACAATTGGCTTAGCTACTGGTGCCATTCTAAAGGGGTCCAATACTCGTCAGTCTGAGAGGACATGGTTGACAGGCCATGCTGCTTTTGCCAGGGATGGTCTTCATCTGTCATGTCTAGGCTTTTGGATATTGACCAAAGCATTATCCTCCCTTATAGTGCCTTTTTTATACTCACTGCCAAACAGACAAACCTTCCAATATAACAAAAGCTACTCAGGACAAGGTAAAGGTGTTACTGCTCAGTGCTAGGAGTCTCAAAAAGAAACTGTACTCCCTGCAAGTTCTTCTCATCCTGGAAAATGCCAACATCTGTGCAGTTACTGAAACATTGTTCAAAGCCACAGAAAGTGCACTGTCAGTGAATAGCTATAACACCTTTCATATGTTCTGACCACCCAGTGAAAATGAAAGAGCTAAACGTGGAAGTGTATCTATCTAGATAAAGGATAAGCACATCTCAAGGCTGGTCAAGCAATATGACATACTTGAACTACTCCTTGTCCAACTAACTATGGCAAAATCCATTACCATATTGTTGCTAGCTACAGATCCCCCACTATGAACCAGGAACCCCATACATCATACCTGAAGTTACTAGAATCACTCACCATCTAGCCCAATACCATACTGATGGGTGATTTTAACTAACCCTCAATTAATTGGGAGGCATACACTACCACTAACATGCAGGCCCAAAGATTTCTGCCCCGGGGAAGCTAGTCTGCACTCCCACTAAGGGAACAAATATCCTAGATCTGGTTCTCAAAAATATGAGAGTGTTGTATCCTGCTAGTGTAACGTCCTCACAAAGTGGTCTCCTTTGAAGTAAGCCCCCACCTGACCCTAAAAACTTTAAGAACTTCTGTAAGGTAAATTATCCCCTATTAAGAGATGGAATAGTTTCCAAGCCCCCCTAAATCCAGAAAACACAGAAACCTATGCAGAGAAAAAAAAACCTGCATGACCATATAAACAATTGCATGGAAATGGCAGTACCGTACCAAAATAAACCCAGCTCAAACCACAAAAACAAGCTACCCTGGTGGACCCCTGGTAAGTTGTACAAAAAAAGAAAGAAAATCCTGAAAATCCTATTGAGAAGTAAGAGGGAATGTGCATAGCACAGCAAAAAGTCCGTCATTAGTCTAAACAAGTGAATCAGGGAACAGGTTAAATCTCTGAAAGCAGATTTGGAGGTAAAAATAGCTTCAAAAACTAAGGATAGCCATAAGGTATTTTTCAATTATGTCCACAATCTTAAGGGTAACACTCAACAATGTGCAGGACTAGTTACAGATGGCATCACCTGACCTGTACTAAGACAGAAGATATAGCAAATCTGCTGGCAGACAAATTCTGCTCAAATTTCACCTCCCCATCACCTCTAGTTCTCCCCCAAGAAATACCCACCACTCCATCATTAATTATCACCAAAGAACAGGTTGCTACTGCGTTCTCTAAAGCTAAAACCATGACTTCAGTGGGTCATGATGATATACCAGGTTGCCTCCTAAACAGATTAAATCAGGACTTATCAGTCCTATTAGAATCTCTATTAAATCATAGCCTCTGGACTGGCTTTGCCCAGTAGAGTGGAGGGCAGCAACACCCTCTGCATAAAGGGGGACCATCTACTGACCTAGGAAATTACAGACCCATAAGTTTGACTAGTCTTATATGTAAGATCATGGAAAGAATAATCATAGACCTGATAAATCATGACATAGGAGACCTCCAAATACTGGGCCCAACCAAATTCAGCTTTGTCAAGGGCTTGTCATGCCTACTAAATCTGGACTTCTTTGAGAAAAAGACTAAGGCTATGAATGAGGATAAAACAGTACATACCACCTACCTCGACCTGGCCAAGGAATTTGACACAATTCTCTACTCAGGTATGATAAATAAACTCACAAAACTGGGTATAAATCCCTACATCACCAGATTGATAGCCAGTTGCCTAACTGACAGGACAAGTGGTTAAAATGGGTGATTCCAGATCCAGCAAGAGGCCATTTACTAGTGGTGTGACATAAAGCTCAGTGCTGGGACCACTCCTGTTGAGAATACACTTCCCTGAAGTCAAGGGTAATGTGGAAAACTTCTGGAAGACAAAATTCACTGATGACTGCAAGCTGGGGGCAATCACTGAATCTGCCAAAGATGTAGATATCCTACCGGAGGGTCTAGATCAGACAAATGATCGGTGCCAGAACCATGGCTCAAAACTAAATGTGAAAAAATGCATTGTTATACCCTTTGGAAAGTCAAATGCCCCTGAAATTACAACATCAATATCACCCCTCTATGAGTACACCCAGAGGTGAGAGATCTAGGTACACAGATAGGTAATAGCCTGAACTTTGACTGCCATGTGTCCACAGGATGATGAAGTCCTTGTATGTCACAACTTATAAGTAAAGGTATGGCATCCAGATCCAAGGAAATTATAGTCCTACTGTAGTCAGCAATCATTAGACCAATAATAGAGTACAATGCACCATTTGACATGTACTAGATTAGGCACTTACAGCAGCTGGAGTGACCTCAGAGGTTCTTCTCAAAGAAAATGCAGGGTGTAAACAACATGCCCTATGAGGATAGACTAAAAGCCTTATAGGTTCATAGGTTTATACTAGGCTATCTGCCCTAAGGCATTTATAAGCCTAGCCCAAATTTTTGTGGCTTACGCCACCCCTTATATGAAAAAAATACTGTGCCCATTAGTTTGTTGTGCCTCTGTCCAGCAGTGACACAGAGATGATTCCCGGGGTAAACCTACGATCTCCCATCCACAGGTCTAGATTTCTCTTGAACAGAGTCAGCGAGGTGCTCTGCCTCACATGGACCGGGATTTTATTCCACAGCATAGGGAGTCTCTGAGTGATAAATCTATCCCTCCAGCACGTCCTATTTATATCCGTGCTAAGGTTTAAGTCGCTTGCTCTAGTGGTTTTGGTGGATTTGGATTTGTTGAGGTGGAGCATGTCCATTAATTCCAGGTTGGACATGGCCTTGTATGTCAGGCACATGTCACCTCTGAGCAGACGGTATGCGACTGAATAGAGCTGGAGTTTCTTCAATCTGGCAGCATATGACAGATTTTGGAGTCCCTTTATCCTTTTGGTGAGGAACTTTTGGGGTCTCTCCAATTGCTGCAGATGTCGGGTGAGATACATCCCGAATGGGGCATTGTACTCGATCATTGGTCTGATAAGTGAAGAGTACAGGGAACAATGACCTCACTAGATCTGGATGTGAATCCCTTCATGATCAGGTGGGCAATGTAGAAGGTCTTTCTAACCACTTTAGCAATGTGAGTGTCAAAAGAAAGGCCACTGTCAACCTGGGTCCCCAGGTCCCTGATAACCTCTTCTGTGCTTAGTGGATTGCCACCTATATGGTAGCTTGGGGTTACCTTGTTTTTCCCGAAGGGTATGACTATACATTTTTGGCGTTTAACTTCAGGCCATGGCTCTGGCACCAGCTATCTGTTTCCGTGAGTCCCTTCTGAAGGATATCCGTGTCCGATGCACTTTCCACTATGGCGCCCAGTTTGCAGTCATCTGCAAACTTTGTCAGCCAAAGTCCTCCCATGTTGGCCTGTACTTCTGAGAAGTAGATGCCAAACAATAGGGGCCAAGGACCGAGCCCTGTGGGACACCACTTGTGACCGGCTTGGAGTCTGACACAGCGCCAGCAACTCTAACCCTGTGGGTTCTGTCCTTAAGCCAGTTTGCAACCCATCTTGTGACATATGGGTTTACATTTAAGCTGGTAAGTTTTTCTACAATACCCGAGTGGGGTATTGTGTCGAAAGCCTTTGCAAGGTCAAGGTAGGCTGTATGGACTGCCTTTCCCTCATCAATGGCCTTGGTGACTGTTTCGAAGAAGTCGACCAAGTTCAAAAGGCATGATCTTCCCTTGACAAAGCCAAACTGGGTCGGGTCCAATGTCTGCAAGTCCCCTATATCTTTGTTTATGAGCTCCATTATGATCCTCTCCATAGCTTTGCAGACTAGACTTGTTAAGCTTATGGGGCGGTAATTACCAGGGTCCGTGAGGCCGCCTTTGTGGAGTGGGACAACAGTTGCCGTGACGCCACTCCTTGGGCACGTATCCTGTGGTAAGGCTGAGATTAAACAGCTGCCTTATGTGCGGGTTTAATTCCTCATTTAGCTCGTGTAGCACACAGCCGGGGACACCATCCGGTCCCATTGATGCTGTGTTTTTAGCTTTAGAGAGAGCAGCTTTCACCTGCGCATTTGAGATGTCCGGGAGGCTACACTCGGCTGGGATAGTTATCTCTCCTTTAGGGGAGAGGGGTTTGAAGTTTGCACTGAACCTGTCTGCCAGTATGTTGGCAATGTCTGTGGGTTCAGTGATTTTTGTATCATTTTGGACTAATTCTGAGCATATCTGGGAGTTTCCACCCAGGTTCCTAACATAGCTGAAAAAGGCCTTATGATTGTCCTTTGAATCCATGGCAATTTTTCTCTCAAAATTGGCCTTAGTTGATTTTATGAGTGCTCGTATTTTTTTACTAATAATGATCAGGGGTGACTTCCCTTTTATGGATTTTGTTCTATCATGTAATAGCTTTCTCCTCTTATTGTAAAGTTTGTTAATGGCTGGGGTCCACCAGACTGGACGTTTGCCCTTTGTGGAAAGAGTCTTGGTTTTATTTGGGATTGCCTGATCCATGCAGTCCTGGAGGTGTTCATAGAAGGCATTTGTAAGGGCTTCCAGAGCTTGGGTTGTGGTTTCCACTGGCTCAGGGGCCTTGAAGGATACCACACCAGTCTTGAGTAGTGTGAAGTTTGCTTTAGAGAAGTTCTTCACTATGGTCTTTTATTTTGAGGGGGGGGGCGGGATGTGGATTTCCTGTGAGATTAGTTTATGATCAGATCTCACCAATGAGGGATATACTTCTGGTGTGGAGCATTTTGTCCCCATGTTTGTGACAATGAGATCTAGTATATTTTCTCCTCTCGTGGGAACAGTGACTAGCTGTTCCATGGCATTTGAATTTATGAACTCCAGGAACCGTTGGGCTAGAAAGTTAGGGCTTGAGTAATGTTCCCAGTCTATATTCGGGTAGTTGAAGTCACCCAATATGATGGTGTTTGGAGATACATTTATACCCTCCAGTGTCTTCAGGAAGGCTGTGTGGGGTTCCTGAGTTTGAGAGGGTGGCCTGTAGCATGCTACAATTTGTAGAGCAGTTTTGCCTATGGTTAGTTGCACCTGGATGGTTTCCGAAGCTTCGTGCGTTGCCACCAACCTGGAGGTGTGGGTATCCTTTATGAATATGGATACACCCCTCCTTTTGTGGTGTGGCCCGGGTTTTGGGGCCGGAACGGATGATTTGAGGTAAAACCTAATAGTGCCGGGTGCTCTCAGGAGCCTTGAACCAGGTTTCAGTTACAGCACAGACATCGATGTTCTCCATACTGAGAAGGGCCTCGAGTGCGTGCATTTTGAGATTTAGACTTCTGGCATTGAGCAGCATTACCCTCAGTTTCTTCCCATTTTTGTTTTCTAGGGTGGTAGGTTTAGAATTTGAGCCTTGCCTAAAAAGGCACTATGGGGTGGCAAGAGCCTTAGCCAATATCCGAATCCCAGGGGTGACAGGTGCAAGCCGTCCCTTGCGAAGCAGCGTGGCTTGTCAAGCATGTCATCCCAGGCAGACAGACACTGGATCCCCTTTGAATGACACCAGACATTAAGCCAATTGTTAAAGCTGATCATCTTGTCTCTATATTGTGGCATCATTCTTGGTGAAGGAAGGATACTGCTCAGGGTTAGGGTCATACCTGCCTGGGCTACATAATCAGAGAGCTCCTCTATGTCTCTTTTCATGTAGTCCAGGGAGGTGCGTCTCAGGTCGTTCACACCAGCATGGACAATGACTGTGTCATATTTGTACTTGCCGTGGAGTGACCCGAGTGCTTGTGTTATGTGGCGGATTCTAGCGCCCGATAGGCAGCTTACTGTGACCCTCTCCTTGTTCAGCCTGGTGAGTGGGACGTCAGTGTGTCTGACTATGGAGTCACCTATGACAAGTATGTTTGGTGTTGTATTTGGCCTTAAGGGCTGTGACTGCTTTGCACACTGCTTTTGTGGTTTATGTGTTGCTTGTGGGGTGTCTTGAGGTAGCAGTTGTTTGGGTGTCTGCTTTGGAGGCCTCTGCTGTTTAGGTAAATTTTTACTCAGAGCCTCGAGTATGTCTTTGTGTGTTTATGTGTTTGATTCAGTGGAGTGGTAGCATTATGTGAGGCTGGTTTTGTGGTGTGTGTAGTTGCCTTCTCCTCCTGTCTGGTCTTGCCAGTCCTGAGTTGAGAGAGCTCAGCCTCCAGTTTGGCTAAATAGCTGCATCTCTCAAGTATTTGTGTTATGTGGGAGGAGGAGAGGGTTGTCTGTGTACATGAGGCAGTTATAACATTGCCTCAAGATTCCCAGATTCACCAGCTGGACCGGAGAGAAGATTGACAACTGACCTTTGGACATGCTAGAATAATATTGGGAATTCCTTAATTGAAAACAAGGGCCAGTGGGGAGTGAGGGTGTAGTGCTTTTAATTTTTAGTGCTGACTTATATAATTGCTTTAGTGAGCAAGTGCCAGGTAACTTGAGTGCAATGTGTTACAAGTAACTAAATGCAAAACGACAAACAGTAACTTTCTTTCAAGTGAAACAAGGAAATAAGTACAGTAAGCAATGCAGATATCACTAGTGATCCACAGAAGCTGAGAAGTTGCGTATTAGGTGGAATTAGCTTCCAGGGAAATAACAAGCAAACAAACAACAAGCATATAAACAAAGCTAGATTCAGCAGGCCTGGATCTAGTCTATGCTAGAGCAAACAAGGTGAACCAATTTCAGTAAGATACAGTTCAAATATTCAGGCACTATAAACCTTTAACCAGAAATTCCCAGCTCAGAAGGGCAGAGTCCAGCCTCTTCTCCCACAAGAGTGCAGACCACGAACCTTCTTAATGTAAAATAACTGGCCTGAAGCCCAAGTGCCTAAACCAGAACTAATACACTTGGACACTGGGCTCTCAATCAGCAGTTCCCAACTTAGAAGGATGAAAGCTACCTGTCCTGCCACCACAGTGCTTGCCACAAACCTTCCTAATGTAAAACAACTGGTCTGAAGCCCAAGTGCTTAATCCAAAAGACTTGAATGATAGCTACACTTTAATCAAGTTACAACCAAGCAGTAATAAATACCATTGAATACTTTAGAGAATGTCTGGATTAGTGCTCAAGTTACACAAACAAAGCTAGATCCAGCAGGCCCGAATCCAGTCTATGCCACAGCAAACAAGGCGCACCAACTTCAGTAAGAAACAGTTCAGATATGCATGCACTATAAGCCTTTAACCAGAAATTCCCAGCTCAGAAGGGCAGAGTCCAGCCTCTCCTCCCACAAGAGTGCAGACCACGAACCCTCTTAATGTAAAATAACTGGCTTGAAAGCCCAAGTGCTTAAACCAGAATTAATACACTTTTAGAATAACAGACACTGAGCCCTCAATCAGCAGTTCTCAACCTAGAAGGATGTAAGCTACCTGTTCTGCCACAACAGTGCAGACCACAAACCCTCTCAGTGCAAAACAACTAACTGGTCCGAAGCCCAAGTGTTTAAACCAAAAGGCTTAGAATGAGTTACACCAAGCAGTAATAAATACAATTGAGTATTTTAAGATGATGCAAAAGTAAAAAGAAGTAGGTAAAAACACAAGTACAGTAAAAGCAGATGAAATTTTTTTTTTTTTTCTGAACAAGTGCTGAGATCAAAGAAACAGATTTGAGTGCTGAAACTAGAAAACTGGCTAGTTATAAGAAAAAAAACAAGCTAGAAGGCTTCCCTCAAACACAGAAGGGCTTCGGGGCTCAGAAGCCTACAAATAGTCTGTACCACTTAACAAGAAAGGCAGGAAATAAGCTTAATTATTATTTCCCAGATGCTCTCTTTGTACACAGTAGGAGTGCCTGAAATCAGAATATGATCTCACTGCACTCAGTTGAGTGAGCAAATGAGATGGGCCCAGAGGCAGGCTGAGGGGCGGGCAGTTTCAATGCCACTAAGATTAACACCAAAACAAAAACAGGGCGGGTGGGTGGGAATAACTGAAGAGCAGAATAACTTCAGTTAAAAATTCCTTCAACACTCAAATTAAATACTGTATTTTTAAAAAAAAAAAAGTGCAGATAAAGGTACTTAAATTCTCTTATACGTCCAGTTGAATATAACCAAGTTCTTAGCTGGCCAAGCTGAAGTTTTAAAGCAGGAATTATTTCACATGCACCAGTTTAAATATGCAAGGACAGGAAATCAAAGAATGTGGCTACCCCCACACCTGTAATTACTAGCAAATAACAAAATTCAGCCAACACTAGCTTCAGTTCAAGTTACTGAAGAGCAGAATAACTTCAGTTAAAAATTCCTTCAACACTCAAATTAAATACTGTATTTTTTAAAAAAAAGTGCAGATAAAGGTACTTAAATTCTCTTATACGTCCAGTTGAATATAACCAAGTTCTTAGCTGGCCAAGCTGAAGTTTTAAAGCAGGAATTATTTCACATGCACCAGTTTAAATATGCAAGGACAGGAAATCAAAGAATGTGGCTACCCCACACCTGTAATTACTAGCAAATAACAAAATTCAGCCAACACTAGCTTCAGTTCAAGTTACTGAAGAGCAGAATAACTTCAGTTAAAAATTCCTTCAACACTCAAATTAAATACTGTATTTTTTAAAAAAAGTGCAGATAAAGGTACTTAAATTCTCTTATACGTCCAGTTGAATATAACCAAGTTCTTAGCTGGCCAAGCTGAAGTTTTAAAGCAGGAATTATTTCACATGCACCAGTTTAAATATGCAAGGACAGGAAATCAAAGAATGTGGCTACCCCCACACCTGTAATTACTAGCAAATAACAAAATTCAGCCAACACTAGCTTCAGTTCAAGTTACTGAAGAGCAGAATAACTTCAGTTAAAAATTCCTTCAACACTCAAATTAAATACTGTATTTTTTAAAAAAAGTGCAGATAAAGGTACTTAAATTCTCTTATACGTCCAGTTGAATATAACCAAGTTCTTAGCTGGCCAAGCTGAAGTTTTAAAGCAGGAATTATTTCACATGCACCAGTTTAAATATGCAAGGACAGGAAATCAAAGAATGTGGCTACCCCACACCTGTAATTACTAGCAAATAACAAAATTCAGCCAACACTAGCTTCAGTTCAAGTTACTGAAGAGCAGAATAACTTCAGTTAAAAATTCCTTCAACACTCAAATTAAATACTGTATTTTTTAAAAAAAAGTGCAGATAAAGGTACTTAAATTCTCTTATACGTCCAGTTGAATATAACCAAGTTCTTAGCTGGCCAAGCTGAAGTTTTAAAGCAGGAATTATTTCACATGCACCAGTTTAAATATGCAAGGACAGGAAATCAAAGAATGTGGCTACCCCCACACCTGTAATTACTAGCAAATAACAAAATTCAGCCAACACTAGCTTCAGTTCAAGTTACTGAAGAGCAGAATAACTTCAGTTAAAAATTCCTTCAACACTCAAATTAAATACTGTATTTTTTAAAAAAAGTGCAGATAAAGGTACTTAAATTCTCTTATACGTCCAGTTGAATATAACCAAGTTCTTAGCTGGCCAAGCTGAAGTTTTAAAGCAGGAATTATTTCACATGCACCAGTTTAAATATGCAAGGACAGGAAATCAAAGAATGTGGCTACCCCACACCTGTAATTACTAGCAAATAACAAAATTCAGCCAACACTAGCTTCAGTTCAAGTTACTGAAGAGCAGAATAACTTCAGTTAAAAATTCCTTCAACACTCAAATTAAATACTGTATTTTTTAAAAAAAAGTGCAGATAAAGGTACTTAAATTCTCTTATACGTCCAGTTGAATATAACCAAGTTCTTAGCTGGCCAAGCTGAAGTTTTAAAGCAGGAATTATTTCACATGCACCAGTTTAAATATGCAAGGACAGGAAATCAAAGAATGTGGCTACCCCACACCTGTAATTACTAGCAAATAACAAAATTCAGCCAACACTAGCTTCAGTTCAAGTTACTGAAGAGCAGAATAACTTCAGTTAAAAATTCCTTCAACACTCAAATTAAATACTGTATTTTTTTTTAAAAAAAGTGCAGATAAAGGTACTTAAATTCTCTTATACGTCCAGTTGAATATAACCAAGTTCTTAGCTGGCCAAGCTGAAGTTTTAAAGCAGGAATTATTTCACATGCACCAGTTTAAATATGCAAGGACAGGAAATCAAAGAATGTGGCTACCCCCACACCTGTAATTACTAGCAAATAACAAAATTCAGCCAACACTAGCTTCAGTTCAAGTTACTGAAGAGCAGAATAACTTCAGTTAAAAATTCCTTCAACACTCAAATTAAATACTGTATTTTTTAAAAAAAGTGCAGATAAAGGTACTTAAATTCTCTTATACGTCCAGTTGAATATAACCAAGTTCTTAGCTGGCCAAGCTGAAGTTTTAAAGCAGGAATTATTTCACATGCACCAGTTTAAATATGCAAGGACAGGAAATCAAAGAATGTGGCTACCCCACACCTGTAATTACTAGCAAATAACAAAATTCAGCCAACACTAGCTTCAGTTCAAGTTACTGAAGAGCAGAATAACTTCAGTTAAAAATTCCTTCAACACTCAAATTAAATACTGTATTTTTAAAAAAAAAAGTGCAGATAAAGGTACTTAAATTCTCTTATACGTCCAGTTGAATATAACCAAGTTCTTAGCTGGCCAAGCTGAAGTTTTAAAGCAGGAATTATTTCACATGCACCAGTTTAAATATGCAAGGACAGGAAATCAAAGAATGTGGCTACCCCCACACCTGTAATTACTAGCAAATAACAAAATTCAGCCAACACTAGCTTCAGTTCAAGTTACTGAAGAGCAGAATAACTTCAGTTAAAAATTCCTTCAACACTCAAATTAAATACTGTATTTTTAAAAAAAGTGCAGATAAAGGTACTTAAATTCTCTTATACGTCCAGTTGAATATAACCAAGTTCTTAGCTGGCCAAGCTGAAGTTTTAAAGCAGGAATTATTTCACATGCACCAGTTTAAATATGCAAGGACAGGAAATCAAAGAATGTGGCTACCCCCACACCTGTAATTACTAGCAAATAACAAAATTCAGCCAACACTAGCTTCAGTTCAAGTTACTGAAGAGCAGAATAACTTCAGTTAAAAATTCCTTCAACACTCAAATTAAATACTGTATTTTTTAAAAAAAGTGCAGATAAAGGTACTTAAATTCTCTTATACGTCCAGTTGAATATAACCAAGTTCTTAGCTGGCCAAGCTGAAGTTTTAAAGCAGGAATTATTTCACATGCACCAGTTTAAATATGCAAGGACAGGAAATCAAAGAATGTGGCTACCCCACACCTGTAATTACTAGCAAATAACAAAATTCAGCCAACACTAGCTTCAGTTCAAGTTACTGAAGAGCAGAATAACTTCAGTTAAAAATTCCTTCAACACTCAAATTAAATACTGTATTTTTTAAAAAAAAGTGCAGATAAAGGTACTTAAATTCTCTTATACGTCCAGTTGAATATAACCAAGTTCTTAGCTGGCCAAGCTGAAGTTTTAAAGCAGGAATTATTTCACATGCACCAGTTTAAATATGCAAGGACAGGAAATCAAAGAATGTGGCTACCCCACACCTGTAATTACTAGCAAATAACAAAATTCAGCCAACACTAGCTTCAGTTCAAGTTACTGAAGAGCAGAATAACTTCAGTTAAAAATTCCTTCAACACTCAAATTAAATACTGTATTTTTTAAAAAAGTGCAGATAAAGGTACTTAAATTCTCTTATACGTCCAGTTGAATATAACCAAGTTCTTAGCTGGCCAAGCTGAAGTTTTAAAGCAGGAATTATTTCACATGCACCAGTTTAAATATGCAAGGACAGGAAATCAAAGAATGTGGCTACCCCACACCTGTAATTACTAGCAAATAACAAAATTCAGCCAACACTAGCTTCAGTTCAAGTTACTGAAGAGCAGAATAACTTCAGTTAAAAATTCCTTCAACACTCAAATTAAATACTGTATTTTTTTTTAAAAAAAGTGCAGATAAAGGTACTTAAATTCTCTTATACGTCCAGTTGAATATAACCAAGTTCTTAGCTGGCCAAGCTGAAGTTTTAAAGCAGGAATTATTTCACATGCACCAGTTTAAATATGCAAGGACAGGAAATCAAAGAATGTGGCTACCCCCACACCTGTAATTACTAGCAAATAACAAAATTCAGCCAACACTAGCTTCAGTTCAAGTTACTGAAGAGCAGAATAACTTCAGTTAAAAATTCCTTCAACACTCAAATTAAATACTGTATTTTTTTAAAAAAGTGCAGATAAAGGTACTTAAATTCTCTTATACGTCCAGTTGAATATAACCAAGTTCTTAGCTGGCCAAGCTGAAGTTTTAAAGCAGGAATTATTTCACATGCACCAGTTTAAATATGCAAGGACAGGAAATCAAAGAATGTGGCTACCCCACACCTGTAATTACTAGCAAATAACAAAATTCAGCCAACACTAGCTTCAGTTCAAGTTACTGAAGAGCAGAATAACTTCAGTTAAAAATTCCTTCAACACTCAAATTAAATACTGTATTTTTTTTTAAAAAAAGTGCAGATAAAGGTACTTAAATTCTCTTATACGTCCAGTTGAATATAACCAAGTTCTTAGCTGGCCAAGCTGAAGTTTTAAAGCAGGAATTATTTCACATGCACCAGTTTAAATATGCAAGGACAGGAAATCAAAGAATGTGGCTACCCCCACACCTGTAATTACTAGCAAATAACAAAATTCAGCCAACACTAGCTTCAGTTCAAGTTACTGAAGAGCAGAATAACTTCAGTTAAAAATTCCTTCAACACTCAAATTAAATACTGTATTTTTAAAAAAAAGTGCAGATAAAGGTACTTAAATTCTCTTATACGTCCAGTTGAATATAACCAAGTTCTTAGCTGGCCAAGCTGAAGTTTTAAAGCAGGAATTATTTCACATGCACCAGTTTAAATATGCAAGGACAGGAAATCAAAGAATGTGGCTACCCCCACACCTGTAATTACTAGCAAATAACAAAATTCAGCCAACACTAGCTTCAGTTCAAGTTACTGAAGAGCAGAATAACTTCAGTTAAAAATTCCTTCAACACTCAAATTAAATACTGTATTTTTAAAAAAAGTGCAGATAAAGGTACTTAAATTCTCTTATACGTCCAGTTGAATATAACCAAGTTCTTAGCTGGCCAAGCTGAAGTTTTAAAGCAGGAATTATTTCACATGCACCAGTTTAAATATGCAAGGACAGGAAATCAAAGAATGTGGCTACCCCCACACCTGTAATTACTAGCAAATAACAAAATTCAGCCAACACTAGCTTCAGTTCAAGTTACTGAAGAGCAGAATAACTTCAGTTAAAAATTCCTTCAACACTCAAATTAAATACTGTATTTTTTAAAAAAAGTGCAGATAAAGGTACTTAAATTCTCTTATACGTCCAGTTGAATATAACCAAGTTCTTAGCTGGCCAAGCTGAAGTTTTAAAGCAGGAATTATTTCACATGCACCAGTTTAAATATGCAAGGACAGGAAATCAAAGAATGTGGCTACCCCCACACCTGTAATTACTAGCAAATAACAAAATTCAGCCAACACTAGCTTCAGTTCAAGTTACTGAAGAGCAGAATAACTTCAGTTAAAAATTCCTTCAACACTCAAATTAAATACTGTATTTTTAAAAAAAGTGCAGATAAAGGTACTTAAATTCTCTTATACGTCCAGTTGAATATAACCAAGTTCTTAGCTGGCCAAGCTGAAGTTTTAAAGCAGGAATTATTTCACATGCACCAGTTTAAATATGCAAGGACAGGAAATCAAAGAATGTGGCTACCCCCACACCTGTAATTACTAGCAAATAACAAAATTCAGCCAACACTAGCTTCAGTTCAAGTTACTGAAGAGCAGAATAACTTCAGTTAAAAATTCCTTCAACACTCAAATTAAATACTGTATTTTTTAAAAAAAGTGCAGATAAAGGTACTTAAATTCTCTTATACGTCCAGTTGAATATAACCAAGTTCTTAGCTGGCCAAGCTGAAGTTTTAAAGCAGGAATTATTTCACATGCACCAGTTTAAATATGCAAGGACAGGAAATCAAAGAATGTGGCTACCCCACACCTGTAATTACTAGCAAATAACAAAATTCAGCCAACACTAGCTTCAGTTCAAGTTACTGAAGAGCAGAATAACTTCAGTTAAAAATTCCTTCAACACTCAAATTAAATACTGTATTTTTTAAAAAAAAGTGCAGATAAAGGTACTTAAATTCTCTTATACGTCCAGTTGAATATAACCAAGTTCTTAGCTGGCCAAGCTGAAGTTTTAAAGCAGGAATTATTTCACATGCACCAGTTTAAATATGCAAGGACAGGAAATCAAAGAATGTGGCTACCCCACACCTGTAATTACTAGCAAATAACAAAATTCAGCCAACACTAGCTTCAGTTCAAGTTACTGAAGAGCAGAATAACTTCAGTTAAAAATTCCTTCAACACTCAAATTAAATACTGTATTTTTTAAAAAAAAGTGCAGATAAAGGTACTTAAATTCTCTTATACGTCCAGTTGAATATAACCAAGTTCTTAGCTGGCCAAGCTGAAGTTTTAAAGCAGGAATTATTTCACATGCACCAGTTTAAATATGCAAGGACAGGAAATCAAAGAATGTGGCTACCCCCACACCTGTAATTACTAGCAAATAACAAAATTCAGCCAACACTAGCTTCAGTTCAAGTTACTGAAGAGCAGAATAACTTCAGTTAAAAATTCCTTCAACACTCAAATTAAATACTGTATTTTTTTAAAAAAGTGCAGATAAAGGTACTTAAATTCTCTTATACGTCCAGTTGAATATAACCAAGTTCTTAGCTGGCCAAGCTGAAGTTTTAAAGCAGGAATTATTTCACATGCACCAGTTTAAATATGCAAGGACAGGAAATCAAAGAATGTGGCTACCCCCACACCTGTAATTACTAGCAAATAACAAAATTCAGCCAACACTAGCTTCAGTTCAAGTTACTGAAGAGCAGAATAACTTCAGTTAAAAATTCCTTCAACACTCAAATTAAATACTGTATTTTTTAAAAAAAGTGCAGATAAAGGTACTTAAATTCTCTTATACGTCCAGTTGAATATAACCAAGTTCTTAGCTGGCCAAGCTGAAGTTTTAAAGCAGGAATTATTTCACATGCACCAGTTTAAATATGCAAGGACAGGAAATCAAAGAATGTGGCTACCCCACACCTGTAATTACTAGCAAATAACAAAATTCAGCCAACACTAGCTTCAGTTCAAGTTACTGAAGAGCAGAATAACTTCAGTTAAAAATTCCTTCAACACTCAAATTAAATACTGTATTTTTTAAAAAAAGTGCAGATAAAGGTACTTAAATTCTCTTATACGTCCAGTTGAATATAACCAAGTTCTTAGCTGGCCAAGCTGAAGTTTTAAAGCAGGAATTATTTCACATGCACCAGTTTAAATATGCAAGGACAGGAAATCAAAGAATGTGGCTACCCCACACCTGTAATTACTAGCAAATAACAAAATTCAGCCAACACTAGCTTCAGTTCAAGTTACTGAAGAGCAGAATAACTTCAGTTAAAAATTCCTTCAACACTCAAATTAAATACTGTATTTTTTAAAAAAGTGCAGATAAAGGTACTTAAATTCTCTTATACGTCCAGTTGAATATAACCAAGTTCTTAGCTGGCCAAGCTGAAGTTTTAAAGCAGGAATTATTTCACATGCACCAGTTTAAATATGCAAGGACAGGAAATCAAAGAATGTGGCTACCCCACACCTGTAATTACTAGCAAATAACAAAATTCAGCCAACACTAGCTTCAGTTCAAGTTACTGAAGAGCAGAATAACTTCAGTTAAAAATTCCTTCAACACTCAAATTAAATACTGTATTTTTTAAAAAAAAGTGCAGATAAAGGTACTTAAATTCTCTTATACGTCCAGTTGAATATAACCAAGTTCTTAGCTGGCCAAGCTGAAGTTTTAAAGCAGGAATTATTTCACATGCACCAGTTTAAATATGCAAGGACAGGAAATCAAAGAATGTGGCTACCCCACACCTGTAATTACTAGCAAATAACAAAATTCAGCCAACACTAGCTTCAGTTCAAGTTACTGAAGAGCAGAATAACTTCAGTTAAAAATTCCTTCAACACTCAAATTAAATACTGTATTTTTTTAAAAAAGTGCAGATAAAGGTACTTAAATTCTCTTATACGTCCAGTTGAATATAACCAAGTTCTTAGCTGGCCAAGCTGAAGTTTTAAAGCAGGAATTATTTCACATGCACCAGTTTAAATATGCAAGGACAGGAAATCAAAGAATGTGGCTACCCCACACCTGTAATTACTAGCAAATAACAAAATTCAGCCAACACTAGCTTCAGTTCAAGTTACTGAAGAGCAGAATAACTTCAGTTAAAAATTCCTTCAACACTCAAATTAAATACTGTATTTTTTTTTAAAAAAAGTGCAGATAAAGGTACTTAAATTCTCTTATACGTCCAGTTGAATATAACCAAGTTCTTAGCTGGCCAAGCTGAAGTTTTAAAGCAGGAATTATTTCACATGCACCAGTTTAAATATGCAAGGACAGGAAATCAAAGAATGTGGCTACCCCCACACCTGTAATTACTAGCAAATAACAAAATTCAGCCAACACTAGCTTCAGTTCAAGTTACTGAAGAGCAGAATAACTTCAGTTAAAAATTCCTTCAACACTCAAATTAAATACTGTATTTTTTTTTAAAAAAAGTGCAGATAAAGGTACTTAAATTCTCTTATACGTCCAGTTGAATATAACCAAGTTCTTAGCTGGCCAAGCTGAAGTTTTAAAGCAGGAATTATTTCACATGCACCAGTTTAAATATGCAAGGACAGGAAATCAAAGAATGTGGCTACCCCCACACCTGTAATTACTAGCAAATAACAAAATTCAGCCAACACTAGCTTCAGTTCAAGTTACTGAAGAGCAGAATAACTTCAGTTAAAAATTCCTTCAACACTCAAATTAAATACTGTATTTTTTAAAAAAAGTGCAGATAAAGGTACTTAAATTCTCTTATACGTCCAGTTGAATATAACCAAGTTCTTAGCTGGCCAAGCTGAAGTTTTAAAGCAGGAATTATTTCACATGCACCAGTTTAAATATGCAAGGACAGGAAATCAAAGAATGTGGCTACCCCACACCTGTAATTACTAGCAAATAACAAAATTCAGCCAACACTAGCTTCAGTTCAAGTTACTGAAGAGCAGAATAACTTCAGTTAAAAATTCCTTCAACACTCAAATTAAATACTGTATTTTTTAAAAAAGTGCAGATAAAGGTACTTAAATTCTCTTATACGTCCAGTTGAATATAACCAAGTTCTTAGCTGGCCAAGCTGAAGTTTTAAAGCAGGAATTATTTCACATGCACCAGTTTAAATATGCAAGGACAGGAAATCAAAGAATGTGGCTACCCCACACCTGTAATTACTAGCAAATAACAAAATTCAGCCAACACTAGCTTCAGTTCAAGTTACTGAAGAGCAGAATAACTTCAGTTAAAAATTCCTTCAACACTCAAATTAAATACTGTATTTTTTAAAAAAAAGTGCAGATAAAGGTACTTAAATTCTCTTATACGTCCAGTTGAATATAACCAAGTTCTTAGCTGGCCAAGCTGAAGTTTTAAAGCAGGAATTATTTCACATGCACCAGTTTAAATATGCAAGGACAGGAAATCAAAGAATGTGGCTACCCCACACCTGTAATTACTAGCAAATAACAAAATTCAGCCAACACTAGCTTCAGTTCAAGTTACTGAAGAGCAGAATAACTTCAGTTAAAAATTCCTTCAACACTCAAATTAAATACTGTATTTTTAAAAAAAGTGCAGATAAAGGTACTTAAATTCTCTTATACGTCCAGTTGAATATAACCAAGTTCTTAGCTGGCCAAGCTGAAGTTTTAAAGCAGGAATTATTTCACATGCACCAGTTTAAATATGCAAGGACAGGAAATCAAAGAATGTGGCTACCCCACACCTGTAATTACTAGCAAATAACAAAATTCAGCCAACACTAGCTTCAGTTCAAGTTACTGAAGAGCAGAATAACTTCAGTTAAAAATTCCTTCAACACTCAAATTAAATACTGTATTTTTTAAAAAAAAAGTGCAGATAAAGGTACTTAAATTCTCTTATACGTCCAGTTGAATATAACCAAGTTCTTAGCTGGCCAAGCTGAAGTTTTAAAGCAGGAATTATTTCACATGCACCAGTTTAAATATGCAAGGACAGGAAATCAAAGAATGTGGCTACCCCCACACCTGTAATTACTAGCAAATAACAAAATTCAGCCAACACTAGCTTCAGTTCAAGTTACTGAAGAGCAGAATAACTTCAGTTAAAAATTCCTTCAACACTCAAATTAAATACTGTATTTTTTTTTTAAAAAAGTGCAGATAAAGGTACTTAAATTCTCTTATACGTCCAGTTGAATATAACCAAGTTCTTAGCTGGCCAAGCTGAAGTTTTAAAGCAGGAATTATTTCACATGCACCAGTTTAAATATGCAAGGACAGGAAATCAAAGAATGTGGCTACCCCACACCTGTAATTACTAGCAAATAACAAAATTCAGCCAACACTAGCTTCAGTTCAAGTTACTGAAGAGCAGAATAACTTCAGTTAAAAATTCCTTCAACACTCAAATTAAATACTGTATTTTTTAAAAAAAGTGCAGATAAAGGTACTTAAATTCTCTTATACGTCCAGTTGAATATAACCAAGTTCTTAGCTGGCCAAGCTGAAGTTTTAAAGCAGGAATTATTTCACATGCACCAGTTTAAATATGCAAGGACAGGAAATCAAAGAATGTGGCTACCCCCACACCTGTAATTACTAGCAAATAACAAAATTCAGCCAACACTAGCTTCAGTTCAAGTTACTGAAGAGCAGAATAACTTCAGTTAAAAATTCCTTCAACACTCAAATTAAATACTGTATTTTTTAAAAAAAGTGCAGATAAAGGTACTTAAATTCTCTTATACGTCCAGTTGAATATAACCAAGTTCTTAGCTGGCCAAGCTGAAGTTTTAAAGCAGGAATTATTTCACATGCACCAGTTTAAATATGCAAGGACAGGAAATCAAAGAATGTGGCTACCCCACACCTGTAATTACTAGCAAATAACAAAATTCAGCCAACACTAGCTTCAGTTCAAGTTACTGAAGAGCAGAATAACTTCAGTTAAAAATTCCTTCAACACTCAAATTAAATACTGTATTTTTAAAAAAGTGCAGATAAAGGTACTTAAATTCTCTTATACGTCCAGTTGAATATAACCAAGTTCTTAGCTGGCCAAGCTGAAGTTTTAAAGCAGGAATTATTTCACATGCACCAGTTTAAATATGCAAGGACAGGAAATCAAAGAATGTGGCTACCCCACACCTGTAATTACTAGCAAATAACAAAATTCAGCCAACACTAGCTTCAGTTCAAGTTACTGAAGAGCAGAATAACTTCAGTTAAAAATTCCTTCAACACTCAAATTAAATACTGTATTTTTTAAAAAAAGTGCAGATAAAGGTACTTAAATTCTCTTATACGTCCAGTTGAATATAACCAAGTTCTTAGCTGGCCAAGCTGAAGTTTTAAAGCAGGAATTATTTCACATGCACCAGTTTAAATATGCAAGGACAGGAAATCAAAGAATGTGGCTACCCCACACCTGTAATTACTAGCAAATAACAAAATTCAGCCAACACTAGCTTCAGTTCAAGTTACTGAAGAGCAGAATAACTTCAGTTAAAAATTCCTTCAACACTCAAATTAAATACTGTATTTTTAAAAAAAAAAGTGCAGATAAAGGTACTTAAATTCTCTTATACGTCCAGTTGAATATAACCAAGTTCTTAGCTGGCCAAGCTGAAGTTTTAAAGCAGGAATTATTTCACATGCACCAGTTTAAATATGCAAGGACAGGAAATCAAAGAATGTGGCTACCCCACACCTGTAATTACTAGCAAATAACAAAATTCAGCCAACACTAGCTTCAGTTCAAGTTACTGAAGAGCAGAATAACTTCAGTTAAAAATTCCTTCAACACTCAAATTAAATACTGTATTTTTTTTTAAAAAAAGTGCAGATAAAGGTACTTAAATTCTCTTATACGTCCAGTTGAATATAACCAAGTTCTTAGCTGGCCAAGCTGAAGTTTTAAAGCAGGAATTATTTCACATGCACCAGTTTAAATATGCAAGGACAGGAAATCAAAGAATGTGGCTACCCCCACACCTGTAATTACTAGCAAATAACAAAATTCAGCCAACACTAGCTTCAGTTCAAGTTACTGAAGAGCAGAATAACTTCAGTTAAAAATTCCTTCAACACTCAAATTAAATACTGTATTTTTTAAAAAAAGTGCAGATAAAGGTACTTAAATTCTCTTATACGTCCAGTTGAATATAACCAAGTTCTTAGCTGGCCAAGCTGAAGTTTTAAAGCAGGAATTATTTCACATGCACCAGTTTAAATATGCAAGGACAGGAAATCAAAGAATGTGGCTACCCCACACCTGTAATTACTAGCAAATAACAAAATTCAGCCAACACTAGCTTCAGTTCAAGTTACTGAAGAGCAGAATAACTTCAGTTAAAAATTCCTTCAACACTCAAATTAAATACTGTATTTTTTAAAAAAAAGTGCAGATAAAGGTACTTAAATTCTCTTATACGTCCAGTTGAATATAACCAAGTTCTTAGCTGGCCAAGCTGAAGTTTTAAAGCAGGAATTATTTCACATGCACCAGTTTAAATATGCAAGGACAGGAAATCAAAGAATGTGGCTACCCCACACCTGTAATTACTAGCAAATAACAAAATTCAGCCAACACTAGCTTCAGTTCAAGTTACTGAAGAGCAGAATAACTTCAGTTAAAAATTCCTTCAACACTCAAATTAAATACTGTATTTTTTAAAAAAAAGTGCAGATAAAGGTACTTAAATTCTCTTATACGTCCAGTTGAATATAACCAAGTTCTTAGCTGGCCAAGCTGAAGTTTTAAAGCAGGAATTATTTCACATGCACCAGTTTAAATATGCAAGGACAGGAAATCAAAGAATGTGGCTACCCCACACCTGTAATTACTAGCAAATAACAAAATTCAGCCAACACTAGCTTCAGTTCAAGTTACTGAAGAGCAGAATAACTTCAGTTAAAAATTCCTTCAACACTCAAATTAAATACTGTATTTTTTAAAAAGTGCAGATAAAGGTACTTAAATTCTCTTATACGTCCAGTTGAATATAACCAAGTTCTTAGCTGGCCAAGCTGAAGTTTTAAAGCAGGAATTATTTCACATGCACCAGTTTAAATATGCAAGGACAGGAAATCAAAGAATGTGGCTACCCCACACCTGTAATTACTAGCAAATAACAAAATTCAGCCAACACTAGCTTCAGTTCAAGTTACTGAAGAGCAGAATAACTTCAGTTAAAAATTCCTTCAACACTCAAATTAAATACTGTATTTTTTTTTAAAAAAAGTGCAGATAAAGGTACTTAAATTCTCTTATACGTCCAGTTGAATATAACCAAGTTCTTAGCTGGCCAAGCTGAAGTTTTAAAGCAGGAATTATTTCACATGCACCAGTTTAAATATGCAAGGACAGGAAATCAAAGAATGTGGCTACCCCCACACCTGTAATTACTAGCAAATAACAAAATTCAGCCAACACTAGCTTCAGTTCAAGTTACTGAAGAGCAGAATAACTTCAGTTAAAAATTCCTTCAACACTCAAATTAAATACTGTATTTTTTAAAAAAAAGTGCAGATAAAGGTACTTAAATTCTCTTATACGTCCAGTTGAATATAACCAAGTTCTTAGCTGGCCAAGCTGAAGTTTTAAAGCAGGAATTATTTCACATGCACCAGTTTAAATATGCAAGGACAGGAAATCAAAGAATGTGGCTACCCCACACCTGTAATTACTAGCAAATAACAAAATTCAGCCAACACTAGCTTCAGTTCAAGTTACTGAAGAGCAGAATAACTTCAGTTAAAAATTCCTTCAACACTCAAATTAAATACTGTATTTTTTAAAAAAAGTGCAGATAAAGGTACTTAAATTCTCTTATACGTCCAGTTGAATATAACCAAGTTCTTAGCTGGCCAAGCTGAAGTTTTAAAGCAGGAATTATTTCACATGCACCAGTTTAAATATGCAAGGACAGGAAATCAAAGAATGTGGCTACCCCCACACCTGTAATTACTAGCAAATAACAAAATTCAGCCAACACTAGCTTCAGTTCAAGTTACTGAAGAGCAGAATAACTTCAGTTAAAAATTCCTTCAACACTCAAATTAAATACTGTATTTTTTAAAAAGTGCAGATAAAGGTACTTAAATTCTCTTATACGTCCAGTTGAATATAACCAAGTTCTTAGCTGGCCAAGCTGAAGTTTTAAAGCAGGAATTATTTCACATGCACCAGTTTAAATATGCAAGGACAGGAAATCAAAGAATGTGGCTACCCCCACACCTGTAATTACTAGCAAATAACAAAATTCAGCCAACACTAGCTTCAGTTCAAGTTACTGAAGAGCAGAATAACTTCAGTTAAAAATTCCTTCAACACTCAAATTAAATACTGTATTTTTTAAAAAAAGTGCAGATAAAGGTACTTAAATTCTCTTATACGTCCAGTTGAATATAACCAAGTTCTTAGCTGGCCAAGCTGAAGTTTTAAAGCAGGAATTATTTCACATGCACCAGTTTAAATATGCAAGGACAGGAAATCAAAGAATGTGGCTACCCCACACCTGTAATTACTAGCAAATAACAAAATTCAGCCAACACTAGCTTCAGTTCAAGTTACTGAAGAGCAGAATAACTTCAGTTAAAAATTCCTTCAACACTCAAATTAAATACTGTATTTTTTAAAAAGTGCAGATAAAGGTACTTAAATTCTCTTATACGTCCAGTTGAATATAACCAAGTTCTTAGCTGGCCAAGCTGAAGTTTTAAAGCAGGAATTATTTCACATGCACCAGTTTAAATATGCAAGGACAGGAAATCAAAGAATGTGGCTACCCCACACCTGTAATTACTAGCAAATAACAAAATTCAGCCAACACTAGCTTCAGTTCAAGTTACTGAAGAGCAGAATAACTTCAGTTAAAAATTCCTTCAACACTCAAATTAAATACTGTATTTTTTAAAAAAGTGCAGATAAAGGTACTTAAATTCTCTTATACGTCCAGTTGAATATAACCAAGTTCTTAGCTGGCCAAGCTGAAGTTTTAAAGCAGGAATTATTTCACATGCACCAGTTTAAATATGCAAGGACAGGAAATCAAAGAATGTGGCTACCCCCACACCTGTAATTACTAGCAAATAACAAAATTCAGCCAACACTAGCTTCAGTTCAAGTTACTGAAGAGCAGAATAACTTCAGTTAAAAATTCCTTCAACACTCAAATTAAATACTGTATTTTTTAAAAAAAAAGTGCAGATAAAGGTACTTAAATTCTCTTATACGTCCAGTTGAATATAACCAAGTTCTTAGCTGGCCAAGCTGAAGTTTTAAAGCAGGAATTATTTCACATGCACCAGTTTAAATATGCAAGGACAGGAAATCAAAGAATGTGGCTACCCCACACCTGTAATTACTAGCAAATAACAAAATTCAGCCAACACTAGCTTCAGTTCAAGTTACTGAAGAGCAGAATAACTTCAGTTAAAAATTCCTTCAACACTCAAATTAAATACTGTATTTTTTAAAAAAAAGTGCAGATAAAGGTACTTAAATTCTCTTATACGTCCAGTTGAATATAACCAAGTTCTTAGCTGGCCAAGCTGAAGTTTTAAAGCAGGAATTATTTCACATGCACCAGTTTAAATATGCAAGGACAGGAAATCAAAGAATGTGGCTACCCCCACACCTGTAATTACTAGCAAATAACAAAATTCAGCCAACACTAGCTTCAGTTCAAGTTACTGAAGAGCAGAATAACTTCAGTTAAAAATTCCTTCAACACTCAAATTAAATACTGTATTTTTTAAAAAAGTGCAGATAAAGGTACTTAAATTCTCTTATACGTCCAGTTGAATATAACCAAGTTCTTAGCTGGCCAAGCTGAAGTTTTAAAGCAGGAATTATTTCACATGCACCAGTTTAAATATGCAAGGACAGGAAATCAAAGAATGTGGCTACCCCACACCTGTAATTACTAGCAAATAACAAAATTCAGCCAACACTAGCTTCAGTTCAAGTTACTGAAGAGCAGAATAACTTCAGTTAAAAATTCCTTCAACACTCAAATTAAATACTGTATTTTTTTAAAAAAGTGCAGATAAAGGTACTTAAATTCTCTTATACGTCCAGTTGAATATAACCAAGTTCTTAGCTGGCCAAGCTGAAGTTTTAAAGCAGGAATTATTTCACATGCACCAGTTTAAATATGCAAGGACAGGAAATCAAAGAATGTGGCTACCCCACACCTGTAATTACTAGCAAATAACAAAATTCAGCCAACACTAGCTTCAGTTCAAGTTACTGAAGAGCAGAATAACTTCAGTTAAAAATTCCTTCAACACTCAAATTAAATACTGTATTTTTAAAAAAAAGTGCAGATAAAGGTACTTAAATTCTCTTATACGTCCAGTTGAATATAACCAAGTTCTTAGCTGGCCAAGCTGAAGTTTTAAAGCAGGAATTATTTCACATGCACCAGTTTAAATATGCAAGGACAGGAAATCAAAGAATGTGGCTACCCCCACACCTGTAATTACTAGCAAATAACAAAATTCAGCCAACACTAGCTTCAGTTCAAGTTACTGAAGAGCAGAATAACTTCAGTTAAAAATTCCTTCAACACTCAAATTAAATACTGTATTTTTTAAAAAAAGTGCAGATAAAGGTACTTAAATTCTCTTATACGTCCAGTTGAATATAACCAAGTTCTTAGCTGGCCAAGCTGAAGTTTTAAAGCAGGAATTATTTCACATGCACCAGTTTAAATATGCAAGGACAGGAAATCAAAGAATGTGGCTACCCCACACCTGTAATTACTAGCAAATAACAAAATTCAGCCAACACTAGCTTCAGTTCAAGTTACTGAAGAGCAGAATAACTTCAGTTAAAAATTCCTTCAACACTCAAATTAAATACTGTATTTTTTTTAAAAAGTGCAGATAAAGGTACTTAAATTCTCTTATACGTCCAGTTGAATATAACCAAGTTCTTAGCTGGCCAAGCTGAAGTTTTAAAGCAGGAATTATTTCACATGCACCAGTTTAAATATGCAAGGACAGGAAATCAAAGAATGTGGCTACCCCCACACCTGTAATTACTAGCAAATAACAAAATTCAGCCAACACTAGCTTCAGTTCAAGTTACTGAAGAGCAGAATAACTTCAGTTAAAAATTCCTTCAACACTCAAATTAAATACTGTATTTTTTTAAAAAGAAAGTGCAGATAAAAGTACTTAAATTCTCTTATACGTCCAGTTGAATATAACCAAGTTCTTAGCTGGCCAAGCTGAAGTTTTAAAGCAGGAATTATTTCACATGCACCAGTTTAAATATGCAAGGACAGGAAATCAAAGAATGTGGCTACCCCCACACCTGTAATTACTAGCAAATAACAAAATTCAGCCAACACTAGCTTCAGTTCAAGTTACTGAAGAGCAGAATAACTTCAGTTAAAAATTCCTTCAACACTCAAATTAAATACTGTATTTTTTAAAAAAAGTGCAGATAAAGGTACTTAAATTCTCTTATACGTCCAGTTGAATATAACCAAGTTCTTAGCTGGCCAAGCTGAAGTTTTAAAGCAGGAATTATTTCACATGCACCAGTTTAAATATGCAAGGACAGGAAATCAAAGAATGTGGCTACCCCACACCTGTAATTACTAGCAAATAACAAAATTCAGCCAACACTAGCTTCAGTTCAAGTTACTGAAGAGCAGAATAACTTCAGTTAAAAATTCCTTCAACACTCAAATTAAATACTGTATTTTTTAAAAAAGTGCAGATAAAGGTACTTAAATTCTCTTATACGTCCAGTTGAATATAACCAAGTTCTTAGCTGGCCAAGCTGAAGTTTTAAAGCAGGAATTATTTCACATGCACCAGTTTAAATATGCAAGGACAGGAAATCAAAGAATGTGGCTACCCCACACCTGTAATTACTAGCAAATAACAAAATTCAGCCAACACTAGCTTCAGTTCAAGTTACTGAAGAGCAGAATAACTTCAGTTAAAAATTCCTTCAACACTCAAATTAAATACTGTATTTTTTAAAAAAAGTGCAGATAAAGGTACTTAAATTCTCTTATACGTCCAGTTGAATATAACCAAGTTCTTAGCTGGCCAAGCTGAAGTTTTAAAGCAGGAATTATTTCACATGCACCAGTTTAAATATGCAAGGACAGGAAATCAAAGAATGTGGCTACCCCCACACCTGTAATTACTAGCAAATAACAAAATTCAGCCAACACTAGCTTCAGTTCAAGTTACTGAAGAGCAGAATAACTTCAGTTAAAAATTCCTTCAACACTCAAATTAAATACTGTATTTTTTAAAAAAAGTGCAGATAAAGGTACTTAAATTCTCTTATACGTCCAGTTGAATATAACCAAGTTCTTAGCTGGCCAAGCTGAAGTTTTAAAGCAGGAATTATTTCACATGCACCAGTTTAAATATGCAAGGACAGGAAATCAAAGAATGTGGCTACCCCACACCTGTAATTACTAGCAAATAACAAAATTCAGCCAACACTAGCTTCAGTTCAAGTTACTGAAGAGCAGAATAACTTCAGTTAAAAATTCCTTCAACACTCAAATTAAATACTGTATTTTTAAAAAAAGTGCAGATAAAGGTACTTAAATTCTCTTATACGTCCAGTTGAATATAACCAAGTTCTTAGCTGGCCAAGCTGAAGTTTTAAAGCAGGAATTATTTCACATGCACCAGTTTAAATATGCAAGGACAGGAAATCAAAGAATGTGGCTACCCCACACCTGTAATTACTAGCAAATAACAAAATTCAGCCAACACTAGCTTCAGTTCAAGTTACTGAAGAGCAGAATAACTTCAGTTAAAAATTCCTTCAACACTCAAATTAAATACTGTATTTTTAAAAAAAAAAAGTGCAGATAAAGGTACTTAAATTCTCTTATACGTCCAGTTGAATATAACCAAGTTCTTAGCTGGCCAAGCTGAAGTTTTAAAGCAGGAATTATTTCACATGCACCAGTTTAAATATGCAAGGACAGGAAATCAAAGAATGTGGCTACCCCCACACCTGTAATTACTAGCAAATAACAAAATTCAGCCAACACTAGCTTCAGTTCAAGTTACTGAAGAGCAGAATAACTTCAGTTAAAAATTCCTTCAACACTCAAATTAAATACTGTATTTTTTTTTAAAAAAAGTGCAGATAAAGGTACTTAAATTCTCTTATACGTCCAGTTGAATATAACCAAGTTCTTAGCTGGCCAAGCTGAAGTTTTAAAGCAGGAATTATTTCACATGCACCAGTTTAAATATGCAAGGACAGGAAATCAAAGAATGTGGCTACCCCCACACCTGTAATTACTAGCAAATAACAAAATTCAGCCAACACTAGCTTCAGTTCAAGTTACTGAAGAGCAGAATAACTTCAGTTAAAAATTCCTTCAACACTCAAATTAAATACTGTATTTTTAAAAAAAAGTGCAGATAAAGGTACTTAAATTCTCTTATACGTCCAGTTGAATATAACCAAGTTCTTAGCTGGCCAAGCTGAAGTTTTAAAGCAGGAATTATTTCACATGCACCAGTTTAAATATGCAAGGACAGGAAATCAAAGAATGTGGCTACCCCACACCTGTAATTACTAGCAAATAACAAAATTCAGCCAACACTAGCTTCAGTTCAAGTTACTGAAGAGCAGAATAACTTCAGTTAAAAATTCCTTCAACACTCAAATTAAATACTGTATTTTTAAAAAAAAGTGCAGATAAAGGTACTTAAATTCTCTTATACGTCCAGTTGAATATAACCAAGTTCTTAGCTGGCCAAGCTGAAGTTTTAAAGCAGGAATTATTTCACATGCACCAGTTTAAATATGCAAGGACAGGAAATCAAAGAATGTGGCTACCCCACACCTGTAATTACTAGCAAATAACAAAATTCAGCCAACACTAGCTTCAGTTCAAGTTACTGAAGAGCAGAATAACTTCAGTTAAAAATTCCTTCAACACTCAAATTAAATACTGTATTTTTAAAAAAAGTGCAGATAAAGGTACTTAAATTCTCTTATACGTCCAGTTGAATATAACCAAGTTCTTAGCTGGCCAAGCTGAAGTTTTAAAGCAGGAATTATTTCACATGCACCAGTTTAAATATGCAAGGACAGGAAATCAAAGAATGTGGCTACCCCACACCTGTAATTACTAGCAAATAACAAAATTCAGCCAACACTAGCTTCAGTTCAAGTTACTGAAGAGCAGAATAACTTCAGTTAAAAATTCCTTCAACACTCAAATTAAATACTGTATTTTTTAAAAAAAAGTGCAGATAAAGGTACTTAAATTCTCTTATACGTCCAGTTGAATATAACCAAGTTCTTAGCTGGCCAAGCTGAAGTTTTAAAGCAGGAATTATTTCACATGCACCAGTTTAAATATGCAAGGACAGGAAATCAAAGAATGTGGCTACCCCACACCTGTAATTACTAGCAAATAACAAAATTCAGCCAACACTAGCTTCAGTTCAAGTTACTGAAGAGCAGAATAACTTCAGTTAAAAATTCCTTCAACACTCAAATTAAATACTGTATTTTTTTTTAAAAAAAGTGCAGATAAAGGTACTTAAATTCTCTTATACGTCCAGTTGAATATAACCAAGTTCTTAGCTGGCCAAGCTGAAGTTTTAAAGCAGGAATTATTTCACATGCACCAGTTTAAATATGCAAGGACAGGAAATCAAAGAATGTGGCTACCCCCACACCTGTAATTACTAGCAAATAACAAAATTCAGCCAACACTAGCTTCAGTTCAAGTTACTGAAGAGCAGAATAACTTCAGTTAAAAATTCCTTCAACACTCAAATTAAATACTGTATTTTTTAAAAAAGTGCAGATAAAGGTACTTAAATTCTCTTATACGTCCAGTTGAATATAACCAAGTTCTTAGCTGGCCAAGCTGAAGTTTTAAAGCAGGAATTATTTCACATGCACCAGTTTAAATATGCAAGGACAGGAAATCAAAGAATGTGGCTACCCCCACACCTGTAATTACTAGCAAATAACAAAATTCAGCCAACACTAGCTTCAGTTCAAGTTACTGAAGAGCAGAATAACTTCAGTTAAAAATTCCTTCAACACTCAAATTAAATACTGTATTTTTTAAAAAAAGTGCAGATAAAGGTACTTAAATTCTCTTATACGTCCAGTTGAATATAACCAAGTTCTTAGCTGGCCAAGCTGAAGTTTTAAAGCAGGAATTATTTCACATGCACCAGTTTAAATATGCAAGGACAGGAAATCAAAGAATGTGGCTACCCCCACACCTGTAATTACTAGCAAATAACAAAATTCAGCCAACACTAGCTTCAGTTCAAGTTACTGAAGAGCAGAATAACTTCAGTTAAAAATTCCTTCAACACTCAAATTAAATACTGTATTTTTTTAAAAAAGTGCAGATAAAGGTACTTAAATTCTCTTATACGTCCAGTTGAATATAACCAAGTTCTTAGCTGGCCAAGCTGAAGTTTTAAAGCAGGAATTATTTCACATGCACCAGTTTAAATATGCAAGGACAGGAAATCAAAGAATGTGGCTACCCCACACCTGTAATTACTAGCAAATAACAAAATTCAGCCAACACTAGCTTCAGTTCAAGTTACTGAAGAGCAGAATAACTTCAGTTAAAAATTCCTTCAACACTCAAATTAAATACTGTATTTTTTAAAAAAAGTGCAGATAAAGGTACTTAAATTCTCTTATACGTCCAGTTGAATATAACCAAGTTCTTAGCTGGCCAAGCTGAAGTTTTAAAGCAGGAATTATTTCACATGCACCAGTTTAAATATGCAAGGACAGGAAATCAAAGAATGTGGCTACCCCACACCTGTAATTACTAGCAAATAACAAAATTCAGCCAACACTAGCTTCAGTTCAAGTTACTGAAGAGCAGAATAACTTCAGTTAAAAATTCCTTCAACACTCAAATTAAATACTGTATTTTTTAAAAAAAAGTGCAGATAAAGGTACTTAAATTCTCTTATACGTCCAGTTGAATATAACCAAGTTCTTAGCTGGCCAAGCTGAAGTTTTAAAGCAGGAATTATTTCACATGCACCAGTTTAAATATGCAAGGACAGGAAATCAAAGAATGTGGCTAACCCACACCTGTAATTACTAGCAAATAACAAAATTCAGCCAACACTAGCTTCAGTTCAAGTTACTGAAGAGCAGAATAACTTCAGTTAAAAATTCCTTCAACACTCAAATTAAATACTGTATTTTTAAAAAAAAGTGCAGATAAAGGTACTTAAATTCTCTTATACGTCCAGTTGAATATAACCAAGTTCTTAGCTGGCCAAGCTGAAGTTTTAAAGCAGGAATTATTTCACATGCACCAGTTTAAATATGCAAGGACAGGAAATCAAAGAATGTGGCTACCCCACACCTGTAATTACTAGCAAATAACAAAATTCAGCCAACACTAGCTTCAGTTCAAGTTACTGAAGAGCAGAATAACTTCAGTTAAAAATTCCTTCAACACTCAAATTAAATACTGTATTTTTTTAAAAAAAGTGCAGATAAAGGTACTTAAATTCTCTTATACGTCCAGTTGAATATAACCAAGTTCTTAGCTGGCCAAGCTGAAGTTTTAAAGCAGGAATTATTTCACATGCACCAGTTTAAATATGCAAGGACAGGAAATCAAAGAATGTGGCTACCCCCACACCTGTAATTACTAGCAAATAACAAAATTCAGCCAACACTAGCTTCAGTTCAAGTTACTGAAGAGCAGAATAACTTCAGTTAAAAATTCCTTCAACACTCAAATTAAATACTGTATTTTTAAAAAAAAGTGCAGATAAAGGTACTTAAATTCTCTTATACGTCCAGTTGAATATAACCAAGTTCTTAGCTGGCCAAGCTGAAGTTTTAAAGCAGGAATTATTTCACATGCACCAGTTTAAATATGCAAGGACAGGAAATCAAAGAATGTGGCTACCCCCACACCTGTAATTACTAGCAAATAACAAAATTCAGCCAACACTAGCTTCAGTTCAAGTTACTGAAGAGCAGAATAACTTCAGTTAAAAATTCCTTCAACACTCAAATTAAATACTGTATTTTTTAAAAAAGTGCAGATAAAGGTACTTAAATTCTCTTATACGTCCAGTTGAATATAACCAAGTTCTTAGCTGGCCAAGCTGAAGTTTTAAAGCAGGAATTATTTCACATGCACCAGTTTAAATATGCAAGGACAGGAAATCAAAGAATGTGGCTACCCCACACCTGTAATTACTAGCAAATAACAAAATTCAGCCAACACTAGCTTCAGTTCAAGTTACTGAAGAGCAGAATAACTTCAGTTAAAAATTCCTTCAACACTCAAATTAAATACTGTATTTTTTAAAAAAAGTGCAGATAAAGGTACTTAAATTCTCTTATACGTCCAGTTGAATATAACCAAGTTCTTAGCTGGCCAAGCTGAAGTTTTAAAGCAGGAATTATTTCACATGCACCAGTTTAAATATGCAAGGACAGGAAATCAAAGAATGTGGCTACCCCCACACCTGTAATTACTAGCAAATAACAAAATTCAGCCAACACTAGCTTCAGTTCAAGTTACTGAAGAGCAGAATAACTTCAGTTAAAAATTCCTTCAACACTCAAATTAAATACTGTATTTTTTTAAAAAAAGTGCAGATAAAGGTACTTAAATTCTCTTATACGTCCAGTTGAATATAACCAAGTTCTTAGCTGGCCAAGCTGAAGTTTTAAAGCAGGAATTATTTCACATGCACCAGTTTAAATATGCAAGGACAGGAAATCAAAGAATGTGGCTACCCCCACACCTGTAATTACTAGCAAATAACAAAATTCAGCCAACACTAGCTTCAGTTCAAGTTACTGAAGAGCAGAATAACTTCAGTTAAAAATTCCTTCAACACTCAAATTAAATACTGTATTTTTTAAAAAAAAGTGCAGATAAAGGTACTTAAATTCTCTTATACGTCCAGTTGAATATAACCAAGTTCTTAGCTGGCCAAGCTGAAGTTTTAAAGCAGGAATTATTTCACATGCACCAGTTTAAATATGCAAGGACAGGAAATCAAAGAATGTGGCTACCCCCACACCTGTAATTACTAGCAAATAACAAAATTCAGCCAACACTAGCTTCAGTTCAAGTTACTGAAGAGCAGAATAACTTCAGTTAAAAATTCCTTCAACACTCAAATTAAATACTGTATTTTTAAAAAAAGTGCAGATAAAGGTACTTAAATTCTCTTATACGTCCAGTTGAATATAACCAAGTTCTTAGCTGGCCAAGCTGAAGTTTTAAAGCAGGAATTATTTCACATGCACCAGTTTAAATATGCAAGGACAGGAAATCAAAGAATGTGGCTACCCCACACCTGTAATTACTAGCAAATAACAAAATTCAGCCAACACTAGCTTCAGTTCAAGTTACTGAAGAGCAGAATAACTTCAGTTAAAAATTCCTTCAACACTCAAATTAAATACTGTATTTTTAAAAAAAAGTGCAGATAAAGGTACTTAAATTCTCTTATACGTCCAGTTGAATATAACCAAGTTCTTAGCTGGCCAAGCTGAAGTTTTAAAGCAGGAATTATTTCACATGCACCAGTTTAAATATGCAAGGACAGGAAATCAAAGAATGTGGCTACCCCCACACCTGTAATTACTAGCAAATAACAAAATTCAGCCAACACTAGCTTCAGTTCAAGTTACTGAAGAGCAGAATAACTTCAGTTAAAAATTCCTTCAACACTCAAATTAAATACTGTATTTTTAAAAAAAGTGCAGATAAAGGTACTTAAATTCTCTTATACGTCCAGTTGAATATAACCAAGTTCTTAGCTGGCCAAGCTGAAGTTTTAAAGCAGGAATTATTTCACATGCACCAGTTTAAATATGCAAGGACAGGAAATCAAAGAATGTGGCTACCCCCACACCTGTAATTACTAGCAAATAACAAAATTCAGCCAACACTAGCTTCAGTTCAAGTTACTGAAGAGCAGAATAACTTCAGTTAAAAATTCCTTCAACACTCAAATTAAATACTGTATTTTTTAAAAAAAAGTGCAGATAAAGGTACTTAAATTCTCTTATACGTCCAGTTGAATATAACCAAGTTCTTAGCTGGCCAAGCTGAAGTTTTAAAGCAGGAATTATTTCACATGCACCAGTTTAAATATGCAAGGACAGGAAATCAAAGAATGTGGCTACCCCCACACCTGTAATTACTAGCAAATAACAAAATTCAGCCAACACTAGCTTCAGTTCAAGTTACTGAAGAGCAGAATAACTTCAGTTAAAAATTCCTTCAACACTCAAATTAAATACTGTATTTTTAAAAAAAGTGCAGATAAAGGTACTTAAATTCTCTTATACGTCCAGTTGAATATAACCAAGTTCTTAGCTGGCCAAGCTGAAGTTTTAAAGCAGGAATTATTTCACATGCACCAGTTTAAATATGCAAGGACAGGAAATCAAAGAATGTGGCTACCCCACACCTGTAATTACTAGCAAATAACAAAATTCAGCCAACACTAGCTTCAGTTCAAGTTACTGAAGAGCAGAATAACTTCAGTTAAAAATTCCTTCAACACTCAAATTAAATACTGTATTTTTAAAAAAAAGTGCAGATAAAGGTACTTAAATTCTCTTATACGTCCAGTTGAATATAACCAAGTTCTTAGCTGGCCAAGCTGAAGTTTTAAAGCAGGAATTATTTCACATGCACCAGTTTAAATATGCAAGGACAGGAAATCAAAGAATGTGGCTACCCCCACACCTGTAATTACTAGCAAATAACAAAATTCAGCCAACACTAGCTTCAGTTCAAGTTACTGAAGAGCAGAATAACTTCAGTTAAAAATTCCTTCAACACTCAAATTAAATACTGTATTTTTTTTAAAAAAGTGCAGATAAAGGTACTTAAATTCTCTTATACGTCCAGTTGAATATAACCAAGTTCTTAGCTGGCCAAGCTGAAGTTTTAAATCCCTTTACTCTGTCTCCTACTGACTATTAAGGGGTGACCTATGCTTGACCTATAAGACACTAACAGATCCAGCCCTGATGGAGCTGCTATACATCCATAAGTCAAACAGCACAAGGGTCACCCGATCTTGGGATCTAAACTTAGTCATCAATTCAAACAAAACATGGTGGAGAGACAGATATGTGTCTCAGAGTTTGCCCCTTCTTTGGATCAGGTTTCCTATTCACATTAAGCAGAGCCTTTCCCTGGCCCTCTACAAATGTAATTTGGATCAATGGATGGGAATCACAAATTCCCACCTGGGGTAGTGCCTGTTTCCCTTATGGAGAGGGGCAATCTCTAAGATACTCAAGATATAGACACAAGTCCATGCCATCCTCTTGCCCTTAGGGGACATATATTGGGTAAAACTGAGTTATACTGGCTATGCTTGTAAGGGGTCTTAAGCCCTTAGTCTAGTAATCTCCTGTGAACCTATGAACTTATGATTTTATCCACAAATTAAGATGCTGTGCATCTAACAAATGATCTTTTCTACATCTGCGACGTCATGTGCAGAATAATTCTGTGTAATTGAAGCACTACTTAAAAAAATTCATCTTTTGAGATAAGCATACAAACGTTATAGGCATGAATTACAATCGCCAACAAAGCCACTTAGAAACATATATTTCAGTATGGGATGGAGTGGTAATGATGAGAGATATTGTAAAGGGAACAAAGAACAAATGAGAAGGAATCACAAAAGCAGCTGATTGATGTAATGGAATAGAGTGGGATGTATAGAAGCACATCTATAAAAGATGCTTCAGCTGACCAACACCATCACCGGGAAGAATATCAGACCTTTGCAAAACAAATAAATAAAACACCAGGGCTGCTGCTGACAGGGTCACAGAATGACATGACAGAGGTTTCTGATGTAATCAATTGTGAAGAGTTAATGTACTGCTTACAGGCAATGCCACAGGCTGCTGAGATTATTCTATAGGTTCCATCATTAGCCAGACTCCTGCTGTGGGTAATTAGCAGGTCATTTCAGGCAAGACTGGTGCTCCTAGGCTGAATAACAGCAGAGACAATTTCCCTGCATTGTGACAAAGAGAAGGCATGTGCCTATAAATCTCTGTGTACTTAATTCAAAATGATGGACAGATTATTTTTAATAGGTAAGGCAAAAGATCTACAAAGATCAAAAGTTTGGTGTTTGGGACATGATATTTGCATGTCATAGAAAGACAAAAGAAACTGCAAAAAGACTTGTCAAAACAATGCACGGGTGCATGCTTGCACCATTTCTAAATAAAAAAGGCAAAGGAACTTTTTCACTGGCTTTCTTAAGTTACTGCCTATGAACAAAGACTATTGCAATACACTGGGTACTGATTAAGGCTTACAAGGCTGAGTAAAGGTGGTTTACTGCCTTTTCCTGTTTTTGGCTTGCCAGTAAATCCAGACTACTGTGACAGGACAAGAATGTGCAGCTCACATTGTATCAGGACCAGTGCAGCATACTTCATGATGACAACTATACAGCATCAGCCATAACTCTCAACCTCTTAGCACGACAAAAATCTGGAGAAATCCTTAAATAATGTGGAGACAAAGGCCCAAAAATAGGGACAGATTTTAAATAGTGCTCTTATAAACTTAGAAAGTTGCTAGAATAACAGGACTTGTGTTAGCATGCATTTTCTGAAGGACAGGTAGTCTGAAATTCTGATATATGCCAGTATTTAATGACTTCAACCCTTACTGATTTGCCAGAAAACCACAAATGTTACAAGGAAAAGACCAAAGATATGAGGCAAAAATCTGAACATTCTGTGAAAATCTGGACAGTTGAAAGGTATGGTGTCAGTACCACTGCAACATATTCAGTTGTTGTGTCTTTCGGCTTTTCCCGGTTAGGGGTCACCACAGCGGAACTCCGGTCCGCTAATGACTGGCAGGAGATTTTTACATACCGAGTTGCCGGCCCTGACGCACAACCTTCAAAGAAGGTACGCCCATTCATGCATGTCTCCACACAGAAGATGCTCTAGCTGAGAATCGAACAGGACGTCTTACTGTGAGGCGACAACGCTACCGCAGCACCACCACCGCAGTCTACTGCAACATATTCAGTAGTAACAGCTATACAGTATCAGGACTAAAGCAACATATTCTGCAATGACAGGTGTACAATATTAGTACCACTGCAGCATATCCAGTGGTAACAGCTATACACTATCAGGACCACTGCACCATATTCTGCAATGACAGGTGTACAGTATCAGGACCACTGCAGTATATTCAGTGGTGACAAGTATATAGTATCAGGAGCACTGTAGTTTATTAAGTGACAACAGCTATACAGTATCAGGACTACTGCAACATATTCTACAATGACAGGCATACAATATTAGGACCACTGCAGCATATTCCATGGTACTAGCTATACAGTATCAGGACTACTGCAGCTTATTCCATGGTGAGAGCTATACAGTGCCAGGACCACTGCAACATATTCTACAATGACAGGAATACAATATTAGGACAACTGCAGCATATTCCATGGTACTAGCTATACAGTATCAGGACTACTGCAGCTTATTCCATGGTGAGAGCTATACAGTGCCAGGACCACTGCAACATATTCTACAATGACAGATATACAATATTAGGACCACTGCAGCATATTCAGTGGTAATAGCTATACAGAATCAGGACTGCTGCAGCATATTTCATGGTGAGAGCTATACAGTACCAAGACCACTGCAACATATACTGCAATGACAGGCATATACTATCTTGACCACTGCAGCATACTCAGTGGTAAAAGCTATACAGTATTAAGACCACTGCAACATATTCTGCAATGACAGGTGTACAGTATCAGGACCACTACAATATAATTAGTGGCAACAAGTATAAAATATCAGGACCACTACATACACACACACAGTACCACTACTCATACACACAGTATGCATCAAACACATAAATCCACATACATGGAGTTTATCTTGAAAAACTTAGCAAAACACCAGAGACCTCCAAAACACAAGAATGCTACAGCTAGCACAGTCCCCAAAGTTCCCATAACACATAGCAACACCAGTGTCTCACTCACCAAGCCCGTAAGGTGTAACACTCAAAAAACAAGTTTTCTTGTCATTGTAGATTCAATAGTGAGACACACGGATGTCCCACTCACCAGGCTGGGCAAAGATAAAGTCAGAGCCAGCTGTCTGTCTGGTGCCAGGATTCGTCACATCACTCATGCACTCAGGTCTCTCAGTAACAAGTACCATTATCACTCTGTCATAGTTCCTGTTGGTGTGAATGACCTGAGACATACCTCACTGGACTATATGGAGAGAGACATGGTTGAGTATGTATCCCAGACAGGTATGTCCCTAGCCTTGTGCATCATACTACCCTCACCTAGAAAGATGCCATAGTATAAACAAAAAATGACTGAGTTCAATAATTGGTTCAGCTTTTGGAGTCATTCAAAGGCGATCCAGTTCCCATCAGCCTGGGAAGCCATGGTCGACAAACCTTGCTTCTCTGCCAGAGACTGTTTGCACTTGGCATCGCTAGGCTCTTGGTTGCTGGCAAAGGCTCTTGCCTCCCCCCATAGTGCCTTTTTAGGTAAGGTCTCGAAAACAACATTACCAACATGAAATTAACCAATCAGAATAAAATAAGGTTCATGCTGCTAAATGCTAGTAGCTTAAACCAAAAACTGCACTCCCTGGAAGCACTGCTATCACTAGAAGAACTCACAGAGGGTGAAATCAGACTAAAAAGCTTCACAGAGGCAAACTATACCTTCCTAGGTGAACGTATAAATGCATTCCAAGCCCCAGCCCGAGCTGGAAGTGATAACTATGCCAAACTTACACTAAAGCCCTGTAAAATCACTTGTATAAATGTATAAACTCAGCTATACCAGAAAGAATCAAAGACAGAGCCCCAAGTGAAAACAAGCTGCCATGGTGGGCATCCAGTATCAACAACTTTACAATTAACACAAAAAGCTGCTGTCCAAGAAAACAAAGACAAAACTCCAACAATGGAAAAGTGCCCTCCTCAGCCTCAACAGGCAAATAAGACAACTTGTCAAATCATCCAAGGGCTTCTTTGCGAGAAACTTAGCAAGTACAGCCAAGGATAACCATAAGGCCTTTTACAGCTTCATACGTAACCTAACGGGTAGGACCCAAACATGTACAGAACTAGTGGCCAATGGTATCACACTCACTGACCCCACAGAGATAGCAAACTTGCTAGCAGATAGATCTGGTGAAAATTTCACTCCCTTATCCCCTCCTAACTTAAAACCTCCAAACTCCCCCCCACCCATCCTACATATCTGAAGAGCAGGTCTTTAAAGTCATGTCCAAGGCAAAAAACACAGCCTCTATGGGACCAGACAACATCCCAGACTGTCTTCTAAACACACTAAAACATGAACTAGCATCACCACTAAGTACCCTTTTCAATCATAGCCTAGCCTAACCACAGGCTTTGTTCCTGTGGAATGGAGAACAGCTACAGTTATCTCCCAACACAAATGTGGCCTAGCAACAGACCCAGGGAATTACAAACCCATAAGCCTGACAAGCCTCATCTGTAAGGCCATGGAACGTATAATTATGGACCTCATAAATAAAGATATAGGTGACCTCCAAACCCTACATCCTACCCAATTCTGCTTTGTGAAGGGCAGATCCTGCCTGTTACATCTGGTGGATTTCTTTGATTGACAAGGGCAAATATGTGCACACAGCACACCTCACCTTGGCAAAGGCTTTTGACACAATCCCACATTCAGGCATTACTGATAAACTTAGCAAACTGAATGTAAACCCCTTTGTTGTAAGATGAGTTGCCAAATGGTTCACAAACCAGACACACACTATCAAAGTTGGTGACTCCACATCAACAAGCAGAACTATTACCAGCAGAGTGCCACAAGGGTCAGTACTGGGCCTTCTACTCTTATATACTTCTCAGAAGTTCAGGTCATAACTAAAGGGTTGTGGTTGACCAAGTTTGCAGATGAGTGCAAACTAGATGCAATCACTTAATGCCCAAATTATGTCAGTATACTCCAGGAGGGTCTCACTCAGACCAACGACTGCTGTATTAGTCATGGCCTTAAACTGAATGCAAAGAAATGCATCGTCATTCCCTTAGGCACAATGTCCCTTCACACTATCAAATCAACAACAATACCCTAAGTACCCATGAAGTGGTAAGGGACCTGGGATCACATGTTGACTGCAACCTTAACTTTGACCACCGTGTGTCTACTGTAGTAAGGAAAGCTTTCTAAGTTGCAGAATTGATTACTAAAGGCATTACCTCAAGAGCAAAAGTTATAACCCCCCCCCCCCTATACTCGGCACTTATTCAGCCCATAATTGAGTAGAGCATCCCGTTTGGCATGTACTGTGTTAAGCACCTGCAGTAAGAAGAGAGACCTCAGAGATGTCTAACAAAGAAGATCACTGCAGCATATTCCATGGTGATAAGTATACAGTATTAGTGCCACTACAGCATATTCCATGGTGATAGGTATATTGTATTAGTGCCACTGCAGTACTTCCAATGGTGATAATTATATAGCATTAGTGTCATTGCAGAATATTCCATGGTGTTAGGTATATAGTATTACTGCCACTGCACCATATTCCATGATGATAGGTATATAGTATTAGGGCCACTGCAGCATATTCTATGATGATAAGTATATAGTATTTGTGACACTGCACCACATTCCATGATGATAAGTATATAGTATTAGTGCCACTGCAGTATATTCAGTGATGATAGGTATATAGTATTAGTGAGACTGCAGCATATTCCATGGTGATAGGTATATAGCATTAGTGCCACTACAGCATATTCCATGATGATAGGTATACAGTATTAGTGCCACTGCAGCATATTCCATGATGATAGGTATATAGCATTACTGAGACTGCAGCATATTCCATGGTGATAGGTATATAGCATTAGTGCCACTGCAGCATATTCCATAATGATAGGTATATAGCATTAGTGTCACTGCAGTATATTCCATGATGATCGGTATATAGTATTAGTGCCACTGGAGCATGTTCCATGATGATAGGTATACAATATTAGTGCCACTGCAGCATATTCCACGATGACAGGTATATAGCATTAGTGCCACTGCTGCAGTATATTCTATGATGATAGGAATATAGTATTAGTGCCACTGCAGCATGTTCCATGATGATAGGCATATAGCATTAGTGCCACTGCATGTTCCATGATGATAGGTATATAGTATTAGTACCACTGCAGTATATTCCATGATGATTTTCCATGATAGGTATATAGTTTTAGTTTCACTGCAACATATTCCATGGTGATAGGTATATAGTATTAGTGCCACTGTAGCACATTCCACAATGATAGGTATATAGTATTAGTGCCACTGCAGCATATTCCATGATGATAGGTATATAGTATTAGTGTCACTGCAACATGTTCCACGATGCTAGGTATACAGTATTAGTACCACTGCAGCATATTCCACATTGATGGGTATTCAGCCGTGCAGCACTGGAGATGTGTGCTCCTAGATCAGTAAAGAATGATTCTACAAAACCTGTTCTGTCAAGGTTGGTAGATTAAATGATCAAATCTCTGTGGTAAATATATACCAAGGTTTTGTGACTCTTAAAATTAGTAATACTATCAGGAGAAGGTATAAGGAACATAACCCCCTGCATGGAAGTTGGGGTGGGGCTCTGCTCCATGTAAACCTTTGAGAGAGCTGCTGTGTATGTCTGTCTCAACTGAATGAGTTTAGCCATAAACTCATTTAATTAGAGGCACCAAACCATTAAAAACCACTGCTTACAACAGCAACTAAAACCAAATCTTTCATGGCCCTAAATAGCAGAAGAATGTTGATAACTGTTAGGTTTGAGTTCCAGAGTTCTAGAATACATTGAACTAACCACTGAAAATGGGCAGTTTGTTTTTCTTTCTGTTCTGTGGCATTCAACTAGCTAGAAATCAGCTTACTTCAAGGTCACCCTAAAAAAGCCAGAAGGGAAAAAAGTAAGCCATGATCATCCAGTCACCATCCAGCTATCTATTTCTCCATTTCATAAGCAAAGTTTACAAAGTTATTAACAATATTAGGTCACCTTTGTCTGTTTTCTAGCCTAATATACTAGCTGTACAAACACTAACAATGTGTAGTTCATCTTTCAACAGAAACATCAGTTTTAAATATATTTGTGTGTGTATATGTATATATGATATATATATATATATATATATAATATATATATATATATATATATATATATATATATATATATATATATATATATATATATAAAATGTATATATATCCATATATGGTTCTACCTTACATAGTCGACAGTGCAGAACACCGACAACGCAATCATCGACACCACATAATCGACAGTGCATAAACACGACACCTCACATGCCCGACAACGAAATAACCGACGGTTCACAAACACGAAACCTCATACGCTGCACAGACCACAATAACAACAATCAATAAACAAAACACATCCCCTGTCCAAAAACCACACACACAACACAAGCACACCAAAATCCTTGCAAACCCACACTAAACCTCACATACACAACTATCTACAACCCTAACCCAAACCCTAACCCTAAGGTCCGTCACTATCGCACACTCAGCTAACCCGCGCCCTAACCCTAACTCACTTAACCCGCCCCTAACCCAAAGACTTTCACTACCGCACACTTACCTAACCCGCGCCCTAACTCACTTAACCCACCCCTAACCCAAAGACTTTCACTACCACACACTTACCTAACCCGCGCCCTAACTCTAACTCAC
Organism: Protopterus annectens; assembly: GCF_019279795.1. Classification (NCBI taxonomy): domain Eukaryota; kingdom Metazoa; phylum Chordata; order Ceratodontiformes; family Protopteridae; genus Protopterus; species Protopterus annectens. The sequence continues at coordinate 199,381,513 of NC_056750.1, forward strand.
TTCACCCACCCCAATCCCCACAGACCGTCAATATCCACACTTACCTTACTCGCACCCTAACGTCCGTCACTACCGCATACTTACACAGCCTTTTCTCATGTCGGTATCCTCGGCATCAGTGTTTTCATCCGTCGGTCTTCTGCATTTTCGATCTTCTGGCGATCGCAATTGCGCTGTCGATGTTCTGCACTGTCGACTATGTAAGGTAGAACCATATATATATATATATATATATATATATATATATGTGCACACACACACACACACACACACACACACACATCACACATAGGAGACAGAGAGGGAGAGAGAAATCAATCTGCAAAGATGTGTCCAATAAAGAATGAATCTTAAAGTCATGTACACAAAATAAATTAATAAACATAAAATGCAAAAATAAAACAAAGCATGCTCAAAACAGCTGCTCTCCAATCTGTGCCATAGATCTTTCTTGAAAATCTAGCATTTAAGCTTTTTTAATCCATTCAAATAAGTGTTTCACCTTATCCATACTTCTTCAGATTCAACGTTTTATATCAGAATTCTAAAATACACAAAACATGTGCTTAATTAGGTTGTGTGTATTACAATTTGATGTATTATTTAATAGCTGAAGAAGTTTGGGTAAGGTAAAAGTGCTCACTGGAATTAATTAAAATTGTTTTCCTGCTAAATTTTCAAGAGACTGTGACATAGGTTTGAGAGTAGCTGTCTTGAGAATGTTTACACTTTTATATATGTTAACATTGTTTGTGAAGTATTATATGCCAAGGTGGTACAGCGGTTAGCGTTGTCGCCTCACAGCAAAGAGGTTCTCCCATTCAATTCTCGGCTGGGGCGCCTTCTGTGTGGAGTCTGCATGTCCTCCCCGAGGTCGAGTGACATTTAAAGACATGCAGGTAGGTGCGTGCGTGAATGGGTGTGCCTTCAAGGTTGGGCGTCGGGCTGGCAACTCGGCACCGTAAAAATTCACTGCCAATAATTAGCAGAATGGAGTTCCGCTGTGGCGAACCCTAACCAGGAAAAGCCAAAAGACTATTGTTTGTGAACTATTAGCTTAGGCATTATGCTTAATTGCATTTAGATCCAGGGATGTAGCTGTTCCGCTGTACTCTGTACTCATTTGGTCAATCATTGAGTATAATGCCCCTTTTAATATATACCTGTCCAAAACACTTGTCACATGACCACAATACTTTCTCACTAAAAAAAAATCAAGGGCCTAAATTATAAAAACATGCAGAATTCCTGAAAGCCTTGCCTCCATTCTCAGTATCATGTGGGCTACTGAGAGGTGACGCCTGCCTTGCGTAAAGAGCATTCCCTATTCTGTCAGACCTGTTAAACATTCATAAGTCCAATGGTATCATAAACATCTGCTCAAGGGATTTCAATCTCTTTTGCAAAATAAATAGAACACATTGGAGAGAGATGTTTAGACCACACAGAATACCACTTCTATGGAGCCGTCTTTCATTCCACTTAAAGCAATGTACTTCTGCCACACTGTTTCAAATTTAATTTGGATAAATGGATGAGTAACTGCAAATTCAGTCCTGTTTTAGCACCCCTGTCCCTCATGGGTAAACATGTATGTGTCTCATAATATCCTTGCTTGGCCTATCTCTGAGTTATTTCCATGCAAAATACAAATACAAGGGCTAAAAAATACCAAAGGAATATAAAGCTGGGCTTCTTAAGATCTTCACAGATCAATAACCTAGTAAGAACCTATGCCTTCACTACTGTTTAACAAGTTTAATTACTTTATCAAAAAAAAAAGGCAGCAGGTTCAATGCTATAGATAACACCACCTTTCACTTAACTTGAAATTAGAGATTTCCCAGGAACAATTCAGAAGACATACTTTCGTAAAACAAAATCTATAAATAACATAGAGAAAAACTAGTTCTTAGTCAATTGGGTTGACATTTTTTTCTCTAGCAGTCTGGACTGCCTACCTTCATGTAATACTGTGAGCCCAGAATCTTGCAGACTTCAAATGCTTCATTACTAGTTAGCAAGTCTTACTCCAAGGCTCCTGTTCTAGCCTTCTCTTTCAAGCTTTCAGCTCTGACTCTTTCTCTTGAGCTGTTTTAGGCATCTGCCGGTCTGCATATCTGCCTCTGCCCATCTTTGTCTGTCTCTACTTTATCTCTGTCTGTCTTTCTCTCTTTTTCTTTCTCAGAGAGGACAGTGTCACTCTCTCTCTCTCTTCTGGCCCTTTCTTTTTATAAGAAAGGTCTTCCATTTATACATTCCACACACCTCAAAGTGGTGGCTAGAGTACACTATACTACATAAGCCCTTCAGCACTGACCTGTGGGAATCAGCAACACTGGACAGCTATATCGCATCTCAAATAGTCCACAAATGCAGAGGCATAACTTTACTTTTTCCTCCATGCCTTTTTTCCAGTTGGGGTACTGTGGAACAGGCACAGCATCACAATCCTCTTAGCCCAAATGGAGTTCTTTTCTCCATGGAATCCTCTTTCTGAGTCACCAACTTGATCAAAGCATTTACTTTCTCCTACATGTCTTTTGATATTAGACTCAGAACACTGGTTTCAATTATTTTTGGCAGCTTCTATTCCACAGTATGACATGAAGTAAATGACAGACTTTGGCCATTTACCTGTTGTGAACCAAATGGTTTGTCATGTAATATATTGTCTGCTTCCATTGTTTTATTTCTCTCAAGGTTTTGTGCTGGCATTCATTTTCACTCAAAGTTTCTGACATCTCTTCCGTTCTGTTCCAGTTTGTGATGCAGATGTGCATTTTTATTTTCCTGTTCTAACGTTCTAACTTCACTGTGGCCCTGTTTCTAGTGCAACACAAAACGATTGTAGCAGATACATGCTTAGCTATGATCTTTTCTTCTTGACATGGATGCATAGTTACCATGACATTAGCATATATTCGCAGATGACTGCAAACTGGGTGCAATCAATGAGTCCCCCAATGATGCTGACATACTACAAAGAAGGCTTACATAGGCAAATGATTGGTGCCAAAGCCACAGCCCTGAACCAAATTTATAAAAAATGCATTTTTATCCCTTTTGGCAGAGGGGAAGTCCCTTCAAATTACAATATTAATAGTAACCCCCCTTAGCTCAAACCCTGTGTTGAGAGATTTGGGAACACAGGTTGATAGCAACCTTAACTTCAATCACCATGTGTCCACAGTGGCAAAGAAGGCCTTCTATGTTGCACATCTCATAAGTAAGGGCATCTCATTCAGAGCTAAGGATGTTATAACTACCCTGTACTCACCCCTCATCTGACCATGAAGAGAGTACAATGCTCCCTTCTGTATATACCTCACCAGAGACCTGCAGCAGCTGGAGAGACCTCAGAGGTTTCTCACCAGGAAAATTCAGGGCCTGCAACACATGACTTACATGGGCAGACTGAAGGCCTTGTTACTGTCCTCTGTATTTTATAGGCTGCTGAGACGCAATTTGAACCTGGCCTACAGAGCAGTCTTAGACCCTGCCTAATGGAAATGCTGCACATTTGCAAGTCAAATGGAACATGATTCACTCATTCTAGGGATCTTAACCTAGCCTGTGACATTAACAGGACATGCTGGAGAGACAGATATGTCTTCCAGAGATTGCCACTTCTCTGGAACAAACTCCCAATTCACATAAAACAGAGCTCCATAATGACTCTATTTAAGCATAACTTAGACAAATGGATGGGAGACTGGAAATTTACCCTAGGGTATCACCTATGTACCTCTTGGATAAGGGCAGTCGGTGCTGATCATAGACTCGCGCTACAAATATAGACCATACAATTTGGTCAATAATGGGAAAAGGGTATAACATGGCTAGGCTTATAAAGGCCTTAGGGCAAATAGCCTAGTAACCTCCTATGAACCTATTAGACTGTCTCTACTTGTATATTTATTCTGCCAGCTGTATCTGAATCACTGGGTCAGTTATTGCGTTTTTATTTAAAAAGAAACTTTTCTTTTCTTGTTGCAGAAGGTAAGGCAGACATATTTTTTCCTTTTTTTTTTACTCTGTTTACCCTTTTTCTGTTGAGACTTTGATAACTTTAAGTCTTAAGAAGAACGTATATCAGACACAGATGATAAGACTGTATCTTTAGACTCCATGACTGGATTTTATTTAACAATTACTTATAGCCAAGGCCTTCTGCACAGTCTTACTTTGACTTAGGTTTGCTTCTACAACTTTGTTGTTCTGGAACTAATTGCTCTTTGTTTATACCAGACACACTAGTCCAGTTATTTTTATTGCTTTCATACTCTGAACTGAGTGCCTTCTCTCTCTCTTTGAGGAAATGATTTTCCTTTCGTAGGTTTGCTGTAGTGTTACGAACTTCTTGTATCAGCTTCGCTTAAGGGCCAATAGTTGACAAACATTGTTGTAATTACTGTTTATTCATTGTAAGAATTGTTTTGGATTTTATTTTCAGTATTCAGAAATTTGTACTTAAGTGGTTAACTCAAAAATTTGTACTTAAGTGGTTAACTCAAAAATAGCATCACACTACAGCGGGTAGCTCAAAAATAGCATCACACTATTCATTCATCTTTAACACAACTTTCTCCTTTTTCTTGCAACATAAGGCTTCCATTTTTTTTTATTTTTGTTCTAACTCCTGGATGTGTTGATTAAGTGGAGTTAAGTCATATTATTGTATCTCTGTATGTCTTTACAAATAGCCTTTATTCTTCCTCACTGGTAAATGCCAAAAGCTGTCTTTCATTCATACTTTCAGAGGTTTTTTTGTACAAGTTGAGACACTTCACTGCTGTGAGTATAATTTTGTGTATAGTTCTTGACTTTGTTCTCAGTCTCTTGGAGTTGAGCTTTAAGTATTCTGATAATTTACTTTTAGATCAAGCAGAATGTTAGTTTATTGTGGCTTCTGCCAAAATTCTTCCTTTTTACTCTAAAATTACAATGTCAGATTGGGTCTGAAACTGAATTCTCTTTTGTCTTTAAAATTCTAACACTGGATCATTTTTCTCTTTTTCCAGTTTCTATATATGTTTTTTTTTATTCTAACTCCTTTAAAACAAGGCTTGATGTCACTGGACTTGGAACTTTCAGGTTTATTCCTAACACTGTTACAACGTCAACAGAAGGTTCAAAGACGTTTTAGGACAAATCAGTAATTTTGTTGTTTTATTTTGATAACTTTTTTTGCTGTCAAATTCCAGATAACATTGTTTTAAAAATTAAGTCATTTTTTTTCCTTTTTCATAAATTACATGTTCCAGCATTGTTACTGATTCTCTCTGCTTAGGTGCACTGCCTTGCAGCTATCATAGCATTTCTATACTACCAGCTAATACCCTAACTTATTTTTGCAGAGCTATACATTGGTGGGTGAGTCTTGCATTTATTGTTTTTTGCTGATGATTAACCCTTTGTTGCATAACCAGATTTTCTGAAGTGGACTCCACTGCTACTTCTAAAGTTTCTTGTTTCTAAATAACACTCTTTAATTTACAGTTGGTGTTCTGCTCTTTAACATCACCTATTCCAGCTGTCTTAAAACCTTTAGAGCCTGAGACATCATCTCAAATAAGATATCACTTTGCAGTTTTAGCACTTCGCTATATACCATCAATTTGTTCCTGATGCAAAACTATGTTATTCTACTGTACCACAGCATTGTTTGTGACCAGGCTAAGTTGGTCAGCACCACTTTCTTTTTCAAATCAATATTGCTGTATCTCAATAGAGCTTAATATATGGTCATGTTCCAGTATAACAGCATATTGTTTTGCTTATTACCTGTCACAATTTTCAGTACAGATGATTTACAACCATGTCTATACACAAATTTCTTTCTTGTACTATACAGCAATAAACCTCCATTCCACTGTCCCAGGGTTCATTCTTTAGAAGCAATACCTTATGCAAACTTTAGTTTTACAAAATTCCTCCAAAGTTTTAGTAAAACAAACAATTGCTAACACACACACACACACACACACACACACACACACACACACACACATACTTTTTCACAAGTTTCTAATATAACACCACCAGAAAAATTTGACTGGAGTAAGTCTGCATATGAGCATAGGGCAATTATTTTGTAGGTATAATAAATCCTCAGTACAAGTCCTCTACTCAGGATGACTTTCTTTTTATTTCCATTTCTCATACATTTTGCTAAAACATTTTTATTACTCTGCACAAAGGAGAAGCAGGTTCAGGCTGTATAACGTTCCTGATTTGCATACACTCAGCTTCAGTAATTTCTCTTAGCTGTAGACTCTTTCAGCAGTATTCCACAGCACATGCTTCATATTTCAACAACATTTCCCCAATGCATTTAATTCAACAGCTTGGTATATTCAGTATGAGCATCTTTGGTAAACAACCTTCTAGCACTTTTCATATAACTTTCCAAAAAAAAAAAAAAACTAAAATGAAAAAACACATTAAACAGTACTTAACATTCTACCACTATTTTATGCAGTACTTTTAAAATCTGTTTAAGAATTGTTTTTACTTCAGAGGTTAGCTTCTATTTCTGGTTTTCTATTTTTAGTGGGGCTAAGAAAGAACAAAAGTAAGTTAACAATCATCATTAACTCTGAGTTTAGAGAACATATTTCAAGCAAAGCAAGCATCATAGCTTGGAATCACAACTTAGCACACTTCTTTAGAATAAACCAGTGAGCTAGCTGCCAATCATGACTTTATCCAACACTGCTTCTTTAGGGGTTACTCACCCTCTTTCATTTCACTATATAGTCTGAATTCACTTTTGTTAGACTCACAATAATACAAATGTATTTTCTATGCATTCTTATAGAGGTTAGCATTTTTTTGAAAATGCTACACCACTTGTAGTAAGTTATTGAATAATTATTAGCTCACGCAACATATATTTTATGTATTCACAAACTCTTCACATGTATTCATTAACTTTATCCAGAAGGAAAGAGCAGTCTCAGTGATGTAGAATAACAATGTATTTTACTCCATTTGAACTAGATTTTTTTTTCCAGAAGAGTTCATAAGGCATGTTAATTTATTTAGTTAGTTGGTTTAGCGAGGTAGCACACTGATCACAATACACCATTTGCAGGCACTACCTGTGTAAAGAAATTCACAAAAAATGAAACAGAACAAATTCACAAAGTAATCACAGAAGGTAGATAATCCCGTAGACGATTGCTACAATACGTAAATATTAACAGAGTATAAAAATACATGTGAATTAATTTTAGATGTAAATATGAGAGGAAAGCAAGTGAGAACAGAGGGTCAAAGTAGGAGTGATGCAGGTGAAGAAGGAGTTAGTTTATGTGTCTAGGGGAAAAGCACTTGCAGTCCAATTTCTGATGGCGGGTGTCTTTTGAGTTGAGCTCTGAAAGTGAGGAAAGAGAAGGCTTCTTTTAGTTGAATGGGGGAAGGAATGGCAGAGTTTGGGTGTAAGTCTAGAGAAGAAAAGGTCAGTATGGTGCAGTTTGGTTTGGGTTGTCTGGAGTGACGAAGTTAATTGGGAAAGGTTTTGGAGGTTGTAGGGAGTGGTTTTATTATGGAGTTTAGCTGCAAGAGGTGGGAAGGCACTTCGAAATTTAAATAAAAAAAAATATATTTTTTTACATTTTGACAGAGGGCCTTGCTAGCGCATTGGTTTATTCTAAAGAACGGTGCTGAGTTGTGATTCCCTTCCGAGATCACAATACAGTGAGGAAAACTGTAAATATATCACTCCGCTCTGTACAGCGATCTCCTTTTAAAGAGTTCAAAGTTTCAAAACTTCAATCTTATGCTCTCGACCATAAGAAAGTCAACGGTTTAAAAGTTTGAGATTTAGAAGTAGACCTGTATAGATATATATATATATATATATATATATATATATATATATATATATATATATATATATACACATACACACACACACACACACACACACACACACACACACACACACACACACATATGTGTGTGTCCCCTACAGAATTTCAAACTTAAAACTTTGACATTCATATGATTGAAGATCATATGATCGAAGTTTTAAAACTTCGAAATCCTGAACGGAGATCGGCATACAGCGCGGAATGGGAGGTTTCCCTTTTCCTCGCTGTAGTGCGATCTTGGAGTTGGTATATTTAAGTAGTGGGGGTTGTGGGGGGTGCAGGGGGGCTTGCCCCCCTGCAAAAACATGGTTTGTGACATGTTGACTGCTTTTGGGGGGTTCTTAATTTCGAGATTCCAAGATCTTGAGGTTCTGAATTCGATATTCTGAACCTCGAGATTTTGGTATTTCGACATTAAGAAGTGATATATATATATATATATATATATATATATATATATATATATATATATATATATATACATATACACACACACACACACACACATACACACACACACACATATAATATATATATATATATATATATATATATATATATATATATATATAAACACACATACAGGACCAAAACCACATTTCCAAAAACTTCCTGCTGACTGTGAAGCCTTCATTATAAAACAACCAAACAGTCTACTCCAGCAGGTTACTCCAAAAAAGATTATTTTGAGCTTTCATCCTTTCATTCCCAATGGACTTCATCAGACTAATAAACATTTTAGAATACAATCAAGTTTAATTAAAGTTTGTCACAAAGCACATGTTCACTTTACACCAATCAACATACATTCCAAATCACAGGTCTTCCACATCATTTAGCTTAATACAATTAAAATATATCTGAGAAAAAAAATAATCACAAAAAATAAAATGATAGCAAAATTTAAATTAATACCAGGAAATGAACTCGGCATACTCCTCCAAGTTGATACACTAGTTCTCAGTAACTGCCTCCTTGAATATGCTCCAGTCTGTGCTCTCAAAACAGTCCTGGAGTGCTGAGACTGCACCCTCCAGCCATACTCTTACTTGTTTCACTGTTAGTTTGCCCCAAGTTAGCAGTGGTTTATATGGTGATAGTAACAATATGGAGAGGTGGTCAGAGTTTCCCAGGTGTGGGTGAGGCACTGCCTTAAATGCCATTTTAGCATTGCTGTATACCTTTTCCAGCATGTTCTCCCCCCCCCTTGTTGCAAAGTCCACATACTGGAAATAGTGGGTCAGAGCTGCTTTCAAGTTGGCCTGATTAAAGTTAACTGCCACTATATGAACAGTCTTGATTCCAGTTTTGCAGTTCATTTATAGCCTGGTATAATGTGGTCATTGCCTCATTTAGGCTAGCACTGGGAGGACTGTAGACAGCTGTGATGCAGATGCTGTTAAACTCTCTGGGTAAATAAAAGGGTCTGCATTTCAGTGACAAAATCTCTAGATTGTCTAAGCAGTGAGAGGATAAGAATGCATTTTGTCTACTCTAAAAAGTGATAGCGCCCCCACATGGACTGTACTGTCATTAAAGTTAGAGTTTAGCCAAGTCTCAGTAAAAATAAGCACACATCATTTCTTCATCTTTTTCTGAGTAGATAATTCCAGCTTAAAATAGTCCATGTTGCTTTCCAGTGATCGAACATTTGCCAGCAGGATAGATGGGAGTGCAAGCCTGTAGGGATTTGCTTGTAACCTTCCAGTGATTCCAGTCCTAGATCCTCTTATGCATGTTATCTCACACCTCTTTCATTTCCTTCTCTTACCATGATTCAAAAATGTCAATTCTGTACATACCAAGTATTTTGTACCATATCTGAGTAAGATTCCCAGCTCCTGTAACTCAGGAAGTATTATAGGCCTTACAGGCCCCACAGGCAGCAGCTCATCAAACCTGTTACACAGCAAACATTTTTTTTCTCTTAAGTTAGACATGGAATAGGACAAACACTGCACATTTCCTTGCAGAGACAAAGTAACCACTGCCACATAGGGTGCCACCATTTTGTTTTGAATATTAGTAAAAACCTATGGTAAAGTCTATGAGAAACCTAAGAAAAAGTCAACCTTTTTGAGTAGTGGATTGCTAACACTGAAGAACTGGATGATGTAAGGTACTGATTGCAAAAGTAAAACCCTCTGACAGACAAAGAATTGTCCATTTTTATGTAACACAAGAGAAAGGTACTAATTATAAAATAAACCCCTCCAACAAAGAAGAGGGTACTCATTTCTGAATAAAGCAAACATGAGGTGATTCTAAAAGTAAACACCTTAAACAGGAAAAAGCAGTTCATTGTTGTGTAACCCAAGAAAGAAAATTGTAGCAAATTTTGAAAAAATTATTCCAATTTGCCTGCTTTGAAAACTAAGATGCCAAAGAGGCAATCACAAAGCAAATACATGTGCTGCTGTTATGTAAAGGGAACAGATATTAAGCTCTGTTAAGAGTAAGCAACATTGGTTTACAAAACAAAATGGCAATGTACAACCAAGTCTGATCACAAACAATGCTAAGGTACAAAACGGCGAGTGTATTTTGCATTACAATATCTCTGATAGGAAGGAAAAATTGGCTGTTTTGCTTTTCACTGTGTTGCAACTTTGCAGACTAAAACTTTATTTGAAAGTGATAACCTGGCTCTAAATGTGTCAACAGAGCTAACACAGATGATGCTAAAGAGCAGTATATGTGTTGTTACGAAACAAGAAATTGTAGAAAAGGCCAAGGAGTTTGTTACAGAAAATATACTTGTGCAACAAAGTGCTATGCAAGAACACAAGAAAATAAATCAGATCTTTTGCAGTGCGATATAGTTTTGCAAGATGAAGCTGGAATATTAACTAAGGGTGTAGAAATGCTAAGGCAGAGATGTTGCTAGAATTAATAGCGATATTGGAATGGATCTTTTCTGAAAATAAATGAAAAGAGGGATTCACAAAAAGGTTGTTGGCTGACCTTGACCAACAAAAGATGAAACAATATAAAACAGACAGAGAAGGTGCTATTTATTGTTTTTCTACACTTCTTTAAAGTTTAAAGTTGCAATTTCAAACTGCTGTAAAGGCTGTTGTTCTAGATTTAAATACATTATGTCTAGTGAGTATTAGCTAGTATTAGGTACCAGTTTGTAGTTCCTTAATACTTGGGCTCCAAACCAGTCATTTTGCATTAACAGGGTCTAAGTCTGCACTCTTGTAGCAGGGGAGGGGTGATTTCACCTAGATGAGCTGGAAATTGCTGACAGAAAGCTTATTGTGTACTTATCTGTTAGGCCTCAGGGCATAGCTAGTGTAAAACCTCTTTTTTCTGATTGTATACAAGCCTCACATTTGAGTGAGTCTTGGCTGAATTATGCAGACTTGTTCGCTGTTTGGTGATGACATCAGCGATTTTTTAGAGATTTTGCTAACATCTGAAGCCATCTTTGGCAAGACAAACAAAATTAAGTTCCATGCTGCACTTGCATTACTCATTTTCATTATACTGTGAAATATTTCCTTTCTATTTATTGTTTTTCTGCACTTCAAAATGCTGTAAAGGCTTCAGTTTTGCATTTAAATACATTGTATCCAGTGATTCTTACCTAGTATTAGGCATCTGTTTATGGCTCTTTAAGAATTGGGCACCAAACCAGTAATTTTACATTAAGAGGGTCAAAGTCTGCACTCTTGTGGAAAGAGAGGGCTGATTTGACTTATGTGAGCTATTTGCTGATAGAAAGCTTAGTGTGTGCTCAACTGATTGGTTTTAGGACATGGTTAGTGCAAAACTTGTTTTTTTTTCTGGTTGTATATAAGCCTAATATTTGTGCGAAACTGATCTTTGCACAGTAGCATTTATTGGTAATGTATATATATATATATATATATATATATATATATATATATATATATATATATATATATATATACAATAACCAGAAGTTGAAACTTCTCTATGAAAACTACCTCAGAACTTTACCTCAGTCCCCTGCTGCTCACGGGGCAACTACTTTGCATGGTGAGCAGTATTTATGCATTTAGCTAGGATTATTCAGGTCCAGATTACTTTATTACTGCACCCAGGACTATTGTTCAAACAGCATCTCGTTTGGATGCTGGGTAGCATCACTAGTTAAGTCAGCTGTAGATTACACCAAGTACGTACTTATCTCTTGTCCAGTTACAAACACCCTCCACTCTTATCCCTTGCAAAGTATACATTAGGACCTGCAACCACGGACAGGCACTTTCCTGCTATATCTGCATCTAGCTTGGTGGATATGGGCATCCTGAGTCAATGTGGCAATTGCCTTATGTACACTGACAGCCACTTATTTCTCAAACAGACAAATACAGTATGTGGGAGATGTAGTTACATATTGACACTGGCAGCTACAATCCGGCATACAGACACAAAAAGCAACAAACAGATTGTCAGCATCTCGCACACACACCACTCACTACACTCACAAAGGACCACACACACAGACCCACATATGCAACTTATCCAAACGTCAAAGTCCTCTCAGGTGCAGTCCTTAGGAACTCTGCATGCACACAAACAAGACAATACATATCACAACACATAAAGCTACATTTTATTGTGTCTCAGCTGCAAAGCCCATAAGGCGAAACACTCTACAACACAATATTTTGGTCATAGGAGACTCCATTGTGAGACACACTGATGTCTCTGTTACCAGGCTGGATAAAGAGAAGGTTACAGATAGTTACCTGTCAGGGGCCAGTATATGTCAGAATAGGCAAGCACTGATGTCACTTGCCCTTAAGTACCAGTAAGACTCAGTCATAGTCCATCAGGGTGTGAATGACTTGAGATGTACCTCCTTGGACTATATGAAGAGAGACATGATTCAGCTCTCAGAATATGTGTCACACGCAGGTATGAGGCTAGCATTAAGCAGCCTTCTATTGTCTTCAAGGATGATGTGACAATACCAACAGAAATTGATCGACTTTAACAATTTGCTCAGCTACTGGCATCATTCTAAATGGGTCCAATACTCATCAGTCTGGGAGGACATGGCTGGCAGGCCAAGCTGCTTTGTCAAGGATGGTCTTCACCTGTCACCAGTAGGCTTTCAGATATTGATCAAAACATTATAATCCCCTATAGTGCCTTTTTTTAGGCGTGGTCAAACAGACAAACCTTCCAACAAAGCAAAAGCTATTCAAGACAAGCTAAGGGTGTTACTGCTCAATGCTAGGAATCTCAACAAGAAACTGCACTCCCTAGAAGTTCTCCTCAACCTGGAGAATGCTGACATATGTGCAGTTACTGAAACATAGTTCAAATTCACAGAAACCACTCTAGCAGTGCATGTCTATAATGCCTTTCATACATTCTGACTACCCACTGAGCATGAAAGAGCAAAAGGTAAAAGTGTATCTATCTACATAAAGGATAAGCACACCTCAAAGCTGGTCAAAAATATGCTTGAATTACTCCATGCCCAACTAACCATGGATAAAAAAAATACCACATTCTTGCTGGCTACAGGTCCCCTACCATGAGCCACAAAATCCATACATCATATCTGAAGTTACTTAAATCACTCACCATTCAGCCCAATATTGTCTTCATTCTTATGGGTAATTAACTGGAAGGCATACATGACCATTAACACGTAGGCCCAAAGATTTCTTGACTTTGTAAACTCAAATGTCCTAGAGCAACTAGTCTGTACTCCCAGTAATGGAGAAAATATCCTAGATCTTGTAGTTACACATTGACATTGGCAGCTAGAAGACAGTGCTGCACCCCTCAACTGTGATGTCCTCACTAGTAAGATCAGATCACAGAGCGGTCTCCCTTGAAATAAAGATAACCTAAACTCCACACCTAAGGCAAATTACTCATATTAAGTGACAGCATAGCTAGTTTCCAAGCTTCCCTAAATCCAGAAAAGACAGAAGCCTTTCCAGAGGTGTACACAAAAACCCTGTACAACTATATAAACAACTGCATAGAAACAGCAGTAGCAGACAGAAATAAACACATGTCAAACCACAAAAACAAACCATCCTAATGTATAACTGGTATTAATAGGTTGTACAACAAAAGAAAGAAAATCCTGTTGAGAAGTAAGAGAGAATGTGTACAACACAGCAAAAACTCCCTTATTAGTCTAAATGAATGCAAACTAGTCAAGTCTCTGAAAGCTGACATTTAGGCAAAAATAGCCTACAAAGCTAAGGTTAACTATAAGGCATTTTTCAGTTATGTCCACAGTCTTAAGGACATCACCCAACAATATGCAGAATTAGTTGCAGACAGCACCACCTATACTCAGCCAGAAGACATAAATCTGCTGGTCAATAAATTTAGCTCAAATTTCACCTCCCCATCACCCCCAGTTCTTCCCCAAGAAATACCATCCAACACTCCCCCACCAATTATCAAAGAACAGGTTGCCACTGCACTCTCTAAAGCTAAAAATATGGCTTCAGTGGGGTCCGATGATATACTAGGTTTCTTCTTGAACAGCTTGAATCAGGATCAATTGGCCCAGTAAGACCTCTATTTAACCAAAGCATCCAAACTGGCTTTGCTCCGATAGAGTGGAGGACAGCAGCAGTCATCCTTCTGCATAAAGGGGGACCAATCAACTGACCCAGGAAAGTACAGTCCCATAAGCTTGACTAGTGTCATATATAAGGCCATAGAAAGAATAATTATAAATAACGACATAAAAAAACATCAAAACACTGAGCCCAACCCAATTAATCTTTGTCAAGGGCAGGTCTTGTCTATTAAATCTGGTGGACTTTTTTGAGAAAGCCACTAAAGCCATAGATGATGGTAAAACAGTCCACACCGCCTACCTTAACCTGGCCAAGGCATCTGACACAATTCCCCACTTACTTATAAATAAACTTACAAAACTGGGCATAAATTCCTACATCTCCAAAAAGATAGCCACCAACTGGCTCACGGACAGGACACAAATGGTTAAAGTGGGTGAATCTAGCTCCAGCAAGAGGCCAGTTACTACTGGTGTGTCACACAGCTCAGTGCTGGGACCACTCCTGCTCGAAATATACTTCTCTGAAGTCAAGGCTAACGTGAAAGGCCTCAGAATAACAAGTTCTGCAGATGACTGCAAGCTGGGGGCAATCACTGAATCCCCCAGTGATGCAGTTATCCTTCAGGAGGGTCTAAATCAGACCAATGATTGGTGCCACAGCCATGGCCTAAAACTAAATGCGAAAATATGCATTATCATTACCTTTTGGGAAGTCAAATTCCCCTGCAAATTACAACATTTATAGCACACTCCTGATGTAGATGTGAGAGTTCTAGGTGCACAGACAGGCAATAGCCTGAACTTTGACTGCCATGTGTCCACAGTGGTGAGGAAGCCCTTCTCTGTGGCACAGCTTCTAAATAAAGGTATGGCATCCAGATCAAAGGAAGTTATAGTCCCACTGTACTCATTCCTCATTAGACCAGTAATCAAGTTCAGTACACCATTTGACATGTACGTGACTAGGCACCTACAACAGCTGGAGTGACCTCAGGCATTCCTGTCAAACACAATACAGGGTGTAAACAACAGGTCCCATGTACATAGACTAAAAGCCTTATCCCTTCACTCTGTCTCCTACTGACTATTAAGGGATGACCTATGCCTGACCTACAAAACACTCACAAATCCAGCCTTGATGGAGCTGTTACACATCCATAAGACAAACAGCATGACAGTCACCCAATCTAATGATCTAAACTTAGTCGGTGACTCAAAAAAAAAAACATGCTGGAGAGACAGATACATATTTCTAAGATTACCACTTCTTTGGAACAAGCTTTCTAGTCACATTAAACAGACCCTTTCCCTGGCTCTCTTCAAATATAATTTATATCAATGAATAGGGAATCGCAAATTCACACCTGGAGTAGTACCTGTGTCTCTTATGCACAGTGACAATATGTAAAATATTCAAGGCAGAGGCACAAACCTATGCTATCTTCTTGCCCCTAGGGGTCATATATTGGGTAAAATCAGGTTATGATGACTAACTAGGCTTGTTAGCTGTTGGCCTAGTAATCTCATATGAACCTATAAATTGTTGACTTGTCAAAAATACTCTCTCAGCTTTCTGTACAAGTAAAAACGGTGAAACCCAAAAGCAAACAGAAAGTGTTAACTTAATTTACAAGCCATAACAAAAAGTAACCAAGTGTCCTGGTATTGCAACTCAAACAGAAAAGAGAACTTGGCTTGTTACCTAAAGTATCACTGCATATTTACAGAGTGAAAAGAAAAAGTGATGGCAGATGATAGAAAGGATTAGCAGTGCTCTGGTTGACTAGGATACCAAACTAAAGCTGAAAATGAGTTGCTACATCAGAGTGAAGATCATTTCAAGAACTGAACGCAAAAGAAACATGAAAGTGTAAATTAATGTAAACGATTGGACTTGTCAGTCAGGAGCTCAAAAAGATTATATTCAAAAATATACAGAGACACATTTAAAATGACAAGTATTATTAACCAGCACATTTGCAAAATGGAATAAAATGGAACAAGAATGAAAGCCTTATTAATACTACAGGAAGAACATGGCAAGTTCCACTGCAAACTAAATGAACAATATGATTATATTGTCAAGTTAACCACTAAGTCTAAAAATGTTGACTCTGGAAATAAAAACCAAAGTAAATCTTTGGAAGAAGACAACAGTAAGTTAAGACAATGACTGTCAAGCCTTGCTTCTCATTCTGAGTTGAAAAAAAAAATAGTCAGGCTGCTATAACAAATGTGTGAAAGGAAAAATAACTGTCAAACAAAAGGAAGACACTCATGCTAACTTGCTGGATCTGCCAGAAATGATTAATACAGAGAACTAAAAACACATTCAGATTCTGAAAGTCATAGAAACAACTGAAGAGAATTGTATTGAAAACCAGGCTAGCATATCTGGACAGAATATAAACTAAATGGTTGCAAAATCTGAAGCTGCAGAAACAAACCCTAATCAAAATGAGAGTACACTGGACTTCATATATCCTTCATGTCGAAATATAATCCAGGCATGGAATCTCAATCAACAAACTTACCATCTGTGTCCCATACAAAATGAAAATTAAGAAAACAAGCCAGACTCTAAATTACAGTTTGTGGAACAAAAATAAAATACAAGAGTATAAAACATGCAGATGTCATGCAAACTGATAATATATCAAAAGATAAAGGCTTTGGTAAAACCAGGTGTTTGCATTGTGTGGTGCTTTAGAAAAACATATGATCAGAAACGTATGAACATATAGGAGACAGATTTGTAAATGGTGATGGTTTGCTCTTGAACTTATGACTTACTGTGTAGGATGTTCCTAGCAAAAAAAAAAAAAAACAGTACTGAAGCCAGTGTTCTGACATTGTCAATGAAAGATTTAACCATCTGAGCAGTCCGAAGACAGATAACCACGAAGATAAGGGGTGATCAGTAGCCTGAACTTCCCCTGAAGCCATTCAGTTGCTGTACCTGTTTCAAGAGGGAACACATTGCTAGACAATGTCCATGTAGGAGGACAAGGGCTAATCCTGTACCTAAATGTTCATAGGCCAGCAAAAATGGATTTTTAGCTGTGCAGAAGTTTGCATGTTCACATGCCTGAGCTTGGGGGTCATGCAGTATAGCATCCCCTAGCACTACTGTGGGGACTGTGGAGCTGTAATACCGGGGCATACTGAAAGGAGGAGCCTCACCTGCCCCAAGTCGTGGAGGTCCTGTCCTTTCTATAAAACGGGAAGACCAGGAACAATAAGGGAGTAGTGCTGGCCTTTAAAGTAGGAATGAATGTTGTAGAGGAAACTGACTATTCAAGAAAGAAAAGCTCATGCTAACGACAGAAACAGTAGACAAGGCATGTAATAAGAAGTAGCCTATAAGAGACAATGCAACAAACCTGTGATGAATTGTCTTTTGTTATAGTCTGTTATCATAAAGAGACTGAACTGAGCAGATAAACATTCAGTCTACTTAGGACTAGGATGAACTTAAAAATGTTGATGTGGAAAGAATTCAAAGTTTGTTTGGAGATGTTGCATGTTTTATTTTAAAACAGAGAAGTAAAGCTGAATGTTTTATTTGAATCCTGTGGGAGTTTTTCCTCAGAAGAAAAATGGGTCAATAAAGTTTGGAATATTAAGTACAAGACAGTAAAGGACGCTAAACATGTTTCTCCATATATTAATATTTTCTGACAATAATACAGTGTATATCTCACTGTACTGGCCAAGACAACAAACTTTACTCTTCCTCACAGCAGTATCTCTTAAGGTCACAGCCACAAGCTGCAAGGTCCAAAGTGCAATGCAGCCTGTGCCAGTGCCATAGAGGGAAAAAGCCCTATGGCCTGGGTTATCTGAGTCCAATTGGCATCTTGGTCACTTGACAGCACAGGCAGGAAGGATGGGCATGTCCACACAGGGGAGTGGGAGCATGCACTAGTACAAATGCCCACCCAGGGGATTGGAAGGATGCACTAGAGCAGAGCAAATGTCCACCCAGGGCTGTGGAAGCATGCACTAGTACAAATGCCCACCCAAGGGAGTGGGAGCATGCACTAGAACAAACCTTGTGATTGATCTCTGGTGGAGAATTGGGAATGCTTGGGAGCAAGAGGTATTTTCCAGGGGGGGGCAGAGCTTTGGCTTCAGCACTGTGGGAGTAGGAAGATATGCCAGCAAGACCATTGCACTGTTTTCCCTGGATAGAATGGGGGTGTGCAGGGAGGGGTGGAACTTAGAGCCAAAAACACTCCTTCATGGTGATACTAACACAGGGTGCCACAATCTTCACACTGGCCTTGAAGGTGGATTGGGATAGTCTGTAGGAAGCTAGTTGGATTCAATAGACTGTAAACAAAAAGAGGTTGGTAGCAGCAGCTGATGGTCAGCTGCAAGGAGCAAAAAAGTACTGTTTATTTTTTTTACTTACATTTATGCTTGAATTTTATAAATGATTTTGGATAATGGTGGAGCATGTGCTGCTTGCTTGTATTTCAGTGTGCCAATGTAATTAATGCCAAGTAGGCTGGAAGAGATATTTAGGAACATGTCTTGTGGTATTGTGGTTTAAGAGTCTGTATTAGGTGCAGGTAAGCTACAGTGGGAGAGAGACTAGTGATAGCTGGTTGAGAGCGTGAGTAGAATGAGAAATAACTAGTGATGGAAGTTGAAGTAGTGGCATGTTTGGGATTTAGTGGGTTGTATGGACAGGTGATGGCGTGTGGCAGGAGGGGTGTGTTATAGGTAGTAGAGATTAGTTGGAGGAGCAAAACAGAGTAAAATATGATAGGTAGGATTGATAGGTAGGTAAAGGAAATGAGAGGTAGGCACAAGGAAATATTGATATGAATGAGAAAGGATGTATATGGTGAGGAGTTTGTTTACAGTGTAGAACAGATATTGTAAGGAAAGGCAGCAGGAAAAAAGGGCTGATTTAATTGTGTATGGACATAGAAAGATTGAGGGTAGAGGATAAGATTTTTTTTTTTGGTTAGGAGTAGTACCAAGAAAATGTAACTTCACATTGTGACCAGAGGTTTCTCTAGCTATTCCAAGTAGGAATAGCTTGGAGGTCATTTGGATTTGAAAAGAAGAAAGGGTATTTACCAGCTCTTACAGGTTCCTGAGATAAACTGTCAGCCTCTTGCATCTCCAAAAAATGTACAGTCAACTTCCTCTAAACTTTGACCTACATCTCCAGCATTGGTCTGAGAGCATAGGTATCATTTTCTGGAGCCAACTTGGTGTATAAAAATAGAGATGGCGACATTTCAATACAAAGATTCTAAATCTACATGATCTTGTCACATACTGGCATATGGCATACGCCGTGCCAGTATGAGTATGTTAACTGTATCTGGTATAGGTTGGCCCACTGATTAATAAGTCTATCCAGTTTTCTGCGTTTTAAACTCGCCAAAGTTCTATATGTCTGCCCAATAAGTCTAGCGTCCATTATATGTATTTCCCTCACATAAATAGCCCATCTACAGTTGTAGACAGTTCCCCCCAACCTTCTTAAAGTTTTAGTCTCACTGCTTACAGTGTGAGAATCATGCTTCAGAACGAGGGACAGTCACAAGATCACATGCAAGAGTGGCCAACATGCAACTCAGGTAGACTTTCTCCTAGTAAGGAAAAGGCACTGGGGTAGAATCAATATTGCAAATTCATCCCTGGTGAAACAGTTGGTCCACAGCATAAACCACTGGTTACCCCAATCAGTTGCAAGCAGTGGTCAGAGATGGCTCTAAGGTCAAAAGAGACCAGGCTGAAGACCTAAAGATGACTTCAGAGAAAGTGCAACAGTTGAAGGAATTACTTGGGACTCTAGCATCCCAAGAACAGGAGGAAATAGATGGAAATGATGAAGAATGGCAGGTATGGAATGCAGAAGTCCAGGAAGTTATCAAAAGAAAGAAGGAGTGCAGGAAAAAATGAGAGATAAAAAAGATCGACCAGGCTAGGAAGGAATACTGGTTGGCTAAAAAAAGAAGCTAAGAGAGGAGTTGCAATAGCAAAGATTAGGGCATTGGAGGTACTCCACCAACTTTTGGAAAGTGACTGAGTAGGTAGCACAAAGAAACTATATCATGTTGCAAAACAAAGACAAAAAGATAAAGAAGATTGTCAGGCACCCTTCTTAAGGGATGCCAGCAACAACCTGCTCACCAGTCCACAAGACATCAAAGGCAGATTGAAGGAGTATTTCCAGCAGCTTATGAATGAAGAAAACCCCACAAAATATGTAGTGCCTCAGAAACAGCCTACAATGAGAGAAGAAGAGAAGTCTACCCAAGAAGAAGTAAGAACAGCACTAAGGAAAATGAAGTCAAGGAAAGCAACAGGCTTAGATGAGGTTACAGCAGATATGATAAAGATGATGGGTGAGAAAGGGGAGAAATGGCTCCAGAGGGTATTCATAGCATTGTGGAGAGAAAGGCATATCCCAGATGACTGGAGAATAAACATACTTGTGCCACTGTACAAGAACAAAGGGGACATCCACAACCATGGGCATTACAGAGGCATCAGACTCCTGTCACACTACACGAAAGTTCTGGAGAGGGTGATTGATAAACAGATATGCAAAGTAGTAGAATGTAAGATGGGAGATGAGCAGTTCAGATTCATATCAGGATGCAGCACAACTGACCCAATGTTTGCAGTGCGATAGATGGTTGAAAAGAAGCTAGAGATGAGGAAAGAGTCCAACTGGGCATTCCTAGACTTGAAGAAAGCATATGACAAGGTCCGAGGAAAGCTGATCTGGGCAGTGCTGCAGTAGTTCAGAGTCCCAGTAACATTTGGTAGAATTAGTGCAAGCTATGTACAAGGACCCACTGACTCAAGTACAAAAAGTGTTCCCAGTGGGAGTAGGTGTACACCAGGGTTCAGCATTGAGCCCACTGCTGTTCATACTGGTGATGGGCTACATTTGCAAACAGACTGGAGGGGACAGATAAGCAAAGTTGCTGTATGCAGATGATATGGTATTACAGGCAGACTCTGAGCAAGAACTTCAGCAAAGGATAGGGGAATGCAAATGCAAAACTGATTGCACATGGGATGAACCTGAATACAGATAATACAGTTGTAATGCCAGCAAATGGGGAGATAGAATGGCTGAGAACTGAGATAGAAGGGAAGATAGTGTAACAGGTAAATAGCTTCAAGAATCTGCGAGGGGTGGTTGAGAAGAAGGGGAGTCTGAATGAAGAAGTAAAAGCTAGAATGAGAGTGGCTGCAGCCAACTGGCAAGGAGTCTCAGGTGCAGTATATGACAAAAGAATGCCAAATTAGCTTAAAAGTAAGGCTTACAAGACAGTGGTGCAACCAATACAACTGTATGGTACAGAAACTTGGGCAGTAAAGGCACAGCAGATGAATTAGCTAGAAGTGATAAAAATGAAGTGCCTGAGAAGAGTGGTAGGATGCACACTGTGGGATAGATGAAGAAATAAGGACATAAGAGCAGAAGCTCCAATCGCAGAAAAGATCAAAGAGAACAGATTACAGTGGTTCAGACACACGTAGAAAAGCAAAAGACAATCTGATGAAGAAGATTTGGAATACACAGGAAGCCGGTAAGAGGAAACAAGGATGTCCAGCAAAGAGGTGGATGGATTATATGAAAGATCATCAGTGACAGTCATGTATGATTGTTGAAAAAGGCAGGAGTGTGGCAATGAATCAAGAGAGATTGTGACAGTTAACATGCTACCCCAATCCCATGTAGAAAAGGGGGAAAAAAAGGGGGCCGATGATGATAATGACTGGTGACAGGACTCTTATGTACAACACGCACTATACCAATTTGGTTGTTGGTAATGCACACATTATACCCACCACACACAGTATGAATCAGACACATACATCCACGTATGCCAATGCTCTTAAATGTAATCTTCGTAAACCTCAAAGACCTCCCAGACATTGCACCTACAACAAATATCCTCAGCAGCCCCAAAAGCACTCCAGCAAAACAACACCCACCACAACACATACAGCAACATCTCATGGGGCCTCAGCTTCAAAGCCTATATGGCAAGCAACCACACAACCCAATATTTTGGTCATAGGATACTCCATTGTAAGACACACAAATGCCCCACTCACCAGGCTGAGTAAGGAGAAAGTCAACATCAGTTGCCTGCCAGGGGCCTGGATCCACCAGATTACACATGTACTCATCTCACTGAACCACAAGTATCAGCATGTGTAAGTCATAGACCAAGTGGGAGTAAACAGCCTGAGACATACCTCCCTGGACTATATGAAGAGACAGATTCCTATTACAAGAACAAAAGTTCACTACTTTGAACTTGTAATAGGAAGCCTCACTTCTGCGAAAGTTCACTTTAACGAAAGTGAACTTTTGCGTAAGTGCACTTCACCGAAAACACCGCAGCACAGTGGAGGACATAAAAAACAAGCTATGTCCTCCACTATGGTGCGATAGTCATGGACATTAGGGTTAGGGCACGGGTTAGAGTAAGGGGATAGTTAGTAAAGCTATCCCTTTACCCTAACCCATGCCCTAACCCTAAGGTTCGTGACTATCACACCATAGTGGAGGACATCGCTATGTCCTTCACTGAGCTGCAGTCGTCACAGACCTTAGGGTTAGGGCATGGGTCATAGTAAGGGGATAGCCCTATGGGCTATCCCCTTACTATGACCCGTGCCCTAACCCTAAGGTCCATGAGTACTGCATGGAAATTCAGTACAACACCCGTTCGTTGTACTGAACTTTGCGTAAGTGCACTTTCGATTAAGTGCACTTTCGCTGCAGTGAGCATTCCATGCACTATTTCGAATTAGTGAAAATTCAATTTAGTGTATGGAACCCGAAGAGACACATGATGGAGCTCACAGACTGTGTATTACAGACAGGTATGAGCCTAGCATTGAGCAGCATTCTGCCTCCTTCAATGATGATGCCACAATATGAACAGAAGATGATTGACTTTAATAATTTTTGGTGTCGCTCACGCTGTTTTGACTGGGATAATCTGCACCTGCCGGTCTAGGCTTTTGAATATTGTCCTCTCCATAGTGCCTGTCACTTGTTCATCTCCAATACATATAACAAGAAGGCTTGGGGTTTTGTTCAGATGCTTTAATACATACAAACACATCAGGATGGATAGCAGCATCATTAAATACGAACAAACTAGTTAACAAACAGAGCTTACATACATACATGATTACATCTCAACAGCTAACTACAAAATGACATTCAGGCTCACAAATGCTCAGTATTTATACACTTGTACAAGACCCTGGATAACTTCTTAAAAGTATATACACACATACTGATCTACATCCTCCCTCTTAAAAAGATTGCCCTTTATGCAAAACAATATCAGCGCTAGGCATGCATTAATATGTACATCAGAAACAAAACACAATGTTCATGTCCAAGTTGCTTCATATCTTCTACAGGGTTTAGAGCTTCAACCATATCTCGTAACATAACAGTTGGGACCAAATTTAGCAACAGTGACAATCTGCGATTCACAACTCGTATCAGGAACGTCTGGATTCATCATAGGAACAGGAATGTCCTCTGGAACTTCCTCTGGAATTGGAATACCAGACAACTCACTCTGAGATAAAGAGTCTTTCTCAAAGGCTATCTGATGTGGTATAGGCTCGGACATCAGTCTCAAATGTTTCCAATTCCACCTAAAAGTTGCTCCTTCTGATTCTATAATATACGATCTCGGTTCTGGACCAATATTATTCACGACACCAATCTGATCATAACCTTTGAATGTTTGCATCCTTACCACTTCTCCCTCTCACAATGGATTGACCGGTTTGCTGGTCTCATCATAGTAAGACTTCTGGGTTAGCTGTTTCTTCAACAAATTGGTTTCCATGGATCTGTTGTTCTTGACACATGGAACTAACAATTGACTACTGACTGGTAATGTGGTTCTGGTTTGTCTCGACAGAAGTCACTGAGCAGGTAAATCTAGATGTTTATCATGAGGAACATTTCTGAGATTTAAGAGATTCAGGAAAACATCAGTATTATCTCATTTTTACTTCTCAAGTAACTGCTTTGTACTTTGGACTGTGCGTTCTGCCAAACCATTTGACTGCAGGTACTCAGGGCTACTTGTGACATCAGTAAAGTCTCATTCTTCAGCAAAATGATGCTTCATGTTAGTAATAACACTGACCATTCCAATCGAAGATATTTGTGGCTACTGTCAACCAAGTTAGGTCCGGAATCTGGCTAAGCTAAAGTGGTTTCTTCTGCTGATGTGGCTTTGTACTATTACACACTGAACAAGATAAAAGTGCTCTCTCAATGTCTTATTCATAGGCAGGTACTAGGCTATCGGCCCAAGGGCCTACGTAAGCCTAGCCAACAAGGTTCCTTGGCTTACGCCACCCAAGAAAGTTAATTTCCTGTGCCACTGTCGAGCAGACACACAGAAGTGATCCCCGGGGTGTATTTCTTATTTCCCATCCACTCATCAAGATTTTTCTTGAAGAGTGCTAATGAAGAACTTTGCTTGACATAAATGGGTAGCCTGTTCCAGAGTACGGGAAGCCTCTGGGACAGGAATCTATCCCTCCAGCATGTCCTGTTTATTGTGGTAACAAGGTTTAGGTCCCTAGAGCGTGTAGCTCGGAGGGATTGGGATTTCTTTAGGTGCAGCATGTCCAACAGCTCTGGGTTTGACATAGCTTTATATGTTAGGCAGAGATCACCTCAGAGTAGGCGATATGCTATGGAGTAAAGCTGGAGTTTTTTGAGGTGGTCAGTGTAGGGCATTTGTTTGAGGCCAATAATCCTCTTTGTGAAGTACTTCTGTGGCCTTTCCAGCTGCTGCAGATGTCTTGTGAGGTACATTCCAAAATGGGCGTTGTACTCTATAATGTGTCTAATGAGTGTCGAGTAGAGGGGAACAATGACCTCTTTTTTCCTGGATGAGAACCTTTTTATGATAAGGTGTGCCACGTAGAAGGACTTCCTGACTGCTGTGGTGATGTGACTATCAAAGGAGAGACTACTGTCCACCTGGGTCCCAAGGTTTCTTATCACACATTCAGTGTTAAGTAGATTGCTGCCTATGTGGTCATTCATGGGTACAGAGTTTTTACCAAAGGGGTTGACACTGCACTTTTTGGCACTGAGCTTGAGGTCATGGCTCTGACTCCAGGCATCTGTCTCAGCAAGGCCCTTCTGTAGGATGTCCATATAATTTGGGGACTTGACTATGGCTCCTAGTTTGCAGTCATCTGCGAACTTCATTAGCCAGAGGCCTTCTGTGTTAGCCTGTACTTCAGAGAAGTAGATACCAAACAGGAGAGGTCCCAGGACAGACCCCTGTGGTTCTCCACTTGTCACTGCTTTGAGGTCAGATTTGGAGTCTGCAACTTTTACAGTGTGGGTTCTGTCAGTGAGCCAGTTGGCAACCCATCTTGTGACGTAGGGATTTATCCCTAGTTTAGTGAGTTTAGCTATAATTCCAGAATGGGGGATGGTGTTGAAAGCCTTGGCGAGGTCAAGATAGGCTGTGTGAACTACCTTACCCTCATCTATGGCTTTGGTGACTGCCTCAAAGAAGTCGATCAGGTTCAGGAGGCATGATCTGCCTTTCACAAAACCGAACTGGGTGGGATCCAGTGTTTGGAGGTTACCAATGTCTTTGTTTATGAGTTCCATGATGATATGTTCCATGGCCTTGCAGACCAGGCTCGTCAGGCTAATAGGTCAATAGTTCCTGGGATCAGTGGTGGCTCCCCCTTTGTGGAGTGGGATAACTGTTGCTGTGCGCCATTCAGTGAGCACAAAGCCTGATGCGAAGCTATTATTGAACATGGTGCTTAAGTGGGAAGCCAGTTTGTTCATGTAAAATGCAGCCTGGGATGTTGTTCGGTCCCATGGATGCTGTGTTTTTGGCTTTAGAGAGTACAGCTTTTACCTGTGCAGTTGTGATTACAGGGACTCTACATTCTTCCTGTATAGATATGGGCCCTTTAGGGGGTGAGGGGGGATAAAGTTAGCACTGAACCTATCTGCCAGGATGTTGGCAATATCAGTTGGTTCTGTAATTTCCTTGTCTTTGTGCTGTAACTCAGAGCAAATGTGGGTGTTGCCATCGAGATTCTTAACATAGCTACAGAATGCTTTGTGGTTGTCCTTGGAATTAGTGGTGATTTTGTTTTCGTAGCTAGCTTTGGAAGATCTTATAAGGGATCTCAGCTTCTTACTGAGGCTGACCAGGGAGCTCCTCCACTCATGGGATTTTACTCTCTTTTGCAACAGTTTCTTCCTTCTGTTGTACAGTTTGTTTATGGCAGGGGACCACCAGATTGGCTTCCTTTTTTTGGAGGATAACTTGGTTCTGTTTGGGATAGCATGATCCATGCACTCATGTAAGTGCTTACAGAGTGCATTTGTGAAGGATTCAGCAGTTGTAACTGTATTGTCCATCTGCATGGGTGTCATGAAGTTCATCACTTCTGTCTTAAGAAGTATGAAGTTGGCTTTGGAGAAATATTTTACTGTGGTTTCCTTAATGGGGGGTGGGGACGGGATGTGGATATCAAGGGTGATTAGCTTATGGTCGGATCAGACCAACAAGGAGTTGACTTCAGGTGTGGAACACCGATCACTCATGTTGGTAATGACTAGGTCTAGGATATTGTTGCCCCTGGTGGGGGTGTGGATAAGTTGATCCAGGGCATTGGAGTTTATGAATTCCAGAAAGCGTTGAGCTAAAGAGTTGGTACACAAGTAGTTTTCCCAGTTAATGGTGGGGTAGTTGAAGTCACCCATTATTAGGGTGTTTGGTTGAACCCTAATATTTTCCAGTACATCAAGAAAAGAGGAGTGGAAATCCAGGGGCATGGTGGGGGATCTGTAGCAAGCTACAATTTGGATTGCAGTTTTACCCAGAGTTTGTTGCACTTGGATAACCTCGGATGCATTATGCTGAGCAACTAGCCTGGAGGTGTGAATATCCTTAATGAATATGGACACACCTCCCCCTTTGGTGTTTCGGTCCAGGTTACATGGCTGAAAAGTGTGGTATGAGTTTTAGCCTGGTAGTGCAGGGGTGCTCTCTGGAGCCTTGAACCAGGTCTCAGTCACTGCAAGATATCGATGTTCTCCATTTTAAGGAGTGCCTTGAGTGAGTGCATTTTGAGATTTAGACTTCTAGCACTGAGTAGCATTTCCCTCAGTTTTTACTTGCCTGTTCCTGTTATGGTGGTGAATTTGTTATTTGAACCTTGCCTAAAAAAATCACTATAAGGGCAGCAAGAGCCTTAGCCAGTATCCGGAATCCCAGGGGCGACAGGTGCAGGCCATCTGTGGAAAAGCATCGTGGTCTGTCGACCATGTCATCCTAAGCAGACAGATACTGGATCCCCTTAGAATGACACCAGAAGCTTAGCCAATTGTTGAAGTCAATCATTTTGTCCTTGTACTGTGGTACCATTCTGGGTGATGGCAGAATGCTACTCAGAGCTAGGGTCATACCTGCCATCGGAGAGCTCTTCCATGTCTCTTTTCATGTAGTCCAGGGAGGTACATCTCAGGTCATTCACACCAAAATAGACAATGACAGAGTCATATTTGTACTTCTTGTGAAGTGACCTGAGTACGTGGGTTATGTGGCGGATCCTGGCACCTGACAGGCAACTGACAGTAACCTTCTCCTTGTTTAGCCTGGTGAGTGGGACATCAGTGTGCCTGACTATAGAGTCACCTATGACTAGTGTGTTGGGTACGTTGCTTTGCCTTATTGGCTGTGGTTGAGTGGCACATTGAGTCTGTGGACTATGTGTCATTTGGGTTGTGTTGGGGGATGGAGGTTGATTGCGTTTCTGCTTTGGAGGTCTCTGTTGCTTAGACAGATTATTATTAAGAGCCTCCGCAAATGTTTTTGTGTTACTATGTGTGGATTTTGGTGGTGCAGATTTAGTGAGACTATGTGAGGAGTTTGGTGTGGTGCAAATGTTTACCTTCTCCTCGTGACTGTCAAGTTCAGTCTTGGTTGGAGAGAGCTTTACCTCCAGTTTAGCTAGATAAGTGCATCTCTCACAGGTTGTAGTGTTGGGTGGTAGGAGAAGACAGTTGTCTGTGTACATGAGGCAATTTCTACATTGCCTCAAGATGCCCAGATTCATCAGATAGACAGGAGAGAACACTGGGAGCTGACCCTTGGACATGCCTGAATAAAAAACTATTTTCCTCTAGATAAGTGAGGAAAGTGAGTACAAGAGCTGTTTTTCTCTAAGCAAGTGAGAAAAGTAACATAGAAAGTCAAAATACTAGTCCTCTCACCCTTCTTTTGGTAGATTCAGGTCCTGGGTGACCATGATGCAAAATAATAATGTACTCTGGTTGCAAGGACTTTGGAACAATTCCTTTTGGATCTTTCATAATGATACCACTGTCAGACAAAATCTCATCTCTGTATGGAAAATAAGGTTGCACTTCTTGAGGTAAGCTAGATTGCTTTGACAGCCATCCTTGATTGATGAAGTGATTGAGCCTTTGTAAAACTGGATCCATGGCTGTGTGATCTCTCAGCTCATCAAGACGCGTGGAAGAAAACTTTCTCACTTCCATGACTTCAAAATCAAGACTCTCATTCTCATGCTGTTCTGTGGTATTTCTGGGCAATCTGGATAATGTATCACCAAGATAAAGATGTTTGCCTTTCTTGTAGACAAGATTGAAATTGTACTTTTGCAATCTCAGCATTATATACTGTAGTCTGGCAGGAGCTGAATAAATAGGTTTTCTCAAGATAGTGACTAGCGGTCAGTGGTCTGTTTTGATCTGGAAAGGTCTACCATAAACATAATCATGGAACCTCGAACATGCAAACACAATTGCCAAAAGCTCTTTCTCAGTCTGGGCATACTGCATCTCAGTTTGGGTAAGAGTTCTCAATGCATAGGGAACAGGTTGATCCTCTTGTAGAATGACTTCACCAAGTCCAAATTCCAAAGCATCACAGGAAAGTGTAACTGGTTTGTGAACATCATAGTATCTGAGAGATGATGGACTAGCAATTCTCTGTTTCAGGACATCGAATGCTCTTTGATGTTGTTCTAGCCAAGATCAGGATACATCTTTATTTGTCAGCTGAGTGGTGCTGAAAGTTGGGTCAAGTCTGGAAAGAACTTGCCTAGGTAGTTAACCATGCCAAGAAAATGTTGCAGGGCTTGAACAGTGTCTGAACCTGGCATCTCGAGAATGGCTGTTTGCTTAGAAGGGTCTGGACGTAAGCCTGTACTCATAAATAAATGACCAACTTCTCATAGCCTGAATTTGCATTTTTGTGGACTGAGCTTAGGATTCACTTGATGTGCCCTTTCTAGAATTTTCTGAGGTTTCTGTTATGTTCAGCTTCATCATGACCTCCTACTAGTATGTCATCTACTGATAGCAAAAGAATACTCAGAAAAATTTGCTTCATTGCACGTTGAAAGACTTCACTTAAGAATTTATCCCAAATGGCATTCTCAAAAATCTGTACCTGCCAAACGGAGAACTAAAAGTAGTGAGCAATGAGGATTTTTTTGTCAATCTGAATTTGCCAGAATGAACTCTTTGCATATAAGACAGAAAAAATAGTGGCATTTGGCATCAAGGCTGCAACTTCTTCAACTGTGTGCATTGGATGATGATGTCTTTTTAGTGCTTTGTTCAAATCTCATGGGTCAATACATATTCTGATGTCATCTGAGCTTTTCTTATGAGCTACCAACATAGAAGATACCCATTCAGTTGGAGTTTTAACTGGATAAATCACACCTTGTTGCAGCATTTTATCTAACTCAGCTTTGACTCTGTCCTCCATGGCTATTGGAACTTTATGTGCTGGCCTGATAACTGGACTGACCTCTGGGTCTAATTTCATGGAATACACAACTGGAAATTTGCCTAGCTTGTCTTTGAAAAGATCAGCATAAGTAGAAAAAAATGTGCTGGGCAAAATTAAGTAGTGGTCTTTTAAGCTAACTTGATGGACTTCATATTAAATGAAAGCTGTCTCATTTTCAAACTATCTCTGAGTCCTACTAATGACTGCACGTGCCTCTTGACCACATAAAATAACAACTTGTAGCTTCTCCCAGCAGAGTAACATGAAAGCACTACTGAGCCTTTAGTTTGAATTCATTCACCTCCATAAGCAATAAGCTTCGCACACCTTGCCAAATCAAGCCTTTCACCTTTATACACTATAGCAAATGCTTCTGCAGAGATAACATTGCACTTGGAACCTGTGTCAACTTTGAGCTCTATGGGTTTGCCATTTATCCAAACAGTGCAAAATACTTCACTCCTTGCCCTTAAATCTATTGCATTAACTGTTTTATGAAGCACTGACACACCATCCACATAAAGAGTAGAACTGCCATGGTCTAACTGATCAACTCATTTCTTAAAATGTTCCCTTTTAACGAAAGAACGTGGCCCTTTTAATTTATAAAATCTTTTGAAATTATTCTATTTATTGCATTTGTGGCATTGCTGACCAAAAGCTAAGCACTTTTCCCTTTTAGATTCATGGCTTCCACAAATTATGACAGTTGGCAATGAAAGTAGGTTGGGGCCCATGCTTTAAGTTTGCTATCTCACTCTTATGCTTCACTGAGACTGTGCAGCTTCTGGAATGTGCAAGAAAGTTCTGGGGTTTACCAGTAGGAGCAGCAGGGGTTACAGTTTCTGCCATGTGCTTGGACCTGTTTCCTCTAATTATGTACTACATACTATCAAGGTGAGCTTTATCACTGTGCCTTCTAGAGCTATTGTTATTTGTAAACATATTTGTGTGCTTTTCTGTGAGCTCGTATATCTGACAAATCTCAACAGTCTTATTCAAAAAAAGTTAAGTCACTGTCACGAAGCAAAACACAAGTCTGTCCTTTATGGATACATCCCTTAAAACACTAAATCTGCATGTTTTAGCTTTATTTCTCAGGTCAGTTATACATGCTGCAAAAGTTACCCCAGACTTTTGATCCCTTGTATAAAATAAGTGCCTTTACATTTTAACGGGGGTTACACATTTCTCTTAATTTACGTTTCAAGCACTCTGGGCCCTCCCTGGACTCAGCAGATACAACAATATGACAGTTTCCCCCTCTCCAGTATAAACAGCAGGTGCATACACAAATGAGTGTTCCCTTTCTATGACTTCTGATCCAGCTAAATTAAGTAGAATAAATGCCTTTGTACAGTCATCTTTATCTGAAAACTCAGCCTATATGAAAATGTCGTACTCTTGGTCAACCACTCTCCAGTTCTCAGCAATACAACAGTCAAACACAAGTGCACTGGGTTTTCGAAATCCGTCTGCCATGCCCAGGAAGTATGCACAAACACACTGAAAATATTACCCTTGTAATTATGTATGAACAAACTGTTCTGTGAGCTTACAACAACATTCAAATTCACAATAAACTCTTTGAAATATTTTGCTTTGTGAAATATGCCCTGTAATGGCTGTACTTTTGTGAAATAGCTTTACTGTAACATTGCACAAACATGCAAACACTTTATACACTTCTGATAACTCAAATATCTTTGCTTAATATGAAAACACATATTCGCAAAGCATGTGTTGAAAAATGCTGTTGTTTACCTTTATTTTATTCATTTTATGCAACTTGGACTTTATTTCAAATATCTTCCATAATAATTTGAATATTTCTATCAGTATCATACATATCTGTTTATGCAATTATTATTTATAATGTTCTGTATGCCCCATTTCATATTATGCGAAAAAAATAGTGCTGAGCAAGTTTTAATACCTAGAATTTTTTCTGACAGCTTCTGTGAAGTTTGTACATTTTAGGATGATCCACTCATGTATATTCCACCAGCATCTAAACAAGTGCCTTAAATAGTTTTAGCCAAGCCATTTCTGACTTTGTACCCCTTCGGTAGGTATGCTTCTACTAACTTCATGTCCTTTTAGATACGCTGCTTCTGTCACCATGTCACTCGTTTGTCTCTAATACATATAACAAGAAGGCTTGGGGGTTTTGTTCAGATGCTTTAATACATAAAAACACATCTAGATAATCGCAGCATCATTAAATACGAATGAACTAGTTAACCAACCGAGCTTACATACATACATGCTTACATCTTAACAGCTAACTACAAGTCTCTCACATGCTCAGTATTTATATACTTGTGCAAGCCCTTAAAGGTATATATACACACATATTGATCTACAGTGCCTTTTTAAACAATGCCAACCTGACAAACCTTGTAGCATAACAAACCTAATCCAAGAAAATGCCCTTGGGAAGGAATAAAGCTACCTTACTCGGTGTTCCCCAGGCTCACTGAAATCAGCAGACTTCATGCGCTTTCCCTTTGATGTGCATGTTATTTAGTAACTTGGATTCAAATAACATTTACTCAAAAACACTGCACTTTGATTACAGCATAAGTGCTATTTTGATCAAAATGGAAATTTACCAAAAGGAGGTATTAGATGGTAGTTTATATGTTGTCTGTTTTATGGTAAAGTTGGCTCTGTGTTTGCTTTAGTTTCTTCCCTTATGAATGCCAGGAAAGAAAGACCAGGATCCAGACTGCCAGTAGATATAGCGCTTTCGTTTTTTAATAAAAACTTCATAAAAAAAAACAAAAGCGTTAAATCTACTGGCAGTGTGGATCCTGGTCTTTCTTTCCTGGCATTTATAAGTTTATTCACATTATTTGGAGTTATTTTTAGTTTCTTCTCTTTTAAATTAGAAAGTTGTAGAGTAAACTCCAGCTGGGGGATATAGCAGTGGCTACTGACTGCATTGGTAAATGCTGGTTTGTATACATACCAGTGTTTTTAGTTGTGTGATTGCTGTGTCATGAAGAATCAGACTTTTCCATTCTGTTGTGCAGTCTCAGAATTACTTTACATAATTAAGCAAAGGTGCAGGGAGATTACATTCATACAAAATAAGAGGAGTGTGTTATTTTTTTTTCGGCAAATGTGCATTCATAGTAGGCATATTTCAGGATGTGTGCTGTTTGGTTAGTGTTTTTTGATTTGTTTTACTTTGGTAATGTTATTCAATAATTTACCATAAACACACATT
The DNA here is from genome assembly GCF_019279795.1 of Protopterus annectens. NCBI lineage: Eukaryota > Metazoa > Chordata > Ceratodontiformes > Protopteridae > Protopterus > Protopterus annectens. Next base: position 199,415,023 of record NC_056750.1, read on the forward strand.
AATATACAAATAAGTACGTATGTATTGTGTATCTATATCTACCACTCTTTCAAGATATATATATGTGTGCGTTATGTATATATATATATATATATATATATATATATATATATATATGTATATATATATATATATATATATATATATATATATATATATATATATATATATACATATATATATATATATATATATATATATATACACATGTATGGGTCCTGGTAACTTTGTCAAAATGTACTTTGGTCGGCATCTGTTCAATCGACACAATTTGGTCAACTAAACACTTGGATGACACGTGTGCAAGATTACCAATCTCTGAGTAGGGGAATATACCTTTTTCCCATGGAACTGTGCAGTTTTGGAGTAACAATATATATAATTACCAGATGGTGTGAGGATGCAACCCCTATGGGAGGTACAGAGAGAGAGAGAGAGAGAGATGTATATATCTATCTATCTATATGATTCCCCTTCAGAAGGTCCAACAGCTGAAATCTCGAAATGCATATGGCCAAGCTTGACAGCCATGTAGCACTGTCCACTGCTTCATCTACCATCTATAAACAGGTACTGCACAAATCCAAACACAACCTTTTCTCAAATGTTTGGAAACTTTGAGTCACATTCAAGACTCAGTCTTCCTAGTTATAAAAAGGAGGTTAAGGGGGCAGAAATGCCCTTTGCTTTCACAGCAACTAAAACAACTACTTAAATAGAGGGATTCAGTCTGCAATGAATGGAAATAGCAATCTTCAAACAACCAACCTACTTGAAAGATATAACCACCTCAAGAAAATGTTTAGATCCCTAGACCAAGCATTTCTGATGCCATTTGACTTGCTGATGTGCAATAAATCCATCAGCAGTGGCTTGGAGGATGCATCACATGCCAAGAACCCCAAACTTATCACTGCCACCTGTAGATGACAGAGCTACAAATCAAGCAGCTGAATTACACTCTTACAGAAAGGCAAGAAGATGGCATTACCCTCATTAGACCTTGTTTTAAAACCTCCACAGGACAAAGCACTTCCTCTAGGTTATGCCTAGCTGTTAATAATTGTCTGTCACTTCATTTATTTAGAAACAAAGTAAAAAGGCAACTGATTAAGTACACCAAATAATCTTGCTTCTGTGACAATGGCTAGTCTTTGCAGCTCACTCTGTAGTCATGTCTTTCTTTTAACAAAACACTACTGGTTGAATGTCTACCTTAATTGTACATACTACAAATAATATCATTTGCATTTATAATTGTAAATAACATGCAAATGTGTTGTCTCTAGTTTTTTATGTATATCTTTATCATCACTGCAACATCCAATACAAATTTTACCAAAAATTTACAGCATGTGTCAAATTGATCAATCAAATAAATAGCACTGACAAATATAAAAAAGGAAAAAAAATTAAATAAGAAACTTAAAAGAAAAATAGGAGAAAAAAATTAAAATGTAACAATTTATCATTCCTCAGAAGGAGATAAAAAGACGAACAGGAATGCAACAATTAACCACAAAATCATAAAAAAACATGCATTTCCAAAAGAGGGTACTCAATTTCTTTACTCTATGTCAGGTAGTGGTGAAGCTTTCCAGTTAGATAAAATATCTTTATTAGTAATCATGGTAGCAATCATGATTTCTATTCTATTTCGAAGTGCAACTCCATCTATCTTACCTAACAATAAAATCTGTGGATCAAATATTATATTGATATCTAGTATAGAAACGGTAAAATGAACCAATCCAATGATCTGTATTGCACCAACATTTATAAACCTAAGGACACGTACCCTAACAATGCCACAGATCAATTCCTTCCTTGGAACAGTTCCAACAATTGGTATCTGTTTTTGCATGCATAAATAACTATCTGTGAGGAGTATAATGAATACCGTACAGTATTTCACACTGAATCAAAGCATCTCTCACTGTCAGACACACTGGTGTCATTCTATATAAATTATTAATCCAAAATGTATCATCATAGATATAAGATTCCCATTTGATTTTGCAGGAGAACATAAATCCTTATTAAATAGAGACAGCATTTTATATAGTATAGCAGTTTGCTTTGTTTTTAGTAGTTAGTGATGAGGAATAGGCTTACTTCATTTATTACTTTTTTTTGCAACAACTTTGCTAACTATTTGACATATCTTGAACAAAACAAACCAATATCAAAAAACTTTCCAGTGTTGTCCACTGAAAACAGAATAGTTCCATCCATCTACCGTGCATCTATACCTTGCATGCTTCTTCCACAGCATATATAATATTTGCACACTGCATGCACGTGGATTTTTCTTGTGGTTGTCTATCAAGGTGCAAATTAGGGTGGCAATCTGCAGAATTCACATTTTCAGTACAGTTATCATTTGTACAGAGTGCTCATCACAGAATGTCAGCCAGAAGTCTTCTGTTATGGGAAGATCATGCCATCTGTGCTTTCAGCTGTCCTTATTGACTTGACTGCTGAACACTACAAACATTTATTTAGCCACCCCAATGAAGGAGACACAGAGACAGGCGAGGTAACATGGTTTGTAAAGCCCATACCCAAGCTATCCGAATGGCTCTAAAAGCCACAGTGAAAAAAAGAGGTATATTTTTTAATAATAATAATACTAATAATAATAAAATGTCTTTGTTAACATCAAAGGTTATTAACAATGCACTTTTGGATTGACATCCAAAATAATGTTACTGAAGAACTTGATCCCATATGTTGGCAATGTATCAGAGTGACAAGTTGTTAATATGGTTAGTATTGTTCCTAGCGTGGATAAATCCCTTTTTATTCTTGGGAGATTTAGGGTGACTGTCTGTAGTCTGTTTGAAAATATCATTGCATATACCTCTATGTCTGTGTTCAGCAGCTTTATGTCTACTATGTTCAGGAAACAGATAGTGTGAAAGTTACTGATTTTAGCAATATTGCATTCCTGGCTTAGAAGAGAAAACAATAGTACCAACAACAGCTATGATGACTGTAGCAGGAGTTTCCTTTGTTGAATTTCCCTAAATACTTTGATAACATAAGTGTTATCTCCTGTTTTATCCACAAAGGAATCTGCTTCCAAATCTGAGCATATTAACAGATCAATACACTTTGGCCTATTTGGTTTCATATTCCAAGGACCACTGAATGTATAGTAACTGGTTTAAGGTCAGTAGTGCCATGTGGCTCAGTTTTTATCACCTGCATATGTGACACTGATTTCCAAGATCCCCACAACATATCAATGCAATTCTTAGACTATGAGGTTGGTGTGAACAATATGAAGCCCTTTCCTCAAGATATGTCTTCCTCCAAATATCTCATAAACCCAACTCTTCTCAAATTTCAATAAAACTTGTTGCATTTCTGAGCTGGATAATGTTCTGCCAATAGAATGATTGCCTGCAACATTGCAGTCTCTTCCCAAAGGTTATAAAGCTAACATTGCTACTTATCCTCATAACTGCTTTAGAAAAACTTAAAGAATTCTTGTCTATCTTCATTTGGATGAGATACAGACCCTAGAACCCACACTCCTTGTAGGGATGTAAATTTCCCAGCAACCCACCTTCCTTCCTGATCATATAATGTGGCTGTTAGATTCCACCCTAATCTTTTGAACACTGACCCTTTTAAAAGAACATGTTCTAAACTCTAACACAGCTACTGTCCTCATAGTTTATAAACAGTGCACATCTGTGTGAAAATCTGACTTCTTGCAACATTGCAATACTGACTTTATGAATTATTATTTTTTTTGGGGAGTTAAATATCTCTGATTTAAAGTCATATATTGGAACAACCTCTATATTATGTAAACCTCAAATATCTAATTTTGAACATATTGGTAAACAGGAACAGACTAGAATTCAAAAGTACATAATGGGCTAGCAAACTAAATACAGCAGTACAGTCACATGGCAGCATTTTGTGTGTCACTAGACAGATCAAATCCCTTTACTGTCAGAGATTTACCTATTTCAGGTCTCCAGCTTCTGGTTGTCCTCTTTCTCCTACTGCTTTTTATCTTTTCCTTCTTTTCCATCTCCTTTTATACTGAGACTGACATACTTTTATATGCCAACATCTGCTGATTTCTTTGGGGATGTAGGCCATTTCCCCCCCCTTCAAAGTTTGCCTCTGGGTAGCCGTATAATGCATTTGTGTAAGTAAATGGACTAGTTCATTGTTGCAGTTGTGTTAGCTACATAGGTTATATTCTGCCTAAAATATTAATAGCCATCCAGCTTCCAAAGCTTAAGGGCACCTTCCACGCACTGAAACTGTTAATAGCTGAAGCTAGGCAGGAAAAAAAAATTAGCAGTCTGGGTACTAAGTCCTTCTGAACTTTCCTGCCACCAAAGAACACTCATCCTGTGAGCTTTCAAGGATTGATGGTTGGCATTACTGCCCTTAAAAGACTCAGGACGTCAAGCCAATACTGAATCTCAGTTGGCTAAGCAAGCACATAAAGCAGGAGATTTTCCATATGGTCATGGCATTCTGCCATGCCTACTGGGAGGGCACAGGACATAAAAATATACCCATGATCCAGGAGGTACTTTCACTTTCTTATTAGAGCCAAGCATTTTTTTTATTTCACATTCTCCCATTTGGGATCACTGCAACCCTCCAGGTGTTTACCAAATGAATGGTGCTAGTCATGACATACACATGATTTCTATGGATACAAGTTTTTCCATATTTGGATAATTAGCTCCTGGCAGTCAATGAAACAATAAGTGCATACAAGGCAGTGTTTGGTCCATATCTGTCAGTCTTTGGGCATTACCATGAATGTAACCAAATCCATCCTTAAACCTTCTCAGGACCTGGTATTCATAGATTGCCATATCAACACAATGAATCAACTGGCAGGTCGACCTCAAGACAGAATTACATCCATAGTAAAAGAAGTGACTCAATTGATGTCCAAGAAGAAACCTTCAGCAGTCTACATTCTAAAGGTATTGGGGTTGATGCCTGCCCCCATTCAAATTTACCAGGTGTTACACAAAATCATTTTGTTAAATGCTGTCAAGGGATGCCTACAGTGGAAGACTGTTCCTTAGAGTCTGTCAATTGGATCTCCCTTTACAAAACCAGTCCCAAAGATAACAGTGAATAAGATGCAACTTCCCTTGGTAAGGGGGTGGGGTATTTTATGAACAAGACAGTACAAGGTTTGTCTACTGCAGAAGAGGCCTCCTTGCACATAAATGTTCTTGAGATGAGAGCAGACGAGCACAGTCCTCCTAGAATTGCAGGTGTTTCAAGACATTTTTCCCTCAGGGTGCAGCTGTTACAGTCAGACAACATTGCTGATGTATGGTACATCAACAAGCAAGGGAGAAACCATTACTATCCTCTGTGCAGAGAAACTATGAGAGCATGGGAATGGGCATTGGCCTCGCATCACTTTCTAGCAGCAGTGCATGTACCATAGACTTCCAAGGTGATCGGAGTCAAGTTGAGCAGATTGATCCTGCTTCCCTATGAAGGGTCTCTCAATGCCAAATTAGTGAACACTATCTTCAAAAAATGGGAATAACTTTGTTGCAATTGTTTTACTTTGCCATTCAGCACCAAATGGCCCTTCTTCTTCAGCATAGTTCCTCCAGAAGGACAGTTACCCAAGGGATGCATTCTCCCAAGACTGACCACCTGGTCTCTTTTACACCTTCACCTCACTTTCTTTGATCCCATGTCTCCTCCAGAAAGCTAAGGAGTGCAAGGCGAAGCTCATTCTCATTCCACAATTCTGGCCTTGTAAGACATGGTTTCCCTGCTGTGGCCTCATCTAAAGAAGACACCACTATCTCTAGCTCAGAGCCCTGCTCTTCTGTCAAACCTGTCCGGGATGCCTCACACACACATTTGCTCCCTCAATCTAACCCCTTGGTTTCTCCAATTCCAGTGATGGCCAGAAACCCTCAGTTGCCTCCAAAGGTGGCAAATCTCATTACAACTCCCCAGAAAACCTCCACCAAAAACATTTAATAGGGGAAATGACAGAAATGTGGCTTGTGGGCCCAGAACAAGCACATTTCCCCAACTTTGGCACCATTTGGATAACGTCTAACATTCTTCACTGAGTTTTATAACAAAGGAGCTAGTTTCTCTTCTGTTAAGGCTTATTTGGCAGCCATTTCCTTTTTCCATGAAGGATTTTCACATCATTTACTAGTGGCACATAGGTCTTGTAAAAATCTTCATTAAAGGTATCTTCCATTTGAGACCTCCATTAACCAGACCAGAACTTTGAACCAGCTAGCTTGGCAGATATTGTTTCTTTCTTGGAAGATTGCATTACTGGTGGACATCACCTTAGCAAGACAAGTTTTGGATTTGCAGGCCTTGTCTTCCCAATTTTTATATTTTGTTTTCCATTAGCGTGAGGTCTGCCAAACTACCCATTTTACTAAAAGTGGCTTCACAGATTAATCTAAATCAGTATAATCATTATGTATATTTTCCCAAAATAATCTAAAAATGGAGTATTGTTTGCAGTACCTAGATGTTGACAAACAACTGTGTTTATACCTGGGAGTACTGAGGAATCAGTATTGCCAGGTACTAAGGCCTCAGTACCAGAAAGACAAACCGCTATTTGTTAGCTTTTCACTAGTTAAGTCGGGACACAAGATTTCTAGGATTATACTGACTAAGTAGGTAACTGATTGTCTTTCATTTTATTATAGCCAGGCAGGCAAGGATGTGTCAGTTCCTCCAAAAGCATTCTCTGTCAGGGTTTAGGCCACATCTATGGCATTTCTCTGAAATCTTCCACTTCAGGATATTACAGTAACAGTTACTTGGTCCTCCATGCACACCTTTGCTAAACATTACAGGCTGGACTCTATTTTTAGGGCAAGCACTTTCTTTGGAACCACCATTTTAAAAGGCTTGCTGGTGTAGGCCTCCCATGTTAACTGGGGATGCTATTCTGCTCTTCCAGCAACTTATGCTTGTACTGGAACATTAGATTTCATTGGTCTCTATCCAAAAACTGGAGAAATCTGCCCACCACCTCCCTCCAAATTGTCTTAGCCTCAGAAATTTATGTGGATTGTTTGGAGATTATGTTGAATATCAAATAGTTCTTATGAGGACTTTTGTCTATAGAAGGCATACTTGATCTTGTTGACTTAGCAGCGGGGATTATAGGTAGGTGCTTGAGCTTTTGAGGTGTTCATTGCCATCACTAGACGGTACCAAAGGTGACAGTCTTGCTCTTCCAGTGTCCAAACAGAGACCAGAGAAATTAACATTCTGGTTCATAGGTAGGTACTAGGCTACTGGCCCTAGGGCCTATATAAGCCTAGCCAAACGGTACCCTGGCTTTTGCCACCCAAGAAAATTGTTTTCCTGTGACCCTGTCAAGCAGAGCCACAGAAGTGATCCCCGGGGTGAATTTCCTATCTCCCATCCAATCATCAAGATTTTTCTTGAAGAGTACTTATGAGGAGCTTTGTTTGATATAGATAGGTAGTTTGTTCCAGAGTATGGGAAGTCTCTGGGACAGGAATCTATCCCTCCAGCATGTTCTGTTTATTGTGCTGACAAGGTTTAGGCCCCTAAAGCGTGTAGCTCGGAGGGATTGGGACTGGGATTTCTTTAAGTGGAGCATGTCCAACAGCTCTGGGTTTGACCTAGCTTTGTATGTTAGGCAGACATCACCTCTGAGAAGGCGATATGCAACAGAGTAAAGCTGGAGGTTTTTGAGACAGTCTGCGTAGGGCATCTGTTTGAGGCTGGTAATCCTCTTTGTGAGGTATTTCTGTGGCCTTTCCAGTTGTAGATGTCTTGTGAGGTACATACCAAAAGAGGCGTTGTACTCTATAATGGGTCTAATTAGTGATGAGTAGAAGGGAACAATGACCTCTTTTTTCCTGGATGTGAAACCTTTTGTGATGAGGTGTGCCACGTAGAAGGATTTCCTGAATACTGTGGCGATATGAAGGTCTCTTATCACACTTTCAGTGTTAAGTAGACTACTGCCTATGTGGTAGGTTATGGGTAGAGAGTTTTTACCAAAATGGATGACAATGCACTTTTTGGCACTGAGCTTGAGGCCATGGCTTTGACACCAGGCATCTGTCTCAGTGAGGCCCTTTTGTAGGATGCCCACATCGTTAGGAGTTTTGATTATGGCTCCTAGTTTGCAGTCATCTGCGAACTTTGTTAGCCAAAGACCTTCTGTGTTAGCCTGTACTTCAGAGAAGTAGATACCAAACAGGACAGGACCTAAGACTGAACCCTGTGGTACTCCACTTGTCACTGGTCTGAAGTTGGATTTAGAGTCTGCTACTTTCACAGTGCGGGTTCTGTCAGTGAGCCAGTTGGAAACCCATCTGGTGACATAGGGATTTATACCTAGTTTAGTGAGTTTATCTATAATTCCAGAGTGGGGGATGGTGACGAAAGCCTTGGCGAGATCTAGGTATGCTGTGTAAACCACCTTACCTTCATCTACAGCTTTGGTGACCGCTTCAAAGAAGTCTATCAGGTTTAGGAGACATGATCTGCCTTTTACAAACTTGAACTGGGTAGGGTCCAGAGTTTGGTGATTACCAATGTCATTGTTTATAAGTTTATGATGATACGTTCCATAGCCTTGCAGACCAAGCTCGTCAGGCTAATGGGGCGGTAGTTCCTGGAGTCCGTGGTGGCTCCCCCTTTGTGGAGTGGGATAACTGTTGCTGTGCACCAATCAGTGGGCACAAAGCCAGAGGTGAGGCTATGATTGAACATGGTACTTAGGTGGGGTGCCAGTTAGTTCTGTAGTTCATGTAGAATGCAGCCTGTGATGTTGTCAGGTTCCATGGATGCTGTGTTTTTGGCTTTGGAGAGTGTGTTTTTTACCTGTGTAGCCGTGATTACAGGATGTTGGCAATATCAGTTGGTCCTGCATATTTAGTGCCATTGTGCTGTAACTCAGAGCAGATCTGAGTGTTGCCATTGAGATTCTTGACATAGCTATAGAATGTTTTGTGGTTGTCTTTAGAATCAGTGGCGATTTTGTTTTCATAACTAGCTTTGGAGGATTTTATGAGGGATCTCAGCTTCTTATTGAGGCTGACCACGGAGTTCCTCTTTTTTGCAACAGTTTCTTTCTTCTGTTGTTGAGTTTGTTTATGGTAGGGGACCACCAAATTGGCTTCCTTTTTTGGAGGATAGCATCTTGGTTCTGTTAGGGATTGCACGATCCATGCACTCGTGTAAGTGCTTATAAAGTGCAATTGTATAGGATTCAGCAGTAGTACCTCTATTGTCTGTCAGCATGGGTGTCGTGAAGTTTGCCACTTCTGTCCTAAGAAGTGTGAAGTTGGCTTTGGTAAGTACATAACATTTATTTGCATTTGTGATTGGTCAAGAAGGTATTAAGGACCATCTGGAATAAGGGCCAGACAAAGTTACAGGCTGCTGCTTAATCTAAGATAGTAACAGTGAGAAAATTACTACAAATAATACAGTTTACTGAGGCTGATTCAAGCAGTTATATTTTTTAAGACTGCAGCTGTTAAACTTTTATGATGCAAAGTAAAAGGTTCAAAAGTGTACCTTGTAGAAGACAGGAAGGAAAATGAAGGTAAAAGACAGCCACTGCAATATTTAAATTTGTTATTTCAGCTTACCAAATGAAAATGAATTTTTGGTTCATACAACCAACTAGCACTTCATTGTAGTCACAAAGCTAGAAAAGTATCAGTGTAGAATGAAAAAAGTATAACGCTAAACAGAAAATGGAACAGACTATAAACTCCAGTGCTTGTAAAAGTATGAGTGCTTTTAGTTTCATTAAGTCCCACAACCTTACCAGTTTTCATAATTTTCATCCAGACCTTATAATATATGAAGCTCTTCTGAACGTCACATTTGTGACTCTTGCCTTGCCTAAGATCTGGGGCTAAATGATAAGTGTGCTGTTTTCTGCTGAACTGTGCCTTTAGTGGCACTAACTAATCTATATAAATAAAACTGTAAATGTTTGTTTGTTCAAAATCTTAAATCTCCGAAAGTTCTTCACCGATTGCTTTGAAATTTTCACACAATGTTGCATTCGAATACGCGCGTGTTTTTATATACCTACTTTTATATAGATGTCACACGTTGCATTCGAATATGCACGTGTTTTTATATACCTACTATGGATTCTATATATTTGTATACAGATATGCAATTTTATATGTTTTTGTTATAACTTTCTTACTTCTTTTTCAGTGCAATCGATCTGCTTTAGTTCATCCAAATAATACCTTGCAGAAGATCCAACTTAGGTCGTCGTACTCACGGAGTGGAAGCAGTGCGACGAGTAATTGCAAATCAAACTGAGGAAAAACGGGCATCAGTGAACGAGCGAAACAGACAAAGAATGGCTGAAATACGTGCCGAGGAAGCAGCAGAGCGACGTGCAGCCAGACTTGAGGATGCACGGTTGCGAGCACGGCGATCGCGTTCTGCAGCTTCAGATCTGTTTCGTTCTCCTCGAGCGACACCAGCGGATGAAAGAAATGCTTGCCTGAAATACTCTACTTTGTGGCAACACTTAAAGATGTTAAAATTAACTACAAATATCCGTGTCCAGCTGCAAAACGATCAATCAGCTGAGATATCCTCACATCAATTGCTGGAAATTGGGAACGAAAAGGTGCCGGTTGATCTGACCTCAGGACGAATTTCATTGCCTCATAACTTCTGCAATTTAGTGACATCAAAAAAAGAATTGGTTGAAAAAGTATTTCCCAATATTCAAACCAATTATAAGAATCATGATTGGCTGACTGAACGAGCTATTCTTGCGGCCAAGAACAAAGACGTCTACGAACTTAACAATATTATTCAGTCTAACATTCAAAGCGAGGCAGTCACATACAAGTCCGTTGACACTGTTGTGGAAGCAGATGAAGTGGTTAATTATCCAACAGAATTTTTGAATTCACTCGATCTGCCAGGGATGCCACAGCACGTACTGCAATTGAAAATCGGCGTGCCAGTTATCATGTTGCGAAATATCAACCAGCCAAAGCTTTGCAACAGCACGCGGCTTACAGTAAAAAAATTAATGAGCAACGTCATAGAAGCAATAATCTTAACAGGACCTTTCAAAGGTGAAGATGTCCTCATTCCTTGCATTCCTATGATTCCAACAGATATGCCATTTCAATTTAAGAGATTGAAATTCCCAATTCGATTGGCGTTTGCAATCACCATCAACAAAGCTCAGGGACAATCTTTAGAATTGTGCGGTTTAGATCTGCACACGGATTGCTTCCCACATGGACAATTATATGTTGTGTGTTCTAAAGTCGGCAAACCAGACAATCTCTATATCTGCACAGACAATGGAACAACAAAAAATATTGTATACCCACAAGCATTGTGAAATTAAACATATTAGAAACATGCGCTTTCTCTTTTCTTTCTTTTCCATTTAACCAGACTGAGCCACAGCAACGCGTGGCTGGGTACAGCTAGTGTTTAATAAATCTCTTGAGGGAGCAGATATACTATATTTAATAATCCAATTAGCCAGTTCACTCACTGTTTAAAAATGCAGTTAGAACTTAAGCATATTTATATATTATGCCTGCATGTGTCTGATATTCTTATGTGCTGTTTCAGCTGTGTTTTATTACAATTATCTGTAGTAAAATTAGCCATTAAATATGTCTATCACTTTGAAAATAGGACCTGCTAAGCATAATGGCCTTGTGGTAGGTAGTCCTTATGATCTAACATTAATGACTACAGTTCCACTTCTAATTTCATTTTCATTTACCTGCTTCTGTTTTGTTTTCCTATAAAGTGTGTGTATGTCAAAACAGAATTTAAAAGATAACCAAAATGGTTGCATTATAATGACCATGCAGTTCAATGCAGGCAGCCTGGTATCTGAAAGGTAGTGTGTTTATGCTTTCTTATGTAACATCAACACAAGTGTGAATTTTCTTGTCAGTAGATATTTCACAGCTCCTTTGTCAGACAATGAATCTGTCTGTGACTCTACTGCATTTGTAAAGTTCTGGGAATGTGTGGATGCTCCCCTTTCAAAGCAGTGTTTTTTTTTTAATAAGTGCTATAGTTTTCTTTCTCTGTTGCTGATAATGAATTTGATTAATTAAATGAGTTCTTGGTGGTTTCAGAGCTGACAGTTGTAACAGGCAATGGAAGTTTGATACAGTTCTACTTTGTAATCAATCAGTTTTGTAACTCCCTGAGCAAGAAGCAGGGAACTGGACAAAGTTTGCCTGGTAACTTCAGGGTAGCAAAATTATTATGATAGCGTAAATGACATTATCACTGAGATTCACAATCTTCATTTATATTTAGAACTTCTAAGAATTATTTTTTCCCAGTTCATTTGTAGAAGAGTTACTTACTACCTTCTGGTTTTATCAATTCAGGTTTTACTCCTTATATATGTACATATTAACATATTAACATATTAATTGTACATATTAACATCTTGCTCCATTCTTCTATTCATCTTTGTTTTGAGTTGTCAGATTGCCCTTTTCAAAGCTGTATGAAAAGATTGTTTAATGAAATCTTGGAAAGTGAGACGATGCCTGAGGAATGGAGAAAAAGTGTTTTGGTACCGATTTTTAAGAATAAGGGTGATGTGCAGAGCTGTAGTAACTACAGAGGGATTAAACTGATCAGTCACATTATGAAGTTATGGGAAAGAGAAGTGGAAGCTAGGTTAAGAAGGGACGTGATGATTAGTGATCAGCAGTATGGTTTCATGCCGGGAAAGAGCACTACAGGTGAGATGTTTGCTCTGAGAGTGTTGATGGAGAAGTACAGAGAAGATCAGAAGGAGTTGCTTTGTGTTTTTGTAAACTTAGAGAAAGCATATGACAGGGTGCCTAGAGAGGAACTGTGGTATTGTATGAGGAAGTCGGGAGTGCCAGAGAAATATATAAGAGGGTAATGTGACAGCGGTGACGTCTGCGGTGGGAGTGACACATGCGTTTAAGGTGGAGGTGGGATTACATCAAGGATCAGCTCTCAGCCCTTTCTTATTTGCAATGGTGATGGACAGGTTGACAGACATCAGACAGGAGTCCCCATGGACTATGATGTTTGCAGATGACATTGTGATCTGTAGTGAGAGTAGGGAATAGGTGGAGGAGACCCTGGAGAGATGGAGATATGCTCTAGAGAGAAGAGGAATAAAGGTCAGCAGGACTAAGACAGAATATTTGTGTGTGAATGAGAGGGAGGATAGAGGAATGGTGAGGATGCAATGAGTAGAGGTGGCGAAAATGGATGAGTTTAAATACTTGGGATCAATAGTTCAGAGTAATGGTGAGTATGGATGAGAGGTGAAGAAGAGCTTACAGGCAGGATGGAGTGATTGTAGTGATTTGTGACAGACGAGTACCAGTAAGAGTGAAAGGGAAGGTCTACAAAAGGGTATTGAGACCAGCTATGTTATATGGGTTGGAGACAGTGGCATTGACAAAAAGGCAGGAGTTAGAGCTGGATGTGGCAGAGTTAAAGATGTTAAGATTTGCACTAGGTGTGACAAGGGTGGACAGGATTAGGAATAAGTATATTAGAGGGTCAGCCCAGGTTGGAAGGTTTGGAGACAAAGCCAGAGAGGCAGGATTATGTTGTTCTGGACATGTGCTGAGGGGGGATGCTGAGTATATTGGGAAAAAGATGCTAACGATGAAGCTACCAGGTAACAGGAAAAGAGGAAGGCCTAAGATAAGGTTTATGGATGTGGTGAGAGAGGACATGCAGGTGGTTGGTGCGACAGAGCAAGATGCAGAGGACAGGAACAAATGGAAACAGATGATCCGCTGTGGCGACCCCTAACGGGAACAGCCAAAAGAAGATGATGATGATGAAAAGCACTACAAAATGTAAAATATATTCTTATAGCAATAAAGACCTCAAATCTGACAGACGCATACTAATTAGGATTCAGGCAAAAAGGATTTTGTGAACTTTTTCTCTTGTATAGTTTGACCCAAGTATTTAATTTAACTAGTATTGTAGTGGATGACAACTACTTGTCTACCCATGTTTATACCACATAATAGCAAATGTAAATGTTTTCTCTTAGTAGGGAGTTCTTGAGTTATATAACATTATGTGATGCCATTCTACTTTTTTATTCAGTACTTTGATTATTTTCTTTCTTTTTTAAGTAGAATTTATAGAGAAATTTAGCATGTATCTTTTTATGAGGTTTATAGACAAGCACCAAAACATTTCTACTGTGATATATTAAATAATGTCTGATTAAAGTCACTAAAAAATCTACAGAGTTTTTATATGATCTGGGCACTAACATATTACTTGAACTGGTACATAAAATTCTGCTAAGCAAGCTAATTATGAGAAGTGATAAAATTCATAGCTTGACTATACAATCTCAAAGCACAAAGTGTTCTGAGTTCTCCATAGTAACTACTTTACATTTATAGCCAGAGCTGTTGTGGTGCCATTATTTTAGAGAAACTGTGTTAATTACTTGAGGTAAGAAGTCTATACTCAGCAATGTACTCCTTTTAATGTTCATTAATAATGCTTTGCTGTTGAAATCATGTTGTAAGAATACAGTCCAGATACCTCCACACTGCTGAACAAGACGGAGTGGACCTCTCTTTAAAGGAATTAATATGTAATGCTGCATATAGACATACAAAGACTTCTTCAGCTTCCTTGAAAGGAAACCCAGAAATGATCCTGCTACAGTGGTACAGCTTGTGAAAAAGTGAACATTACTATGGCATATGTAATTGTTATTCAGTACAGACATAGATAAGATTCTGAGAATGAAGCATAGGCATTAAAATAAAAGGTGACCTTAATTTTCAAGTACACTGTAAGCTCATGTTTTTATGTTTCCCTGTGTTTCTCAACTGCTGAATAAAGTTACAAGTTAGCAGCAGTTATCTTCAGTTATCTTTTAGTTACAAGATGAGTAGTGGACTTTGTAGATGGTAGTCGGTGCTTTTCTGAAGATAACTCTCTGTAACAATTTTCCTGAACATTTGTATGGACGAGTATATGTATGTTTTTTACTGTGTTTTATGTCTAATTTTGCATGTTCCATGGCTAGCGCTCAGCACGTGCATGGTAACATGTCAGTGCTCCCATTGTTGACATTTTGTGGTTAATATTTTGAAGACCAATGTTTGGGTTTTTCGCTTAAACTCAGTACGTCATGTTTTATATATATATATATATATATATATATATATATATATATATATATATATGTATATTGTTTTGGTATCAGTTCTTTGAAGTGAGCAGTCACTGGATGAGCTGACCAGGGAAGGAGAAGGCCAAAAATGACTTGACCATTCATAGAAGAGGCAGAAAACCTTGTTCCTGTAATAACACCATGTGAAGGTTGGATGTCAGAGACAGAAATCACCAGCAGATATTTTGCCACGTCAAAAGTACATGTGAAACACTTTACATTGTAGCCAGCCAGAGAACAGATAAAAGAATGCATATTCAAGGCAAATACTGCAGCCACCAATAACAGCTGGTACAGGAATGCCAGGGTTGGGACACATTACAAGTGCCTCTTGTGACTGTCTGGCTCTCATCACCCCCAGTGCACTGAAAATAATGAAAGGGCAGATGGGATCTACCCACCAAGGATGGCACAGGGCAATGAACTGGCCAGAAAGAGGAAAGAATCACTGACCAGCAGGCATGTGGAAAGAAAAAAGGATGTATTAAAAAGTTAAAGGATTTATATGACCCCATTCAAAGGTAAGCTGCAACACTAACAGTTTATTTTGTGTTAATAAACAGTTCACATCCAGTTTTATTTCTATCAAAAATGTAGCCATCTGTAGGTGATTTAAATATTGATAAAGTTGCCTGAAAAAAAATGATGGTAGATAGTAGATGCAGTCAAGGCTTGCAGAACTGTATGGCCAGAGTAATCAAAAGTGGAATGAAGATCTTCCTACTATTGTGAGAAACATACTTTAATGTGGACCTTCAAACTTTAATTTGGACCTTCGAATCTTGAAACCTAGAGCTTTAAAATTACATCAGAAAATTTTGGTTAGTCATGACTGGGGTTGTTCTTAAGCATTCAGTTATGGCCAAGTGATAAAATGCATTTATTCGATCAAACCAACTTACTGCAGTGTAGCACACAATTACAAAGAACAATTTATTTAACCATGCAATGCATAATAAAATTGGTTCCCTGAATGGTTAATAGGTCTGCGGAACAGCCCTGCTGTTTTCATTTTTTTTCTTTACACTGTCAGCTATATACACGTTCCTTATGTCATTTTACAAATGTTTATTGTTTAAATATTCCATATGTAATTACTAATGTGCCATCATCTGATGTATACCCATTCTATTATGCTATGTAAATATTAACTACTATTATATTTATGTGATGGTATTGCTTTTTTTGTAATTTTTTTTGTGACTCCAGTCATGGTTGAAAAAGTTCACTCACCAGCCAACTAACCTAGTGTTTCCCCTGTTTGTGGATTAATCTGCCCTTACATATCAAGCAGAACACTTTCCTGGTAATCCTTAAAACAGTCTGGATAACTGGATGGGTGAATGCAAATTTTCACCTGGGATATGTGGATAAACTCTGCTCAATGAGGAGTACTGTTAATCTCCCAACAGTATTGAATGATGTCACTGAATTTCTCAGTAGCCTCCTCCACCAAACCCTTTGTAAGAATCAAACTTATGAACCTATGGTTAGCAAACATATTTTAAAATGAAATAATATTCAGTTACTGTGACAAGTTTTAATATTGTTATGGTGTTAGAAAAATATATAATAGTAATATGCATGCTTAGTGCATTCCAGGTTTAAAAGGGTTAATACATTTATTCTGTTCACACTGCATGAATCTGCACAGCTATTAGAAACTTAACAAGAGACATTTCATTTCTGCTAATGTCATGAAAATAACAAGAGACATTTCTGCTAATGTCATGAAACTTAACAAAGAGATATTTCATTTCCGCTTATGCCATGAGAAAATATGCTGCTGCTAGAAGCTTTGATAAAGAAAATAATAGATGCTTGAAAGTATAAACCATAGTCAGCATTACTTGTACCAAAGCTAGAAATGTACCTTGAATCTAGACAAAATGTAACACGTATTAGAACTGTACAATTGAAGAATTGAAAAGTTAAGGTGGGCTAAAATAAGCCCAAGGCCTGGTTGTTTTTCTCAAAATGTTTTTGCAAGACAGCAAATAATCCGAACATGTCAGCAATAAGTCTGGTAACATTTTCTGTGAAACATACAGAAAGCTGTGTCCAACTATGTCAGCGATAGAATAGTAACATTTTCTGTGTGACATGAAGAGAACTGTATAAGAATAACATACTGATCACTAAAGAGCCAGACAAATCCTGTACCTACATGCTTTGTCTCCTTGCTGCAAGTAATAAAGGATGCCTTGCTTGAACCTAACGTGCATTGGTCTTTGAAGTTTTTTCCTTTTACAGATTGGTCCTTCGAGCCGGAGCCCTCTCTTCACCTCAGATCAGACGTCCAGGTGGTTGAAACCGTACGGGGAAGAAACCAAATCGGTTCTTCTTATATGGAAAGTCCTCCGACTGAATTGTCGTTCAAAAAGAGGCCAGCCACTTTCTGATCTGTGACTGAAGGATGGGTCTCTGCGAATCGGTGATCAATCACGTAAGCTCAGGTAAGGTGAATCTACTTTTTCTGTTTTCTGTTTTAGATCAGGGACTACATGTGTATTGTTTTTGTCAGATTGTATTTTTCTTGCAAGTCAGGGACAAAAAAGATTACTGTCTTGTCATAGATCAGGAGAAACAGAATAAGTAGGCAGTCATTCAGAAGAGACTATAACAAAATCCGTGGTACCACATTAAAAAAATTAAGAGAAGTTACGTAACGATCAAAGGGTAAAACAAAATGGGTAATAATTGCACAAAAAGACCCCAAACCCCACCGTTAACGGAAGACGCAAAATATATGCAGTCGCAGCTCGCTGACAATATTAAATATTATTCAAAATGGGTTAATAAATACGAATTAGACAGAAAATTAGAAAAATCCTCGCTTATCAAACTTATCAAACAGCTCAAAAACGATTCCAAGGGTTGGGTAAAAAAGCAACGTTGATTAGGAATTCCTCAGGCACACAGGTGGCTGGAGGAAGTAAACCGGAGGGAACAAAAAAACAAAGATTTGAAATCAATGTTTTTAGATAAGGAGGATAATAACTTAGTAATAGCATCAGCACCTCCGCCTCCCTTACCAGAATATGAAGCAAGTGAACAGGTTAGTCCACCCCCACTATATCCTGTGGTCACTGATGATAGAGATATTGTGAAATTAAAACTGACTAAAATTAGAGATCCCATCGGGACCAGGTCCCGAACAAAGGCAGGTAATTCAGAAGAAGGTATCGAGTTATGGCAAATAGTTAAGAATTCACGATCTATAGGTGAAGAAGAAGAAATATGCCCGCTTATAGAAGTACCCAATCCTCAGGCAGGTCAAGACAATCAGGACCCAACTATCTTAGTGTATAGACCTTGGACTCCGGAAGATATCCGGAAAGCCACTGAGGGAAATCCCCATCCAAAGGTTAATTTTAGAAAATTCTCAGAAGATTTACAAGGAATGAGGTTGAGTTATAACCTAAACAGAGAAGAAATAGAAAAAGTAGTTAGACAAATTGTAGGGCCAGATTGGTACATGATTAGTGGGAACTGGAATCCCCGTGACGCTGCACAAAGACCCCTCCCACATAGCAGCGCAGAATTAGACACCAGAGTAAAAGGTCTTACAGACCGCATCTCTGAAAAATGGAAACCTAGGGCAGACTGGACTTGCATTAAACAATGCATCCAACAAGAAGGTGAAACAGTTGACCGGTATTATGCCAGATTGTTAGAATGTTTTAATAACCACTGTGGAATGCATGTTCCTGAAGATCAAACACAAGATTCCCATATGAACAGCAGTTAAAGAATGCATTTTTAAAAGGCAGTAGCACGCCTATAAGCAGTTTTATTACAAAACACATGGTAGACCATCGTACAAGCAGGTTACAATCATTACTTGAATATGCCAGGCATGCCGAAAGGCATTTTAATAGCAAAAAGAAAAAGAAAGCTCAAGTATTTTCTGTAGAAGATGGAGCAGAAGTTTATGTAGTACAGTCTGGGAAAAAGGGTAAGAAAAACGCACAGGGAAACAAACAATCTGATCAGTGATCAGAGGACTTTGAAGGGCGGAAAAAAAATGGAGAATGTTTTAAATGCGGTAAAAAGGGACATTTGGCAAGGGATTGCAAGAAAAACAAGAAGGCAACAACGGAAGACAAGGAGGGTGAGGACTGACTATATGGTAGTCAAGAATCACTAGAAGGGGCTAACGAAGAAAGGACAAATGAGAATGTGATAGAGGGAGTAGAGGAAGTGCAGGAAGTTAGTGACAATGAAGAAAATGAAATATTAGACCTAGCTTTATTGAGCTTGGAGCTCTATTTAGCAGACACGAAACCCGAAGTTACACTCTTGGTAGATGGGAGGGAGGTCAAATTTTTGTGTGACTCAGGGGCATCACGAACCCTGATACACCCCTCCAAACTGCCAGAAAACACAGAGTCACCTGATTGCATACTGGTCAAAGCAGCTAATGGACAGCAGTATCGGGAGCCTCTCTCCCGTAACATTGCAATAACTGATCCAGTTTCAGGATTGACACAAAGAAGCAAAATTGTAGTTTCTGCAAAATGCCCAGTAAACCTCTTGGGCAGAGACCTCATGCAGCTATTTGGTATAGCAGTAGTCCCAACCATGCAGGGTATGGAAGCACAGCGACAAATTAACACCTTTGTAGTGCAATCGGAGGGTGAAATGTTTTATTGGTACAGCCAGGACTTGGTTATGACTGGTCCAGGGACTGTGACCAAAGAGTTAATGAACCTAGCCATCAGCAAGTTCCCCTCCCTTGACATTGATAAGCAACACCTCTTGCACTGTACCCTGTATTATTACAATACACCAGGACCTGATAAGGAATATGAGCAAGAATTATTTAAGAATCATGCAAACAGATTGATATTGCGTAACCTGCACTGGGACACAGAAGGGAACAGTGTAGCCAGCTGTTCATTGCTCCAGGAGTTCTTTGCACTTTATAAATCTAATCGATTACCACATGTTAGCTTATCCAAAAACAGAAACATAGAATGGGCAGACCTAGGAGAAAAAGTCACGAGATGGGAGAAACAGACAGAACTAGAACTGTCAGAACAAGGAATACAAGTAAAAAAGTTGAATTGGATAACTCGGACCAACCCAGCTGTGCACTTGCAGTCTAGCGAGAACAGCTGATTGACACTCCTATTAAAGGAGGAAGAGAATGCCTTATGAGACATACCAGAGACTCTCTGGTCAACAGGGAAATCAGATGTAAGACTCATTCGTATAGCGGGACCAGTTACTATCACGCCAAAGTCAGCATTCAGACCACAAAAAAGACAGTATCCCTTAAGAAAAGATGCAGAGGCAGGGATAAAGCCTATTAGAGCAGCCTTACTTAAAGGAGGGATACTAGTAGAGTCTCCCGATTCACCATGTAACACACCCTTATTTCCAGTTAAAAAGGCCAATGGAGAATGGCGTATGGTCCAAGATTTACAAGCCGCAAATGATGCAGTAATACCAAGGGCACCCATGGTGCCAGACCCACACACCCTGTTGAATGATTTGAAACCTCAACAAAAATATTTTTCTGTGGTAGATATCAGCAACGCGTTCTTTTCGATACCGATACACCCTGATAGCCAGTATTGGTTTGCATTTACATTTCAGAGGAAAAGGTATACATATACGCGACTACCACAGGGATATTGTGAAAGTCCAATGATATTCTCACAAGAAATGGCAAGCAACTTGGCGGGATTCACCCCACCAAGAGGCAGTCAGATTTTACTTTATGTTGATGACATCTTGCTGGCGGCCCCCACCCAGCAGGATTGTAGAGAAGATACCATAGCACTTCTATGGTTTTTAGCCGCTGAGGGACATAAGGTAAATAAAAATAAACTGCAGCTTTGGAAAAAACAGGTCAAATACCTAGGATATGTAAT
The DNA here is from genome assembly GCF_019279795.1 of Protopterus annectens. Taxonomy (NCBI): domain Eukaryota; kingdom Metazoa; phylum Chordata; order Ceratodontiformes; family Protopteridae; genus Protopterus; species Protopterus annectens. The sequence goes on from NC_056750.1 coordinate 199,436,140, forward strand.
ATCCGAGGAAGGTAGAACTTTAGATGAGGACAGAAAAATAGCAATTTTGCAAGCACCAAAACCCACTACCAAGAAGGAAATGATGTCCTTCCTGGGTGCAACTAATTTTTGCCGGAGCTGGATTCCAAACTATGCCTTGGAATCTGCACCTCTGACTGACCTTATATATAAGAAGCCTATGACAGCGCAGGATTTGTTACAATGGACACCACAGGCAGAATCTGCCTTCTGTAAACTAAAGCAGTTAATAGCGTCCTCATTAGTTCTGGGATTGCCAAACTACCATAAACGTTTTTTCCAAACTGTAGATTGCAAGCAGGGTTACATGACATCAGTGTTAACACAACAGCATGGGGATAAGCAACGCCCCATTGCTTACTACTCATCACAGCTAGACCCAGTGGCACGGTCCTTACCCCACTGTGTACAAGCAGTAGTTGCAGCTGCAATGGCAGTACAGGCTTCAGCCTCAGTAGTCTTGTTCCACCCTCTCACTTTGAGAGTACCTCATGTAGTCGCGATTATTTTATTACAAGAAAAGGTGGCATATCTTTCCCCTGCTAGGCATCTTTCCTGTATGACTATATTATTGAGCCAACCTCATATGACAATTGAACGATGCACGACTTTAAACCCTTCTACTCTGCTCCCGACCCCTGCAGACAGCACACTGCACTGCTACCTGCAGGTAATTGAGCAAAAGACACTACCTAGAAAAGATCTCACGGATGTCCCCTTGGATGATGCCAAGGTGACGTACTATGTGCATGGCTAGTGCAAAAGGGATCCTGCAAGACAAAACCTAGTAGGATATGCAGTAGTCTCTGATACTGGGATTATAGAAGCAAAACCTTTACCACACAACTTATCTGCACAGGCAGCAGAATTGATTGCCCTGACACGGGCATGTACCTTAGCAAAGGGTAAATGTGTAAACATTTTTGCTGATAGCCAGTACGCTTTTTCTACTGCACATGTTTTTGCGCAACAGTGGAAAAAACGGGGAATGATAACATCTACAGGCAAACCTATAAATCATGCGCAGTTTATTTTAGATCTTTTAGAATCTATTCAGTTACCTCAGAAAGTAGCCATTTGTAAATGCACAGCTCACACCAAGCAACAAGATAGGATTTCAAAAGGTAATGCGAGAGCTGATACAGCTGCAAAACAAGCAGCCACAGAAGTATTTCTTTTAAATGAGGAATTACAACCCTCGGAAACTTTAGATCTAGATATGTTAAAAACAATGCAGACACTCACTATGCAAGCTGAAAAACAGCGATGGATAAAACGAGGAGCAATCCTCGAAAAGGGGCTGTACATCTCTAGAGAGGGAAAACCGATACTACCCTCTAATTTGTTTCGCTATGCAGCATTGTTGAGCCATGGGCAGTGCCATGTCTCAACAGGGGGGATGGTACAGCTGGTGAACCAGGTGTTCATAATGTACGGATTTACAAACTACTCTAAAAAATGTTGTTTGATGTGTCAGATTTGTAACAAACATCATGCACAGGGGGTGATAAAGCCCAAGCAAGGGAGTTTCCCCACACCACCATATCCATTTCATACTATTTGTATGGATTTCATAGAATTGAACAAATGTGAAAATAAGAAGTATTGTCTTGTCATTGTAGATATGTTTTCCAGATGAGTGGAAGCCTTTCCAACCAAAAATCCAGATGCAGCTACAGTGGCGAAAGTACTTGTCAAGGAAATCATTCCTAGGTTTGGTATTCCGGAAAGAATCTACAGTGACAATGGTACACACTTTGTAAATCAAACCATACAGCAGTTGAGTAAGCATTTTGGTATTTCTTTAAAAAATCATTGTGCATACCATCCGCAATCTGCAGGGCTAGTTGAAAGGCATAATGGTATACTAAAAAACAAACTGAGAAAATTAATAGCTGAGACAGGAAAAACTTGGTTGTAATGTTTACCCCTGGCACTGTTGAGCATGTGAACTGTCCCTACAGCAAAAGGATTGACTCCTTTTGAAAACCTATTTGGAAGGGCTTATTATACACCCCAGTGGAAACTTCACATGTCATCAGACCAGGAAGCTGATTTTACACTAGCTGAATATATGAAAAGGTTGTTGAGTTCTAAACATCTGTTGCAGTCAAATTCTGTTTCAGATAGAAAACAAACCGAAACATCAGAAGTGGCAGTGATGCCAGGAGACGGTGTGGATCAAAATCGTCAAGCGAAAAAACTGGGCATCGCCAAGGTGGGAAGGTCCTTACCAGGTGCTTCTTTTGACACCCACTGCAGTCAAGATAGCAGAATGAGCTTCGTGGATACACCTGACGCACTGCAAGATGGTTAAGAACTTTGAGTTGGACAAAAATCTTACCTCTCCATCGGGGCCCTCAGCACAAAGTCTGGCTACAAAGGGGGATCAGATCAATAGGACTGATCCGTCTCAACCCCAGTGAAGAAACCATCAGTGCTGAAGGTCCTATTAGGGCAGAGAGTAAGAGCACGTGTCCAAAGTAAAGATGACGGAATCCAGTAAGATCCAAATACACCTACTTGGAAGACCTGGAGAAAACAGAAATGCAGAACAACTGTTTCCACAAAAGTATTGCATAACCATCCTGTTGACTGTACTAGTGACAATAATCTTTTTGTTGTGGCCATTCCTTTTCTCAGCCACACAAATTGAACTGAACAAGCGTGCAGAGTGGCACCCGAACTTTAACACTTACCAGGCAATCAAATATGTGTATGCTGAAACCTTCAATGTTTCGAATTGCTGGATTTGCACAGCTTTACTAACAGCATATGGGGGGTTACTGTTAACTTCAGTTCCCCTAGGAGCCAACAAGACCTGGGAAAACCTAATTCATGATACATCAGATGTCACATCACAAGATAAAGTAGCATTGCACTTGTCTGTTCGACAGAAGGGAACTGTGTGTTTTATAAGAATGATACAGTCAAGATGTGTTGGAGCAATTGCAATGTGACTGTTCCCTATAGATGCTACACTAAACCTGATAACATCAGATCCTATTGCAACATGAGCTATGATACATTTGTTGAACTGATGCCTAGGACAATTGAAGAAGTAAAACATAATGCTGACCTCTATAAGCAACTCTCCATAATTGGCAAAAAAAGTTTCATGTGGAGTCAGAGTATAGTAAAGTTACTACTAAAGTAGAAGATTGTTACTTTATATGCAGTAGAAAAGCATATAAATGGCTACCTGAGAATTGGTCCGGCAGTTGTTTTTTGGGGGTACCTGGTTCCGGCCATATGACACACAGCAGTTTTACCTCAAGGGAAAATTCAGAATGTTTGAGAAATCAAGAAACCTGTCAATCCAGTGGGGCAAATCAATGTGCGCTGGAAAAACCATCATGCTGTGGGCTTAGGGAACAATGGACTGTCACACATGGACTTGAGTGATACAGTTATATCATGGGCAGGTGTACTGCCAGCATATGGAGCAACAAAATCAATCTGGGAACTGAGAAAATTGTCTAAGCTTCTCGAAATAATGAGCAATGCAACATTTTCTGCCCTAGAATTGGTGACTGGTGAACTGACTGCCATGAGAACAGTGGTGCTTCAAAATCGCATGGCTCTTGACTTCAACCTAGCGACGAGAGGAGGTACGTGCACTTTAATCCAGGAGGAGTGCTGTTTGTATATTCCTGACCACAAACACGAGATAGACAACCATCTTGAGGTGATTCAGCAGGTGTCAGCCATGACCAAACCAGGACCAAATCCACTGATGGACATTTTCCAGAAATTGTTTGGGGGTTGGGGCAGTATCCTGATGAACATTCTGATTGCCATCTGTGTAGGAATAATCCTACTGGTGGTATGTGTGTGCTGCTGCATCCCCTGCATAAAAAGATTGATTAAAAATGTTGTAGACATTTCAGTTTCAGAAACCTTATACCAAGATGCTGAACTTGAAGAATTGCTAAAAAACTGAAAATGCTTTCATGAGCTTAAACTGAATGACTCTCTTAACTGCAAATCCTGAGCAGGAAGAGGTTAGGGGAGGAAAAAACTGTTTATGCTTATCTTGAAAGTAGAATAAAAGTATTAAAAGGGGGGAAATGTTAGAAAAATATATAACAGCAATATGCATGCTTAGTGCATTCAAGGTTTAAAAGTGTTAATACATTTATTCTGTTCACACTGCATGAATCTGCACAGCTATTAGAAACTTAACAAGAGACATTTCATTTTTGCTAATGTCATGAAAATAACAAGAGACATTTCATTTCTGCTAATGTCATAAAACTTAACAAAGAGATATTTCATTTCTGCTTATGCCATGAAAAAATATGCAGCTGCTAGAAGCTTTGATAAAGAAAACAATAGATGCTTGAAAGTATAAACCATAGTCAGCATTACTTGTACCAAAGCTAGAAATGTACCTTGAATCTAGACAAAATGTAACACATGTATTAGAACTGTACAATTGAAGAATTGAAAAGTTAAGGTGGACTAAAATAAGCCCAAGGCCAGGTTGTTTTTCTCAAAATGTTTTTGCACAACAGCAAATAATCCGACCATGTCAGCAATAAGTCTGGTAACATTTTCTGTGAAACATACAGAAAGCTGTGTCCAACTACGTCAGCAATAGAATAATAACATTTTCTGTGTGACATGAAGAGAACTGTATAAGAATAACATACTGATCACCAAAGAGCCAGACAAATTCTGTACCTACATGCTTTGTCTCCTTGCTGCAAGTAATAAGGGGTGCCTTGCTTGAACCTAACGTGCATTGGTCTTTGAAGTTTTTTCCTTTTACAGATGGTATGTTATGTTGTGCAATATTATATTATGTTAAATAATTTTGTGCTGCATTATGTTATTTTATATTATTCTACATTATATTACGTTACATTAGTTTACATTACTTTGGGTTATGTTATTTTACATTAAATTATACTGTGTTGACACAGGTGACCAGCAGATATTTTTGAAGTATGTATCTTGCAAAACTAAATTGACCCAATAAATTAGTATATGACCATGGTATTTTATCCAACTCTATCTGTGGATGTCTTATTTTTGAAGCTCTGCATGCTACTGACGCTGTATACTTGGCATTTTTATTTGAGCATTAATGCACATATAATATCTGGGTTAGGTCAATGGTTGGTAGAAAAATCACATGCTGCTCTTACTGGTAGAGGTACAGTGTGCAAGATATAAGCTGCATGCATACATCGGCATGCAAGATGTCAGCAGCATGCATACATCAGAGTACAACATACCTCTCAGCTGTACATATTTTCACAGAATGTCCAGAGTTTTGACTCATATTTTTTGTCCATTTCTCATAAAATTGTGGTTTTCTAGAAAATCGTTGGTAAATAACTGAGGGTTGAAGTTAGAAAATAATGACAGACATTTGAGTTTCAGACGTCATACCCTTCAGAAAATTCATGCTAATTGCAAAACCTGTTATTCCATCAATTTTCTAAGTTTGTAAGAGCAATATTTAAAAAGTGTCCCTATTTTTGGGTACTTGTCCCCCATTATTGATGACTTTTTCCAGATTTCTTTCTCTAAGAGGTTGAGAGATATAGCAAGCAAAATAAAAGTTGCATGCATACATCAGGGATTTTTATTCAGTCCCATCCAGTTTTACTTCTACTGTTTCTTTACTGCCATTTAAACTTCATATAGTACTTGCATACATACAAACACTTCAAGCACAGGCATTAATGCTATTCTGGTCTGCCAATATACCAAAACAGTTGTTCCCATAATTAGAGTCACGGCTGTTCTTAAAAATATCTAAACTAATGCTTGCTTTAATGTAATTTGGTAGTTTATTCCATGCATCAGCTGCTCTCTCAGAGAACCAATTAGTACACTTCTCATTCCTGTAGAATCTTATCTGATGATTCTTTACTACTTTCTGATAATCCCAAACATTCCAAGAGGTAGTTGTCTCTAAATGCCCTATATACCTGAATAAACAAAGTAAAATCTTCGGCAAGGCACCATGGCTTGACTACTGTTGACTATAAAAACTTCAGCGAAGTGAACACTTACGTTAAGAAACACCTTTAATACATGAAAATACAAAAAAACGATGAGCGCTTTCGGCTAAATTAGCCTTCATCAAATCGTGAATATACATTCATCTTTTATTAGAAAGACCAATAATGAGTTTCCTTTGAAAGATCTAATTTGCATATGTCATGACAGCTGAATACGTTATAGTTGCTGTCCTAACCCCACCCTATACAAGCCATTGGTATACTGTTTTTAATGATGTTTTTGATTGGATAATCCAGTAATGAATGTTTAAACTAGTAGGAAATGTTTTTCTATTGGTTAGTTTGTTTTAGAAATGATTATTGGATGTTTTATATATTTAAGTGGTTTTAGATGAATGTATATTCATGATCTGATGAAGGCTAATTTAGCTGAAAGTGCTCATCGTTGTTTTGTGTTTTCATGTATTAAAGGTGTTTCTTAACATAAGTGTTCGTCTCGCTGACGTTTTTATAGTCAATAGTAGTCAAACCGTGGAGCCTTGCCGAAGATTTTACTTTGCTTTGTCTTTTGTTCCTCGGCAGCTTTAGCAGTGCTAACAGAGTTTTTTCTATTTATATACCTGAATAAGGTCTCTTCTTGAACATCTGTGTGAGACACTCTACAAGTTCAGATATTTTAGTCTTTCATAATAACTTAAATTTTCACATCTATGATGCCCTTGGTATGTATCCACTGTATTCTTTCCAGTTTACTCATGCAAGTTTGGGTCTAATGTAACAAGCAAAGAATGACTACATAATTTTTGATTTCCTAGACTTTCTAAATATTTTATACTACCTCTAGTTCTATAACTATCATTAACCATTTGGTTGATATGATTAGAAAAGCTTAAAGCTGGATCAACCCACATGCTCAGATCCTTAAATTAATCTACAATTTCATTCATTGTGTGCTGTATTAAATATTCACCTTTCAATTTATGTCTCCCAAATCTCATTGCTTGGTTTTATTTTATTTATCAGCATATTATTCTCATGTGCTTAAATGGTCAAGTTCTTTTGCAGACATGTCCGATCTGCAACTCATGTAATCAGTTTACCCAGTTTCAAGCCATTTGCATACAGACTGTAAAACACCTTGAATGAAAATGTTTAATCTGAAAGATACAATCTAAACATGTATGGGCCTAGGACAGGGCCCTGTGGGACACCCAGACTGTAACCAAAAATTTCACTTGTCCAATTGTTGCATGATGCTTGCCATGACCTATTGGTAAGCAATGCAGCTATCTTATTAAGAGTACATCAATGCCTAGTTGTTCTACTTTATTGATTAGTGTTTTGTGTATGATCCTGTCAAATGCTGAAGTTAAATCTATATAAATTACATCACAGCACAAATTTTCTTTCATAGCTGTTATTATATTGTTGTAAAACATTGTGTTACAGGTGGTAATAGATCTATTTTCAACATATGCATGCTGATATGTCACAACCTTTCCAATTTGGAAAATAACTTATCCGATATTACCTTTTCCATTATTTTTCAACAACATGAAAGTAGACTTAAGGGTCTGTACGACTGGGTTTGTCCTACTCCACTTTCTCTTAAAAACAGGTTTAATAAATGCATGTCTTCAGTCTTGAGGAATCCCCCCATATTTATATGACCTAGTAAATAATACATGTAATGTACTGTAGGTTCTTGATAAAGTGCTCTCAGGTCATTATTACTAATTATGTTACCTCCATGTGCTTTGTTTGGATCCATTTTACATAGTTCTTTTTCAACATAATTTAATTTGATTCCAGTATATGAGGTTACCTGGATGTACTAGGACAACTTATCCCCACATTTATGGAGTCAATCTGTTTTGCATAAGAATCAGTAAACGTACTTATAGGCTCATAGGCTTATAAGAGATTACTAGGCCAATGGCTCAAAAGCCCTTACAAGCCTAGCCATATTTATCCTGAGTTTCCAAATTTTCACTAACTAGGTGAATGAAGTTCACAGAGGTATGAGCCTTTGCTATGGTATCTGTCCATGAGGGATATGGGTACCTCTCCCAGGAGAAAATTTTCAATTACCCATCCATTGATTTAGGTTGCACTTGAAGAGGGTTAGGGAAGGGCTTTGCTTCATGTGAATGAGAAGCTTCTTCCAGAGAAGGGGTAGTCTCTGAAGATGTATCTGTGTCTCCAGCATGATTTATTCATTTCAGAGGCTAGGTGAATGAATCATGTTGGAGAGACAGATACATCATGATTCATTCATGACAGAGGTCAGGCAAAGATCCCTGGAAAGAATGACTCTCATGCAATTTGATTTAGGAATGTGTAACATATCCATCAGGGCCAGATTGGAGACTGCCCTGTAAAGCAGATACAGATCACCCCTTATTAGGATGTAGGACACAGAATACAGTAATAGGGCTTAAAATCTTTAAACATAGGCCTTGTTTTTTATACCCTATATCTTCCAGGTGAGAAATCTCTGAGGTCACTCCAGTTGCTGCAGATATCAATTAGTTCTGTAATATATCAGTATTTTTTGGGGATTTAGTGATTGCCCCCAGTTTGCAGTCATCGGTGAACTTGGTCAGCCAAAGGCCATCTACATTTGCCTTGACTTCTAAGAAATGAATTCCAAACATGAGAGGGCCTAGCACAGAACCTCATGGTATGCCTCTAGTTACTGACCTCTCGCTAGAGATGAAGTCACCCACTTTGACTGTATATGTTCTGTTGGTGAGCCATATGGCTACCCACCTGATGATGTAGGGATTTATGCTCATTTGAGAGAGTTTCTCTATAATACCAGAGTGGGGAATAGTGTCAAATGTTTTGGCCACATCAAGGTAGGAGGTATGCACCGTCTTTCCTTCATCTATGGCCTTGATGACCTTCTCAAAGAAGACAGTCAGATTTAACAGACATGATCTACCCTTAACAAATCCGAACTGGGTTGGGTCCACAGTCTGGAGATTATCTATGTCCTTATTGATAAGGTCCATGATGATTCTTCCCATGGCCTTACACATGAGATTAGTCAGGCTTATGAGTCTATAATTCCCTGGGTCAGTTGATGGTGTCCCTTTGTGCAGAGGGATGACTGTTGCTGTCCTCCAATTCTGCCAGAACATAACCCATCTGGAGGCTGTGATTAAATAGTGATCCAAGTCTGCTAGGTCATGTTTTAAGTTATTTAAAAGGCAACCTGGGATGTTGCCAAGGGCCCATTGATGCCATGTTTCAGCCTTAAGGAGAGCAGAGATGACCTGCTCCCCTGACAGAATAGGCTGCGAAATGGTGGCAGGTGTACTTTGGGGGATGACTGGTGGTGACAAGGGGGTGAAGTTTGATCCAAATCTGTCAGCTAGCAGGTTGGCTATTTCCTCTGGTTGAGTACGGGTGGTATTTGCAAATAGTTGGGTATTCCCCTTAAGATTCTGAACCGTTAAAAAACGCTTTGTGGTTTACCTTGGAATAGGGAAGCTATTTTGCTTCATAATTTGCTTTTGAGGACTTGACTAGATCTCTGATTTGTTTGTTTAGACTAGTGGTGGATTTCTTCTTGTGGTGAATCTGTTCCCACTTATTTTTGGACATTGCTTTCTTTCTTTTGTTGTATAGTCTATTTATACCAGGGGCCCATCAAGGTGGCTGTTTTTTCAGCAAGATCTGGGTTTAATCTGGTTCGGTACTACCAATTCTATACAACTACTTAAGTGGCTATACAGGGTATTGGTGTACACCTTTGTATAGGATTCATACCTCTCAATCTCTTAGAGCAAGAAACTGGATAAAGCCATAAATAATGGGGGAACAATGGCCCAAAAAATAGGGACAATTTTTAAAAATTGATCTTACAAACTTATAAAGTTGAGAGAGTAGATAGTTTTGCATTAACATAAATTTTATGAAGGGTATGAAGTCTGAAACTCAAATATCTGTTATTATGTTCTGACTTCAGTCCTTACTGATTTGCCAATGATTTACCAAAAAACCCAATTTAATAAGAAACGGATCAAAAATATGAGCCAAACATCTGGACATTCTGCAAAATCTGTACAGTTGAGTGGTGTGATAGAATTCTATGTTTTCTGGGCTCACGGGAGCTTTGAAATTTCTTATTCCATCCTTTAGTAAGAGGTAAATTTGTCTTAGAGAAATTTTTTATTGTTTTTGAGCTTGTGGGGTATCTGGTCTTATATTTATTTCAAAGGAGAATATTTTATGGTCCAAGTTTACCAGAGGACATTACATTGGGGGGGGGAGTTGAAATGCTTTCCCATATTAGTGAGTGCTATGCCCATTATATTTGAGCCCCTAGTGGATGTGCTGACCAGCTGTTCCAGAGCATTTGCACTGACAAAGTCCAAGAACCTCAGAGCCTGCATGTTAGTGGTCATGTATGCTCCACACTCAGTGGTGGGATAGCTAAAATCAACCATGAGTAAGCTATTGGGCTGCATGGTAAGTGACGCCAGTAAGTCCAGGTACCCAGTATGTTTTTCTTGGTTCATGGTGGGGGACCTATAGCTACCGATAATGTGGTAGGGGATTTTGCCAATGGCTAGTTGGACGTAGAGTAGCTTGAGACAGTCATACTGTTTGACCAGTCTTGAAGTGTACTTCTCCTTTATGAAGATGGATACACCTCCTCCTTTGGTTCTTTCTTGCTCAGTTGGTGGTCTGAACATATGGAAGGCATTGTAGTCTTGCCTGGGCGGGGTGCCTTCCACAGCTTTGAACCATGTCTCAGTGACAGGACAGATGTCAGCATATTCCAAAGTGAAGAGTGCTTCTAGGGAGTGCAGTTAATTTTTAAGCTCTTAGCATTGAGCTGTAGTACCTTCAGCTTATCAAGACAAGATTTTGTTACGTTGGGAGGTCGGTTACTTTGACACTGCATAAAAATGGCATTACAGGGGTGGTTAAAGCCCTGCCAGCATCCAAATGCCTAGAGAAGACAGGTGCAGACCATCTGTGGCAAAAGAGTGTGGCCTGTAGATCATGTCCTCCCAGATTAACAAAAAAGAAGTTATGTACTTACCATAAAGTTCCATGTGAGTTGTTCATCTTGCCTTTATTCTTACACATGGGTTTGGAGCCGAGCCATCGAATCCGAGTCAGCCGCTTTACTAGCTAAAGATCTCAGAGTAGCTCGAGGCCAGACCCCTATCCCATGATGCCCTCTGTCCTACCTCAGTTCTAGTTTGCTGAACTCAGCATGAACAGGTATAACTCACTAAATAGTCCAGCTGGAGTAAGAAGTCCCAAAACAAGACTACCAGACCCCAAGTCTACTCGCTCTTCGAGACCCTGGAGGGGGAAGGTGGGTGGGAATGTAAGAATAAAGGTGAGATGAACAACTCACATGGAACGTTATGGTAAGTACATAACTTCTTTATGTGAAGTTGTTCAATCTTGCCATTATTCTTACACAAGGGTAGCGACCCAAGCACCCTAATCCTGGGTGGCTCAAGGGAGTATATTCCTGAGGACAGTGGAACCAAAGGAAGCCCTGTCCCTGGAGGCCCTGTCCACTTTGTAATGAGTGATAAAAGTATGAGGCTTAGACCAAGTGGCAGCTGCACATATAGTGTCCAAAGGTAAATGAGCCGTATAAGCTGAAGAAGTGGAGAGTGCTCTAGTTGAATGGGCCTTCACACCATGCTCTGATGTTTGGTTCGCTGAAGAGTAGATAAGTTTGATGCAGTCAGTTAACCACTTGGAAAGGGTAACTTTAGAAACTGGTAATCCTTTCTTAGCATTAGCATAAGATACAAAGAGTTGGTCAGATCTTCTAAATTCCTTTGTCCAGTCCAAATAGAATCTCAACTGTCTGTGGACATCAAGTTTATGCAACATGTATTCCAACTGATTACAATGATTACTGAAAAAGGTTAGAAGGTCAATAGTTTGGTTCAGATTGGCCTCAGAACACACCTTTAGCAGGAATGAAGGATTAGTCCTCAGTGATACCCCATCTGGATGGAACACCAAATACGGGGGTTTGATAGAAAGGGCTTAAAGCTCAGATACCCTGCATGCTGAAGTAATGGCTACCAAGAAAATAGTCTTCCAAGAAAAAAACTTCAACTGTCAGGATGATGCAGGCTCAAAGGGGGGAAGAATAACACGTGACAGCACAAAATTTAGATTCCAGGGAGTAAAGGGTTGTCTAACAACCGGCCTAAGATGAATGGTGCCCTTAAGGAAGGCCCTACATAATCTGTGAGACATTAACTTAGAACCTTCAGCTCCGAGGTAAAAATTCAGGATCACAGCCAACTGAACTCTAATAGCGGCAGCTGCAACACCTTCGTGAAAAAGCTTAGATAGGAATTCCAGGATACCAGCAATCGGGGCAATATAAGGATCAATGTTATTCTGAGAGGCCCAAAAGTCAAATCGCTTCCATTTGCTAGCATACAACTTTCTGGAAGAAGCCTTATGTGAAGATACAAGAATGTGCTGTACCCTCCAAAGAAAAATTGTGTGACCTGGCTAGGTAGGGAATTGGAGCAGCCAAGCGTCAGTCTGAGGGAATGAAGGGAGGGATGGAGGGCCCCTGTTGAATGTGTCAGTAGGTCTGGAACTGGGTCCAGAATCCAAGGTTCCTCCAGTTGATAGAATCAGAGGAAGGGGAACCAAATCTGATGAGGCCAAAAAGGGGCTATTAAAATTACAGTCCTTCCCAGGGTTTTGGCTTTCTGCAAGAATTTTGGAATCAGGGGTATAGGTGAAAAGGAATACAGGAGTCTCGGGGGCCAATCGTGTACGAGCAAGTCCCTTGGGCTGTCCCCTTGTGGGGGATTCAGGGCAAAGTAGCTTCTGCATTTGGCATTCATAGGGGATGCAAACAGGTCGCAGCAAGGCTGGCCCCATCTGCAGAAAATCTTCTTCGCAACTTCATTTTTGAGAGACCACTCGTGCGGTAGCAGAATGGCTCTGCTCAGTTTGTCCACTATCACTTTGGATTTCCCTGGGATATGCATTATCAGAAAACGCCCGGTGGACACAGCCCACTGGCCTCTCAACACAGGGGGTAAAACTTGGTTCCCCCTTGCTTGTTGATGTACCAGACTATTGACATGTTGTCCGTCTGTATCGCAATCATCCTTAGAGGCAGAGAGTTGTGGAAGTGCTGCAATGACAAAAGCACCACTTTTAGCTCCAGAACATTGATGTGCAACTGTGACTCTGTCTCCGACCAGGCACCTTGGGCTGTTCTTTCCTGAAAAAGCCCCCCCCACCCTATCAGAGAAGTGTCCGTGGTCACCATGGCTGACGGCGGGGGTAGAACAAATGGTCGACCCACTGTAACTTGTTGGCTAGTCAACCACCAGCAAAGATCCTTCTTGCAAGACTCAGTAATCATGATTAAGAATGACATGGGAAGTTGTTGGTACGACCACAGGGTGAATAGTAACCATTGAAGAATCCTCGTGTGCATACATCCCAGAGGAACTGCTATGGGCGTAGCTGCCATAGTGCCTAGTAGTGTCAGTACTTGATGGGCTGGTACTTTTTTTCTCTGCAGAATGTCTGAGACCTGGTTTTGGAGAGTGGCTATCCTGTCCAGGGGCAATCTTACTGCAGCAGTGGTAGTGTCTAGTTCTGCTCCAATAAAGGAGATACGCTGCAATGGCAACAACACAGACTTTTCAAAATTGAATTAGTTGATGCCTGGAGGTGGTGGTAAGGAGCCAGTCATCCAGATATGGAAACACTCGGAATCCTAGATGCCTCAAGTGAGCCGGAACCACTGCCATGCATTTGGTAAACACTCTGGGGGCTGTTGTGAGTCCAAAGAGCAGTGCTCGGAATTGGAAGTGACTGGCTCCCAGCCAGAAACGCAGATGATCTCTGGATGGCCTGGCCATTTTGATGTGGTCGTACGCATCCTTGAGATCTATAGAGCACATCCAATCGCCCAGTCCAAGGAATGGGAGAATAGACTGAAATGTGACCATCCAGAACTTCTCCTTCTTTACAAATGTGTTGAGTCTGCTGAGATCCAGATGGGCCTCCAGTCCCCTGTCGTCTTTGGAACTAAAAAGAATCTGGAGTAAGTTCTGGAGCCTATCTGGTCTGCCAGGACAGGCTGGATTACTCTTTTCCTGCAGCCTTTGGATATTTATGGCTGCTTGATCCCAGAGACTGGGTGGAACGTCTGGGATTTTTTTGCCAACAGGTGGATTTTCTAAAAATGGAATGATGTATCCTCTGGTAACGATGCTTTTTACCCAAGAATCTGTTGTAATTCCTAGCCAGGCATCTGGATACAAAGCCAAGTGACCCCCGACTGCCTCCAGAGCAGGACAGTCAGGCCTCCTTTCGGGAGTGCTGATAGGGCTTACCAAGGAACTGATCCTTGTCGCCCTGGTTTTGCGGACCCCCTCTGCCGCTGGGGCAGCATCTTCCATTATTGCCCTTTCCTCTGCCCCTGGAGGGGGGTCACTACGTGTGTTCTGGAAAGCTCCTTGGGACTTTCGGAACCACATTTTTCCACCTTTCTGCCCTTTGGGGTATGGTCTGGTAGGGGTGGAAAAACGGACTCCTACAGCAGATAGAGCCTTTCCCTCTTGCTCACACCTAGTGAGAGTCCCCTTGACTTTGGGCCCAAAAAGAGAAGAGCCATCGAATGAGGTGTTGACAAAGGAAGACTTGAAGGCTTCCGCAAAGGAGCATAAGCACTTCCAGGACTGTCCGATTCGAACCATCGACTGCATAGGAAATGAGCCGCATGGATGAGTTCACAATGGAGTTAAGGGTATTAAGTTGTGCTGTAACTTTGTCAGAGACAACTCCATCTGTATTACCCTGCAGAGTATCTCCAAGCTCTTTCAGGAGATCTTTTTGAAGACAGGTAAAATTAGTCAAATAGTTAAGCGATTGCATAGCAAAGGTCGCAGAACTAAAGATGCATTTCCCGTACCTGTCCATCGTCCTGGAATCCCTATTAGGAAGATGGACAGTAGAAGAGGTTTCTGATATCTCTTTCTTGGTGGCCACCGCCACCACCATGGCATCAACGGGGACTCCCTTAGTGAGGAACATCTTGTCTTGGGGGAGGTGATATACTTGCTGGGCCTCCGAGGGACCGGTTCCATAGTATCAGGAGACTCCCATGCCCTTCGAGCAACCAATTCCACCAACTCAACAAAGGGCGGAGTCACCCAGGAGGTGGAAGGTTGAGACCCAAAGGCCTTCAGGAGCACCAACTCATCCTAAGTAGGGCTAACAGACTGCCAGTCACGCCTCTGCTTTAGGACTTCCAGGATATTCGCAAAGGAGATATCCTCCGAGAGGGACCATGGGGACCCTTCCGATTCTTCAAAGTCGTTGTCTGATGTCAAAGGCTCCTGCGGGGAATCTAAATGCCTCCTCTTGCATAGTCTCTTCCTGGGAACCTCATCAGTGGAGGCTTCTGGTGAGGTCTCAGTAGAGCAAGGGTCACCCAATGGGGTTACCTGAGGTTCCAGGTCTCGACACTTCACAGGGACCTGTGATGTAGAGGAAGAAAGTGACACTTCAGGGGAGGAAGAAGTGGGACCTGACGATGTGTGTGTCTTAGATGACATAACCCACCTCATGGCATCGAAGGTACCACTGCTCCGACCCAAGGAAGCCGCCAGTTCTGAAGAAGACGGCAACTTCCTCGGTGCCAAGACAGTGGGGTCTGAACCAGAGGACGGAGCTGTGCTCA